>NC_139685.1:7490664-7800216 GCF_964106915.1 Podarcis gaigeae
AAAAAAGTTGTTCAGAAGTCGAGGGCTAATTCTGTTTCCGATGATAAAAACCCACCTGTTTCCACCGAATAACCTTTCAGGGGAGCGTTTGCAACATTTCGGCAGCATTTTTGAATGAATTGCAGAACGTCACATTTTTCCGGAAACTGTGACCGCGCGGCTTAGGGATTTTTTCAAAAAAAAGTTGTTCAGACGTCGAGGGCTAATTCTGTTTCCGATGATAAAAATGCTTCTGTTTCCACCGAAAAACCCTTCACGGGATCGTTTGCAACAGTTTGGCACTATTTTTGAGTGAATTGCAGAACGTCAGAAATTTTGAAGAAATTGTGACCGCGCGGCTTAGGGATTTTTTCAAAAAAAAGTTGTTCAGACGTCGAGAGCTAATTCTGTTTCCGATGATAAAATCCCACCTGTTTCCACCGAAAAACCTTTCAGGGGATCGTTTGCAACAGTTTGGCACCATTTTTGAGTGAATTGCAGAACGTCAGAAATTTTGAAGAAATTGTGACCGCGCGGCTTAGGGATTTTTTCAAAAAAAAAGTTGTTCAGACGTTGACTGCTTATTCTGTTTCGGATGATAAAAACGCTTCTGTTTCCACCGAAAAACCCTTCACGGGATCGTTTGCAACAGTTCGGCACTATTTTTGAGTAAATTGCAGAACGTCAGAAATTTTGAAGAAATTGTGACCGCGCGGCTTAGGGATTTTTTCAAAAAAAAGTTGTTCAGACGTCGAGGGCTAATTCTGTTTCCGATGATAAAAATGCTTCTGTTTCCACCGAAAAACCCTTCACGGGATCGTTTGCAACAGTTTGGCACTATTTTTGAGTGAATTGCAGAACGTCAGATTTTTGCTGAAACTGTGACCGCGCGGCTTAGGGATTTTTTTAAAAAGAAGTTGTTCAGACATTGAGGGCTAATTCTGTTTCCCATGATAAAAACACTTCTGTTTCCACCGAAAAACCTTTCAGGGGGCGGTTGGCAACAGTTTGGCACCATTTTTGAGTGAATTGCAGAACGTCAGAAATTTTGAAGAAATTGTGACCTCGCGGCTTAGGGATTTTTTTTTTAAAAAGTTGTTCAGATGTTGAGGGCTAATTCTGTTTCCGATGGTAAAAACGCTTCTGTTTCCACCGAAAAACCCTTCATGGGATCGTTTGCAACAGTTTGGCACTATTTTTGAGTGAATTGCAGAACGTCAGAAATTTTGAAGAAATTGTGACCGCGCGGCTTAGGGATTTTTTCAAAAAAAAGTTGGTCAGACGTCGAGGGCTAATTCTGTTTCCGATGATAAAATCCCACCTGTTTCCACCGAAAAAACTTTCAGGGGAGCGTTTGCAACAGTTCTGCACCATTTTTGAGTGAATTGCAGAACGTCAGAAATTTTGAAGAAATTGTGACCGCGCGGCTTAGGATTTTTTCAAAAAAAAGTTGTTCAGACGTCGAGAGCTAATTCTGTTTCCGATGATAAAATCCCACCTGTTTCCACCGAAAAACCTTTCAGGGGATCGGTTGCAACAGTTTGGCACCATTTTTGAGTGAATTGCAGAACGTCAGAAATTTTGAAGAAATTGTGACCGCGCGGCTTAGGGATTTTTTCAAAAAAAAGTTGGTCAGACGTCGAGGGCTAATTCTGTTTCCAATGATAAAATCCCACCTGTTTCCACCGAAAAACCTTTCAGGGGAGCGTTTGCAACAGTTCTGCACCATTTTTGAGTGAATTGCATAACCAGAAATTTTGAAGAAATTGTGACCGCGCGGCTTAGGGATTTTTTCAAAAAAAAGTTGTTCAGACGTCGAGGGCTAATTCTGTTTCGGATGATAAAAACGCTTCTGTTTCCACCGAAAAACCCTTCACGGGATCGTTTGCAACAGTTTGGCACTATTTTTGAGTGAATTGCAGAACGTCAGAAATTTTGAAGAAATTGTGACCTCGCGGCTTAGGGATTTTTTTTTTAAAAAGTTGTTCAGATGTTGAGGGCTAATTCTGTTTCCGATGGTAAAAACGCTTCTGTTTCCACCGAAAAACCCTTCATGGGATCGTTTGCAACAGTTTGGCACTATTTTTGAGTGAATTGCAGAACGTCAGAAATTTTGAAGAAATTGTGACCGCACGGCTTAGGGATTTTTTTAAATAAAAGTTGATCAGACGTCGAGGGCTAATTCTGTTTCCGATGATAAAATCCCACCTGTTTCCACCGAAAAAACTTTCAGGGGAGCGTTTGCAACAGTTCTGCACCATTTTTGAGTGAATTGCATAACGTCAGAAATTTTGAAGAAATTGTGACCGCGCGGCTTAGGGATTTTTTCAAAAAAAAGTTGTTCAGACGTCGAGAGCTAATTCTGTTTCCGATGATAAAAACCACCTGTTTCCACCGAAAAACCTTTCAGGGGATCGGTTGCAACAGTTTGGCACCATTTTTGAGTGAATTGCAGAACGTCAGAAATTTGGAAAAAATTGTGACCGCGCGGCTTAGGGATTTTTTCAAAAAAAGGTTGTTCAGACGTCGAGAGCTAATTCTGTTTCCGATGATAAAATCCCACCTGTTTCCACCGAAAAACCTTTCAGGGGATCGTTTGCAACAGTTCGGCACTATTTTTGAGTGAATTGCAGAACGTCAGAAATTTTGAAGAAATTGTGACCGAGCGGCTTAGGGATTTTTTTAAAAAAAAGTTGTTCAGAAGTCGAGGGCTAATTCTGTTTCCGATGATAAAAACCCACCTGTTTCCACCGAATAACCTTTCAGGGGAGCGTTTGCAACATTTCGGCAGCATTTTTGAATGAATTGCAGAACGTCACATTTTTCCGGAAACTGTGACCGCGCGGCTTAGGGATTTTTTCAAAAAAAAGTTGTTCAGACGTCAAGGGCTAATTCTGTTTCCGATGATAAAATCCCACCTGTTTCCACCGAACAACCTTTCAGGGGATCGTTTGCAACAGTTTGGCACCATTTTTGAGTGAATTGCAGAACGTCAGAAATTTTGAAGAAATTGTGACCGCGCGGCTTAGGGATTTTTTCAAAAAAAAGTTGTTCAGACGTCGAGGGCTAATTCTGTTTCCGATGATAAAAATGCTTCTGTTTCCACCGAAAAACCCTTCACGGGATCGTTTGCAACAGTTTGGCACTATTTTTGAGTGAATTGCAGAACGTCAGAAATTTTGAAGAAATTGTGACCGCGCGGCTTATGGATTTTTTCAAAAAAAAGTTGTTCAGACGTCGAGGGCTAATTCTGTTTCCGATGATAAAATCCCACCTGTTTCCACCGAAAAACCTTTCAGGGGATCGTTCGCAACAGTTTGGCACCATTTTTGAGTGAATTGCAGAACGTCAGAAATTTTGAAGAAATTGTGACCGCGCGGCTTAGGGATTTTTTCAAAAAAAAGTTGTTCAGACGTCGAGGGCTAATTCTGTTTCCGATGATAAAATCCCACCTGTTTCCACCGAAAAACCTTTCAGGGGATCGTTTGCAACAGTTTGGCACCATTTTTGAGTGAATTGCAGAACGTCAGAAATTTTGAAGAAATTGTGACCGCGCGGCTTAGGGATTTTTTCAAAAAAAAGTTGTTCAGACGTCGAGGGCTAATTCTGTTTCCGATGATAAAAATGCTTCTGTTTCCACCGAAAAACCCTTCACGGGATCGTTTGCAACAGTTTGGCACTATTTTTGAGTGAATTGCAGAACGTCAGAAATTTGGAAGAAATTGTGACCGCGCGGCTTAGGGATTTTTTCAAAAAAAAGTTGTTCAGACGTCGAGAGCTAATTCTGTTTCCGATGATAAAATCCCACCTGTTTCCACCGAAAAACCTTTCAGGGGATCGTTTGCAACAGTTTGGCACCATTTTTGAGTGAATTGCAGAACGTCAGAAATTTTGAAGAAATTGTGACCGCGCGGCTTAGGGATTTTTTCAAAAAAAAGTTGTTCAGACGTCGAGGGCTTATTCTGTTTCGGATGATAAAAACGCTTCTGTTTCCACCGAAAAACCCTTCATGGGATCGTTTGCAACAGTTTGGCACTATTTTTGAGTGAATTGCAGAACGTCAGAAATTTTGAAGAAATTGTGACCGCGCGGCTTAGGGATTTTTTTTAAAAAAAGTTGTTCAGAAGTCGAGGGCTAATTCTGTTTCCGATGATAAAAACCCACCTGTTTCCACCGAATAACCTTTCAGGGGAGCGTTTGCAACATTTCGGCAGCATTTTTGAATGAATTGCAGAACGTCACATTTTTCCGGAAACTGTGACCGCGCGGCTTAGGGATTTTTTCAAAAAAAAGTTGTTCAGACGTCGAGGGCTAATTCTGTTTCCGATGATAAAATCCCACTTGTTTCCACCGAAAAACCTTTCAGGGGATCGTTTGCAACAGTTTGGCACCATTTTTGAGTGAATTGCAGAACGTCAGAAATTTTGAAGAAATTGTGACCGCGCGGCTTAGGGATTTTTTCAAAAAAAAGTTGTTCAGACGTCGAGGGCTAATTCTGTTTCCGATGATAAAAATGCTTCTGTTTCCACCGAAAAACCCTTCACGGGATCGTTTGCAACAGTTTGGCACCATTTTTGAGTGAATTGCAGAACGTCAGAAATTTTGAAGAAATTGTGACCGCGCGGCTTAGGGATTTTTTCAAAAAAAAGTTGTTCAGACGTCGAGGGCTAATTACGTTTCCGATGATAAAATCCCACCTGTTTCCACCGAAAAACCTTTCAGGGGATCGTTTGCAACAGTTTGGCACCATTTTTGAGTGAATTGCAGAACGTCAGAAATTTTGAAGAAATTGTGACCGCGCGGCTTAGGGATTTTTTCAAAAAAAAGTTGTTCAGACGTCGAGGGCTAATTCTGTTTCCGATGATAAAAATGCTTCTGTTTCCACCGAAAAACCCTTCACGGGATCGTTTGCAACAGTTTGGCACTATTTTTGAGTGAATTGCAGAACGTCAGAAATTTGGAAGAAATTGTGACCGCGCGGCTTAGGGATTTTTTCAAAAAAAAGTTGTTCAGACGTCGAGAGCTAATTCTGTTTCCGATGATAAAATCCCACCTGTTTCCACCGAAAAACCTTTCAGGGGATCGTTTGCAACAGTTTGGCACCATTTTTGAGTGAATTGCAGAACGTCAGAAATTTTGAAGAAATTGTGACCGCGCGGCTTAGGGATTTTTTCAAAAAAAAGTTGTTCAGACGTTGACTGCTTATTCTGTTTCGGATGATAAAAACGCTTCTTTTTCCACCGAAAAACCCTTCATGGGATCGTTTGCAACAGTTTGGCACTATTTTTGAGTGAATTGCAGAACGTCAGAAATTTTGAAGAAATTGTGACCGCGCGGCTTAGGGATTTTTTTAAAAAAAAGTTGTTCAGAAGTCGAGGGCTAATTCTGTTTCCGATGATAAAAACCCACCTGTTTCCACCGAATAACCTTTCAGGGGAGCGTTTGCAACATTTCGGCAGCATTTTTGAATGAATTGCAGAACGTCACATTTTTCCGGAAACTGTGACCGCGCGGCTTAGGGATTTTTTCAAAAAAAAGTTGTTCAGACGTCGAGGGCTAATTCTGTTTCCGATGATAAAAATGCTTCTGTTTCCACCGAAAAACCCTTCACGGGATCGTTTGCAACAGTTTGGCACTATTTTTGAGTGAATTGCAGAACGTCAGAAATTTTGAAGAAATTGTGACCGCGCGGCTTAGGGATTTTTTCAAAAAAAAGTTGTTCAGACGTCGAGAGCTAATTCTGTTTCCGATGATAAAATCCCACCTGTTTCCACCGAAAAACCTTTCAGGGGATCGTTTGCAACAGTTTGGCACCATTTTTGAGTGAATTGCAGAACGTCAGAAATTTTGAAGAAATTGTGACCGCGCGGCTTAGGGATTTTTTCAAAAAAAAGTTGTTCAGACGTTGACTGCTTATTCTGTTTCGGATGATAAAAACGCTTCTGTTTCCACCGAAAAACCCTTCACGGGATCGTTTGCAACAGTTCGGCACTATTTTTGAGTAAATTGCAGAACGTCAGAAATTTTGAAGAAATTGTGACCGCGCGGCTTAGGGATTTTTTCAAAAAAAAGTTGTTCAGACGTCGAGGGCTAATTCTGTTTCCGATGATAAAAATGCTTCTGTTTCCACCGAAAAACCCTTCACGGGATCGTTTGCAACAGTTTGGCACTATTTTTGAGTGAATTGCAGAACGTCAGATTTTTGCTGAAACTGTGACCGCGCGGCTTAGGGATTTTTTTAAAAAGAAGTTGTTCAGACATTGAGGGCTAATTCTGTTTCCCATGATAAAAACACTTCTGTTTCCACCGAAAAACCTTTCAGGGGGCGGTTGGCAACAGTTTGGCACCATTTTTGAGTGAATTGCAGAACGTCAGAAATTTTGAAGAAATTGTGACCTCGCGGCTTAGGGATTTTTTTTTAAAAAAGTTGTTCAGATGTTGAGGGCTAATTCTGTTTCCGATGGTAAAAACGCTTCTGTTTCCACCGAAAAACCCTTCATGGGATCGTTTGCAACAGTTTGGCACTATTTTTGAGTGAATTGCAGAACGTCAGAAATTTTGAAGAAATTGTGACCGCGCGGCTTAGGGATTTTTTCAAAAAAAAGTTGGTCAGACGTCGAGGGCTAATTCTGTTTCCGATGATAAAATCCCACCTGTTTCCACCGAAAAAACTTTCAGGGGAGCGTTTGCAACAGTTCTGCACCATTTTTGAGTGAATTGCAGAACGTCAGAAATTTTGAAGAAATTGTGACCGCGCGGCTTAGGGATTTTTTCAAAAAAAAGTTGTTCAGACGTCGAGAGCTAATTCTGTTTCCGATGATAAAATCCCACCTGTTTCCACCGAAAAACCTTTCAGGGGATCGGTTGCAACAGTTTGGCACCATTTTTGAGTGAATTGCAGAACGTCAGAAATTTTGAAGAAATTGTGACCGCGCGGCTTAGGGATTTTTTCAAAAAAAAGTTGGTCAGACGTCGAGGGCTAATTCTGTTTCCAATGATAAAATCCCACCTGTTTCCACCGAAAAACCTTTCAGGGGAGCGTTTGCAACAGTTCTGCACCATTTTTGAGTGAATTGCATAACCAGAAATTTTGAAGAAATTGTGACCGCGCGGCTTAGGGATTTTTTCAAAAAAAAGTTGTTCAGACGTCGAGGGCTAATTCTGTTTCGGATGATAAAAACGCTTCTGTTTCCACCGAAAAACCCTTCACGGGATCGTTTGCAACAGTTTGGCACTATTTTTGAGTGAATTGCAGAACGTCAGAAATTTTGAAGAAATTGTGACCTCGCGGCTTAGGGATTTTTTTTTTAAAAAGTTGTTCAGATGTTGAGGGCTAATTCTGTTTCCGATGGTAAAAACGCTTCTGTTTCCACCGAAAAACCCTTCATGGGATCGTTTGCAACAGTTTGGCACTATTTTTGAGTGAATTGCAGAACGTCAGAAATTTTGAAGAAATTGTGACCGCACGGCTTAGGGATTTTTTTAAATAAAAGTTGATCAGACGTCGAGGGCTAATTCTGTTTCCGATGATAAAATCCCACCTGTTTCCACCGAAAAAACTTTCAGGGGAGCGTTTGCAACAGTTCTGCACCATTTTTGAGTGAATTGCATAACGTCAGAAATTTTGAAGAAATTGTGACCGCGCGGCTTAGGGATTTTTTCAAAAAAAAGTTGTTCAGACGTCGAGAGCTAATTCTGTTTCCGATGATAAAAACCACCTGTTTCCACCGAAAAACCTTTCAGGGGATCGGTTGCAACAGTTTGGCACCATTTTTGAGTGAATTGCAGAACGTCAGAAATTTGGAAAAAATTGTGACCGCGCGGCTTAGGGATTTTTTCAAAAAAAGGTTGTTCAGACGTCGAGAGCTAATTCTGTTTCCGATGATAAAATCCCACCTGTTTCCACCGAAAAACCTTTCAGGGGATCGTTTGCAACAGTTCGGCACTATTTTTGAGTGAATTGCAGAACGTCAGAAATTTTGAAGAAATTGTGACCGAGCGGCTTAGGGATTTTTTTAAAAAAAAGTTGTTCAGAAGTCGAGGGCTAATTCTGTTTCCGATGATAAAAACCCACCTGTTTCCACCGAATAACCTTTCAGGGGAGCGTTTGCAACATTTCGGCAGCATTTTTGAATGAATTGCAGAACGTCACATTTTTCCGGAAACTGTGACCGCGCGGCTTAGGGATTTTTTCAAAAAAAAGTTGTTCAGACGTCAAGGGCTAATTCTGTTTCCAATGATAAAATCCCACCTGTTTCCACCGAACAACCTTTCAGGGGATCGTTTGCAACAGTTGGCACCATTTTTGAGTGAATTGCAGAACGTCAGAAATTTTGAAGAAATTGTGACCGCGCGGCTTAGGGATTTTTTCAAAAAAAAGTTGTTCAGACGTCGAGGGCTAATTCTGTTTCCGATGATAAAAATGCTTCTGTTTCCACCGAAAAACCCTTCACGGGATCGTTTGCAACAGTTTGGCACTATTTTTGAGTGAATTGCAGAACGTCAGAAATTTTGAAGAAATTGTGACCGCGCGGCTTAGGGATTTTTTCAAAAAAAAGTTGTTCAGACGTCGAGGGCTAATTCTGTTTCCGATGATAAAAACGCTTCTGTTTCCACCGAAAAACCCTTCACGGGATTGTTTGCAACAGTTCGGCACTATTTTTGAGTGAATTGCAGAACGTCAGAAATTTTGAAGAAATTGTGACCGCGCGGCTTAGGGATTTTTTTAAAAAAAAGTTGTTCAGAAGTCGAGGGCTAATTCTGTTTCCGATGATAAAAACCCACCTGTTTCCACCGAATAACCTTTCAGGGGAGCGTTTGCAACATTTCGGCAGCATTTTTGAATGAATTGCAGAACGTCACATTTTTCCGGAAACTGTGACCGCGCGGCTTAGGGATTTTTTCAAAAAAAAGTTGTTCAGACGTCGAGGGCTAATTCTGTTTCCGATGATAAAAATGCTTCTGTTTCCACCGAAAAACCCTTCACGGGATCGTTTGCAACAGTTTGGCACTATTTTTGAGTGAATTGCAGAACGTCAGAAATTTTGAAGAAATTGTGACCGCGCGGCTAGGGATTTTTTCAAAAAAAAGTTGTTCAGACGTCGAGAGCTAATTCTGTTTCCGATGATAAAATCCCACCTGTTTCCACCGAAAAACCTTTCAGGGGATCGTTTGCAACAGTTTGGCACCATTTTTGAGTGAATTGCAGAACGTCAGAAATTTTGAAGAAATTGTGACCGCGCGGTTTAGGGATTTTTTCAAAAAAAAGTTGTTCAGACGTTGACTGCTTATTCTGTTTCGGATGATAAAAACGCTTCTGTTTCCACCGAAAAACCCTTCACGGGATCGTTTGCAACAGTTCGGCACTATTTTTGAGTGAATTGCAGAACGTCAGAAATTTTGAAGAAATTGTGACCGCGCGGCTTAGGGATTTTTTCAAAAAAAAGTTGTTCAGACGTCGAGGGCTAATTCTGTTTCCGATGATAAAAATGCTTCTGTTTCCACCGAAAAACCCTTCATGGGATCGTTTGCAACAGTTCGGCACTATTTTTGAGTGAATTGCAGAACGTCAGAAATTTTGAAGAAATTGTGACCGCGCGGCTTAGGGATTTTTTTAAAAAAAAGTTGTTCAGAAGTCGAGGGCTAATTCTGTTTCCGATGATAAAAACCCACCTGTTTCCACCGAATAACCTTTCAGGGGAGCGTTTGCAACATTTCGGCAGATTTTTGAATGAATTGCAGAACGTCACATTTTTCCGGAAACTGTGACCGCGCGGCTTAGGGATTTTTTCAAAAAAAAGTTGTTCAGACGTCGAGGGCTAATTCTGTTTCCGATGATAAAAACGCTTCTGTTTCCACCGAAAAACCCTTCATGGGATCGTTTGCAACAGTTCGGCACTATTTTTGAGTGAATTGCAGAACGTCAGAAATTTTGAAGAAATTGTGACCGCGCGGCTTAGGGATTTTTTTAAAAAAAAGTTGTTCAGAAGTCGAGGGCTAATTCTGTTTCCGATGATAAAAACCCACCTGTTTCCACCGAATAACCTTTCAGGGGAGCGTTTGCAACATTTCGGCAGATTTTTCAATGAATTGCAGAACGTCACATTTTTCCGGAAACTGTGACCGCGCGGCTTAGGGATTTTTTCAAAAAAAAGTTGTTCAGACGTCGAGGGCTAATTCTGTTTCCGATGATAAAAATGCTTCTGTTTCCACCGAAAAACCCTTCACGGGATCGTTTGCATTAGTTCGGCACTATTTTTGAGTGAATTGCAGAACGTCAGAAATTTTGAAGAAATTGTGACCGCGCGGCTTAGGGATTTTTTTAAAAAAAAGTTGTTCAGAAGTCGAGGGCTAATTCTGTTTCCGATGATAAAAACCCACCTGTTTCCACCGAATAACCTTTCAGGGGAGCGTTTGCAACATTTCGGCAGATTTTTGAATGAATTGCAGAACGTCACATTTTTCCGGAAACTGTGACCGCGCGGCTTAGGGATTTTTTCAAAAAAAAGTTGTTCAGACGTCGAGGGCTAATTCTGTTTCCGATGATAAAAACGCTTCTGTTTCCACCGAAAAACCCTTCACGGGATCGTTTGCAACAGTTCGGCACTATTTTTGAGTGAATTGCAGAACGTCAGAAATTTTGAAGAAATTGTGACCGCGCGGCTTAGGGATTTTTTTAAAAAAAAGTTGTTCAGAAGTCGAGGGCTAATTCTGTTTCCGATGATAAAAACCCACCTGTTTCCACCGAATAACCTTTCAGGGGAGCGTTTGCAACATTTCGGCAGCATTTTTGAATGAATTGCAGAACGTCACATTTTTCCGGAAACTGTGACCGCGCGGCTTAGGGATTTTTTCAAAAAAAAGTTGTTCAGACGTCGAGGGCTAATTCTGTTTCCGATGATAAAAATGCTTCTGTTTCCACCGAAAAACCCTTCACGGGATCGTTTGCAACAGTTCGGCACTATTTTTGAGTGAATTGCAGAACGTCAGAAATTTTGAAGAAATTGTGACCGCGCGGCTTAGGGATTTTTTCAAAAAAAAGTTGTTCAGACGTCGAGGGCTAATTCTGTTTCCGATGATAAAAATGCTTCTGTTTCCACCGAAAAACCCTTCACGGGATCGTTTGCATTAGTTCGGCACTATTTTTGAGTGAATTGCAGAACGTCAGAAATTTTGAAGAAATTGTGACCGCGCGGCTTAGGGATTTTTTTAAAAAAAAGTTGTTCAGAAGTCGAGGGCTAATTCTGTTTCCGATGATAAAAACCCACCTGTTTCCACCGAATAACCTTTCAGGGGAGCGTTTGCAACATTTCGGCAGATTTTTGAATGAATTGCAGAACGTCACATTTTTCCGGAAACTGTGACCGCGCGGCTTAGGGATTTTTTCAAAAAAAAGTTGTTCAGACGTCGATGGCTAATTCTGTTTCCGATGATAAAAACGCTTCTGTTTCCACCGAAAAACCCTTCATGGGATCGTTTGCAACAGTTCGGCACTATTTTTGAGTGAATTGCAGAACGTCAGAAATTTTGAAGAAATTGTGACAGCGCGGCTTAGGGATTTTTTTAAAAAAAAGTTGTTCAGAAGTCGAGGGCTAATTCTGTTTCCGATGATAAAAACCCACCTGTTTCCACCGAATAACCTTTCAGGGGAGCGTTTGCAACATTTCGGCAGATTTTTGAATGAATTGCAGAACGTCACATTTTTCCGGAAACTGTGACCGCGCGGCTTAGGGATTTTTTCAAAAAAAAGTTGTTCAGACGTCGAGGGCTAATTCTGTTTCCGATGATAAAAATGCTTCTGTTTCCACCGAAAAACCCTTCACGGGATCGTTTGCAACAGTTTGGCACTATTTTTGAGTGAATTGCAGAACGTCAGATTTTTGCTGAAACTGTGACCGCGCGGCTTAGGGATTTTTTTAAAAAGAAGTTTTTCAGACATTGAGGGCTAATTCTGTTTCCCATGATAAAAACACTTCTGTTTCCACCGAAAAACCTTTCAGGGGGCGGTTGGCAACAGTTTGGCACCATTTTTGAGTGAATTGCAGAACGTCAGAAATTTTGAAGAAATTGTGACCTCGCGGCTTAGGGATTTTTTTTTTAAAAAGTTGTTCAGATGTTGAGGGCTAATTCTGTTTCCGATGGTAAAAACGCTTCTGTTTCCACCGAAAAACCCTTCATGGGATCGTTTGCAACAGTTTGGCACTATTTTTGAGTGAATTGCAGAACGTCAGAAATTTTGAAGAAATTGTGACCGCGCGGCTTAGGGATTTTTTTTAAAAAAAGTTGATCAGACGTCGAGGGCTAATTCTGTTTCCGATGATAAAATCCCACCTGTTTCCACCGAAAAAACTTTCAGGGGATCGTTTGCAACAGTTCTGCACCATTTTTGAGTGAATTGCATAACGTCAGAAATTTTGAAGAAATTGTGACCGCGCGGCTTAGGGATTTTTTCAAAAAAAAGTTGTTCAGACGTCGAGAGCTAATTCTGTTTCCGATGATAAAATCCCACCTGTTTCCACCGAAAAACCTTTCAGGGGATCGGTTGCAACAGTTTGGCACCATTTTTGAGTGAAATGCAGAACGTCAGAAATTTTGAAGAAATTGTGACCGCGCGGCTTAGGGATTTTTTCAAAAAAAAGTTGTTCAGACGTCGAGGGCTAATTCTGTTTCCAATGATAAAATCCCACCTGTTTCCACCGAAAAACCCTTCACGGGATCGTTTGCAACAGTTTGGCACTATTTTTGAGTGAATTGCAGAACGTCAGAAATTTTGAAGAAATTGTGACCTCGCGGCTTTGGGATTTTTTTTTTAAAAAGTTGTTCAGATGTTGAGGGCTAATTCTGTTTCCGATGGTAAAAACGCTTCTGTTTCCACCGAAAAACCCTTCATGGGATCGTTTGCAACAGTTTGGCACTATTTTTGAGTGAATTGCAGAACGTCAGAAATTTTGAAGAAATTGTGACCGCGCGGCTTAGGGATTTTTTTAAATAAAAGTTGATCAGACGTCGAGGGCTAATTCTGTTTCCGATGATAAAATCCCACCTGTTTCCACCGAAAAAACTTTCAGGGGAGCGTTTGCAACAGTTCTGCACCATTTTTGAGTGAATTGCATAACGTCAGAAATTTTGAAGAAATTGTGACCGCGCGGCTTAGGGATTTTTTCAAAAAAAAGTTGTTCAGACGTCGAGAGCTAATTCTGTTTCCGATGATAAAAACCACCTGTTTCCACCGAAAAACCTTTCAGGGGATCGGTTGCAACAGTTTGGCACCATTTTTGAGTGAATTGCAGAACGTCAGAAATTTGGAAAAAATTGTGACCGAGCGGCTTAGGGATTTTTTTAAAAAAAAGTTGTTCAGAAGTCGAGGGCTAATTCTGTTTCCGATGATAAAAACCCACCTGTTTCCACCGAATAACCTTTCAGGGGAGCGTTTGCAACATTTCGGCAGCATTTTTGAATGAATTGCAGAACGTCACATTTTTCCGGAAACTGTGACCGCGCGGCTTAGGGATTTTTTCAAAAAAAAGTTGTTCAGACGTCAAGGGCTAATTCTGTTTCCAATGATAAAATCCCACCTGTTTCCACCGAACAACCTTTCAGGGGATCGTTTGCAACAGTTGGCACCATTTTTGAGTGAATTGCAGAACGTCAGAAATTTTGAAGAAATTGTGACCGCGCGGCTTAGGGATTTTTTCAAAAAAAAGTTGTTCAGACGTCGAGGGCTAATTCTGTTTCCGATGATAAAAATGCTTCTGTTTCCACCGAAAAACCCTTCACGGGATCGTTTGCAACAGTTTGGCACTATTTTTGAGTGAATTGCAGAACGTCAGAAATTTTGAAGAAATTGTGACCGCGCGGCTTAGGGATTTTTTCAAAAAAAAGTTGTTCAGACGTCGAGGGCTAATTCTGTTTCCGATGATAAAAACGCTTCTGTTTCCACCGAAAAACCCTTCACGGGATCGTTTGCAACAGTTTGGCACTATTTTTGAGTGAATTGCAGAACGTCAGAAATTTTGAAGAAATTGTGACCGCGCGGCTTAGGGATTTTTTTAAAAAAAAGTTGTTCAGAAGTCGAGGGCTAATTCTGTTTCCGATGATAAAAACCCACCTGTTTCCACCGAATAACCTTTCAGGGGAGCGTTTGCAACATTTCGGCAGCATTTTTGAATGAATTGCAGAACGTCACATTTTTCCGGAAACTGTGACCGCGCGGCTTAGGGATTTTTTCAAAAAAAAGTTGTTCAGACGTCGAGGGCTAATTCTGTTTCCGATGATAAAAACGCTTCTGTTTCCACCGAAAAACCCTTCACGGGATCGTTTGCAACAGTTCGGCACTATTTTTGAGTGAATTGCAGAACGTCAGAAATTTTGAAGAAATTGTGACCGCGCGGCTTAGGGATTTTTTTAAAAAAAAGTTGTTCAGAAGTCGAGGGCTAATTCTGTTTCCGATGATAAAAACCCACCTGTTTCCACCGAATAACCTTTCAGGGGAGCGTTTGCAACATTTCGGCAGCATTTTTGAATGAATTGCAGAACGTCACATTTTTCCGGAAACTGTGACCGCGCGGCTTAGGGATTTTTTCAAAAAAAAGTTGTTCAGACGTCGAGGGCTAATTCTGTTTCCGATGATAAAAATGCTTCTGTTTCCACCGAAAAACCCTTCACGGGATCGTTTGCAACAGTTTGGCACTATTTTTGAGTGAATTGCAGAACGTCAGAAATTTTGAAGAAATTGTGACCGCGCGGCTAGGGGATTTTTTCAAAAAAAAGTTGTTCAGACGTCGAGAGCTAATTCTGTTTCCGATGATAAAATCCCACCTGTTTCCACCGAAAAACCTTTCAGGGGATCGTTTGCAACAGTTTGGCACCATTTTTGAGTGAATTGCAGAACGTCAGAAATTTTGAAGAAATTGTGACCGCGCGGCTTAGGGATTTTTTCAAAAAAAAGTTGTTCAGACGTTGACTGCTTATTCTGTTTCGGATGATAAAAACGCTTCTGTTTCCACCGAAAAACCCTTCACGGGATCGTTTGCAACAGTTCGGCACTATTTTTGAGTGAATTGCAGAACGTCAGAAATTTTGAAGAAATTGTGACCGCGCGGCTTAGGGATTTTTTCAAAAAAAAGTTGTTCAGACGTCGAGGGCTAATTCTGTTTCCGATGATAAAAATGCTTCTGTTTCCACCGAAAAACCCTTCATGGGATCGTTTGCAACAGTTCGGCCCTATTTTTGAGTGAATTGCAGAACGTCAGAAATTTTGAAGAAATTGTGACCGCGCGGCTTAGGGATTTTTTTAAAAAAAAGTTGTTCAGAAGTCGAGGGCTAATTCTGTTTCCGATGATAAAAACCCACCTGTTTCCACCGAATAACCTTTCAGGGGAGCGTTTGCAACATTTCGGCAGATTTTTGAATGAATTGCAGAACGTCACATTTTTCCGGAAACTGTGACCGCGCGGCTTAGGGATTTTTTCAAAAAAAAGTTGTTCAGACGTCGAGGGCTAATTCTGTTTCCGATGATAAAATCCCACCTGTTTCCACCGAAAAACCTTTCAGGGGATCGTTTGCAACAGTTTGGCACCATTTTTGAGTGAATTGCAGAACGTCAGAAATTTTGAAGAAATTGTGACCGCGCGGCTTAGGGATTTTTTCAAAAAAAAGTTGTTCAGACGTCGAGGGCTAATTCTGTTTCCGATGATAAAAATGCTTCTGTTTCCACCGAAAAACCCTTCACGGGATCGTTTGCAACAGTTTGGCACTATTTTTGAGTGAATTGCAGAACGTCAGATTTTTGCTGAAACTGTGACCGCGCGGCTTAGGGATTTTTTTAAAAAGAAGTTGTTCAGACATTGAGGGCTAATTCTGTTTCCCATGATAAAAACACTTCTGTTTCCACCGAAAAACCTTTCAGGGGGCGGTTGGCAACAGTTTGGCACCATTTTTGAGTGAATTGCAGAACGTCAGAAATTTTGAAGAAATTGTGACCTCGCGGCTTAGGGATTTTTTTTTTTAAAAGTTGTTCAGATGTTGAGGGCTAATTCTGTTTCCGATGGTAAAAACGCTTCTGTTTCCACCGAAAAACCCTTCATGGGATCGTTTGCAACAGTTTGGCACTATTTTTGAGTGAATTGCAGAACGTCAGAAATTTTGAAGAAATTGTGACCGCGCGGCTTAGGGATTTTTTTTAAAAAAAGTTGATCAGACGTCGAGGGCTAATTCTGTTTCCGATGATAAAATCCCACCTGTTTCCACCGAAAAAACTTTCAGGGGATCGTTTGCAACAGTTCTGCACCATTTTTGAGTGAATTGCATAACGTCAGAAATTTTGAAGAAATTGTGACCGCGCGGCTTAGGGATTTTTTCAAAAAAAAGTTGTTCAGACGTCGAGAGCTAATTCTGTTTCCGATGATAAAATCCCACCTGTTTCCACCGAAAAACCTTTCAGGGGATCGGTTGCAACAGTTTGGCACCATTTTTGAGTGAATTGCAGAACGTCAGAAATTTTGAAGAAATTGTGACCGCGCGGCTTAGGGATTTTTTCAAAAAAAAGTTGTTCAGACGTCAAGGGCTAATTCTGTTTCCAATGATAAAATCCCACCTGTTTCCACCGAAAAAACTTTCAGGGGAGCGTTTGCAACAGTTCTGCACCATTTTTGAGTGAATTGCATAACCAGAAATTTTGAAGAAATTGTGACCGCGCGGCTTAGGGATTTTTTCAAAAAAAAGTTGTTCAGACGTCGAGGGCTAATTCTGTTTCAGATGATAAAAACGCTTCTGTTTCCACCGAAAAACCCTTCACGGGATCGTTTGCAACAGTTTGGCACTATTTTTGAGTGAATTGCAGAACGTCAGAAATTTTGAAGAAATTGTGACCTCGCGGCTTAGGGATTTTTTTTTTAAAAAGTTGTTCAGATGTTGAGGGCTAATTCTGTTTCCGATGGTAAAAACGCTTCTGTTTCCACCGAAAAACCCTTCATGGGATCGTTTGCAACAGTTTGGCACTATTTTTGAGTGAATTGCAGAACGTCAGAAATTTTGAAGAAATTGTGACCGCGCGGCTTAGGGATTTTTTTAAATAAAAGTTGATCAGACGTCGAGGGCTAATTCTGTTTCCGATGATAAAATCCCACCTGTTTCCACCGAAAAAACTTTCAGGGGAGCGTTTGCAACAGTTCTGCACCATTTTTGAGTGAATTGCATAACGTCAGAAATTTTGAAGAAATTGTGACCGCGCGGCTTAGGGATTTTTTCAAAAAAAAGTTGTTCAGACGTCGAGAGCTAATTCTGTTTCCGATGATAAAAACCACCTGTTTCCACCGAAAAACCTTTCAGGGGATCGGTTGCAACAGTTTGGCACCATTTTTGAGTGAATTGCAGAACGTCAGAAATTTGGAAAAAATTGTGACCGCGCGGCTTAGGGATTTTTTCAAAAAAAGGTTGTTCAGACGTCGAGAGCTAATTCTGTTTCCGATGATAAAATCCCACCTGTTTCCACCGAAAAACCTTTCAGGGGATCGTTTGCAACAGTTCGGCACTATTTTTGAGTGAATTGCAGAACGTCAGAAATTTTGAAGAAATTGTGACCGAGCGGCTTAGGGATTTTTTTAAAAAAAAGTTGTTCAGAAGTCGAGGGCTAATTCTGTTTCCGATGATAAAAACCCACCTGTTTCCACCGAATAACCTTTCAGGGGAGCGTTTGCAACATTTCGGCAGCATTTTTGAATGAATTGCAGAACGTCACATTTTTCCGGAAACTGTGACCGCGCGGCTTAGGGATTTTTTCAAAAAAAAGTTGTTCAGACGTCAAGGGCTAATTCTGTTTCCAATGATAAAATCCCACCTGTTTCCACCGAACAACCCTTCAGGGGATCGTTTGCAACAGTTTGGCACCATTTTTGAGTGAATTGCAGAACGTCAGAAATTTTGAAGAAATTGTGACCGCGCGGCTTAGGGATTTTTTCAAAAAAAAGTTGTTCAGACGTCGAGGGCTAATTCTGTTTCCGATGATAAAAATGCTTCTGTTTCCACCGAAAAACCCTTCACGGGATCGTTTGCAACAGTTTGGCACTATTTTTGAGTGAATTGCAGAACGTCAGAAATTTTGAAGAAATTGTGACCGCGCGGCTTAGGGATTTTTTCAAAAAAAAGTTGTTCAGACGTCGAGAGCTAATTCTGTTTCCGATGATAAAATCCCACCTGTTTCCACCGAAAAACCTTTCAGGGGATCGGTTGCAACAGTTTGGCACCATTTTTGAGTGAATTGCAGAACGTCAGAAATTTTGAAGAAATTGTGACCGCGCGGCTTAGGGATTTTTTCAAAAAAAAGTTGTTCAGACGTCAAGGGCTAATTCTGTTTCCAATGATAAAATCCCACCTGTTTCCACCGAAAAAACTTTCAGGGGAGCGTTTGCAACAGTTCTGCACCATTTTTGAGTGAATTGCATAACCAGAAATTTTGAAGAAATTGTGACCGCGCGGCTTAGGGATTTTTTCAAAGAAAAGTTGTTCAGACGTCGATTGCTAATTCTGTTTCAGATGATAAAAACGCTTCTGTTTCCACCGAAAAACCCTTCACGGGATCGTTTGCAACAGTTTGGCACTATTTTTGAGTGAATTGCAGAACGTCAGAAATTTTGAAGAAATTGTGACCTCGCGGCTTAGGGATTTTTTTTTAAAAAAGTTGTTCAGATGTTGAGGGCTAATTCTGTTTCCGATGGTAAAAACGCTTCTGTTTCCACCGAAAAACCCTTCATGGGATCGTTTGCAACAGTTTGGCACTATTTTTGAGTGAATTGCAGAACGTCAGAAATTTTGAAGAAATTGTGACCGCGCGGCTTAGGGATTTTTTTAAATAAAAGTTGATCAGACGTCGAGGGCTAATTCTGTTTCCGATGATAAAATCCCACCTGTTTCCACCGAAAAAACTTTCAGGGGAGCGTTTGCAACAGTTCTGCACCATTTTTGAGTGAATTGCATAACGTCAGAAATTTTGAAGAAATTGTGACCGCGCGGCTTAGGGATTTTTTCAAAAAAAAGTTGTTCAGACGTCGAGAGCTAATTCTGTTTCCGATGATAAAAACCACCTGTTTCCACCGAAAAACCTTTCAGGGGATCGGTTGCAACAGTTTGGCACCATTTTTGAGTGAATTGCAGAACGTCAGAAATTTGGAAAAAATTGTGACCGCGCGGCTTAGGGATTTTTTCAAAAAAAGGTTGTTCAGACGTCGAGAGCTAATTCTGTTTCCGATGATAAAATCCCACCTGTTTCCACCGAAAAACCTTTCAGGGGATCGTTTGCAACAGTTCGGCACTATTTTTGAGTGAATTGCAGAACGTCAGAAATTTTGAAGAAATTGTGACCGAGCGGCTTAGGGATTTTTTTAAAAAAAAGTTGTTCAGAAGTCGAGGGCTAATTCTGTTTCCGATGATAAAAACCCACCTGTTTCCACCGAATAACCTTTCAGGGGAGCGTTTGCAACATTTCGGCAGCATTTTTGAATGAATTGCAGAACGTCACATTTTTCCGGAAACTGTGACCGCGCGGCTTAGGGATTTTTTCAAAAAAAAGTTGTTCAGACGTCAAGGGCTAATTCTGTTTCCAATGATAAAATCCCACCTGTTTCCACCGAACAACCTTTCAGGGGATCGTTTGCAACAGTTGGCACCATTTTTGAGTGAATTGCAGAACGTCAGAAATTTTGAAGAAATTGTGACCGCGCGGCTTAGGGATTTTTTCAAAAAAAAGTTGTTCAGACGTCGAGGGCTAATTCTGTTTCCGATGATAAAAATGCTTCTGTTTCCACCGAAAAACCCTTCACGGGATCGTTTGCAACAGTTTGGCACTATTTTTGAGTGAATTGCAGAACGTCAGAAATTTTGAAGAAATTGTGACCGCGCGGCTTAGGGATTTTTTCAAAAAAAAGTTGTTCAGACGTCGAGAGCTAATTCTGTTTCCGATGATAAAATCCCACCTGTTTCCACCGAAAAACCTTTCAGGGGATCGGTTGCAACAGTTTGGCACCATTTTTGAGTGAATTGCAGAACGTCAGAAATTTTGAAGAAATTGTGACCGCGCGGCTTAGGGATTTTTTCAAAAAAAAGTTGTTCAGACGTCAAGGGCTAATTCTGTTTCCAATGATAAAATCCCACCTGTTTCCACCGAAAAAACTTTCAGGGGAGCGTTTGCAACAGTTCTGCACCATTTTTGAGTGAATTGCATAACCAGAAATTTTGAAGAAATTGTGACCGCGCGGCTTAGGGATTTTTTCAAAAAAAAGTTGTTCAGACGTCGAGGGCTAATTCTGTTTCAGATGATAAAAACGCTTCTGTTTCCACCGAAAAACCCTTCACGGGATCGTTTGCAACAGTTTGGCACTATTTTTGAGTGAATTGCAGAACGTCAGAAATTTTGAAGAAATTGTGACCTCGCGGCTTAGGGATTTTTTTTTTAAAAAGTTGTTCAGATGTTGAGGGCTAATTCTGTTTCCGATGGTAAAAACGCTTCTGTTTCCACCGAAAAACCCTTCATGGGATCGTTTGCAACAGTTTGGCACTATTTTTGAGTGAATTGCAGAACGTCAGAAATTTTGAAGAAATTGTGACCGCGCGGCTTAGGGATTTTTTTAAATAAAAGTTGATCAGACGTCGAGGGCTAATTCTGTTTCCGATGATAAAATCCCACCTGTTTCCACCGAAAAAACTTTCAGGGGAGCGTTTGCAACAGTTCTGCACCATTTTTGAGTGAATTGCATAACGTCAGAAATTTTGAAGAAATTGTGACCGCGCGGCTTAGGGATTTTTTCAAAAAAAAGTTGTTCAGACGTCGAGAGCTAATTCTGTTTCCGATGATAAAAACCACCTGTTTCCACCGAAAAACCTTTCAGGGGATCGGTTGCAACAGTTTGGCACCATTTTTGAGTGAATTGCAGAACGTCAGAAATTTGGAAAAAATTGTGACCGCGCGGCTTAGGGATTTTTTCAAAAAAAGGTTGTTCAGACGTCGAGAGCTAATTCTGTTTCCGATGATAAAATCCCACCTGTTTCCACCGAAAAACCTTTCAGGGGATCGTTTGCAACAGTTCGGCACTATTTTTGAGTGAATTGCAGAACGTCAGAAATTTTGAAGAAATTGTGACCGAGCGGCTTAGGGATTTTTTTAAAAAAAAGTTGTTCAGAAGTCGAGGGCTAATTCTGTTTCCGATGATAAAAACCCACCTGTTTCCACCGAATAACCTTTCAGGGGAGCGTTTGCAACATTTCGGCAGCATTTTTGAATGAATTGCAGAACGTCACATTTTTCCGGAAACTGTGACCGCGCGGCTTAGGGATTTTTTCAAAAAAAAGTTGTTCAGACGTCAAGGGCTAATTCTGTTTCCAATGATAAAATCCCACCTGTTTCCACCGAACAACCTTTCAGGGGATCGTTTGCAACAGTTGGCACCATTTTTGAGTGAATTGCAGAACGTCAGAAATTTTGAAGAAATTGTGACCGCGCGGCTTAGGGATTTTTTCAAAAAAAAGTTGTTCAGACGTCGAGGGCTAATTCTGTTTCCGATGATAAAAATGCTTCTGTTTCCACCGAAAAACCCTTCACGGGATCGTTTGCAACAGTTTGGCACTATTTTTGAGTGAATTGCAGAACGTCAGAAATTTTGAAGAAATTGTGACCGCGCGGCTTAGGGATTTTTTCAAAAAAAAGTTGTTCAGACGTCGAGGGCTAATTCTGTTTCCGATGATAAAAACGCTTCTGTTTCCACCGAAAAACCCTTCACGGGATCGTTTGCAACAGTTCGGCACTATTTTTGAGTGAATTGCAGAACGTCAGAAATTTTGAAGAAATTGTGACCGCGCGGCTTAGGGATTTTTTTAAAAAAAAGTTGTTCAGAAGTCGAGGGCTAATTCTGTTTCCGATGATAAAAACCCACCTGTTTCCACCGAATAACCTTTCAGGGGAGCGTTTGCAACATTTCGGCAGCATTTTTGAATGAATTGCAGAACGTCACATTTTTCCGGAAACTGTGACCGCGCGGCTTAGGGATTTTTTCAAAAAAAAGTTGTTCAGACGTCGAGGGCTAATTCTGTTTCCGATGATAAAAATGCTTCTGTTTCCACCGAAAAACCCTTCACGGGATCGTTTGCAACAGTTTGGCACTATTTTTGAGTGAATTGCAGAACGTCAGAAATTTTGAAGAAATTGTGACCGCGCGGCTAGGGGATTTTTTCAAAAAAAAGTTGTTCAGACGTCGAGAGCTAATTCTGTTTCCGATGATAAAATCCCACCTGTTTCCACCGAAAAACCTTTCAGGGGATCGTTTGCAACAGTTTGGCACCATTTTTGAGTGAATTGCAGAACGTCAGAAATTTTGAAGAAATTGTGACCGCGCGGCTTAGGGATTTTTTCAAAAAAAAGTTGTTCAGACGTTGACTGCTTATTCTGTTTCGGATGATAAAAACGCTTCTGTTTCCACCGAAAAACCCTTCACGGGATCGTTTGCAACAGTTCGGCACTATTTTTGAGTGAATTGCAGAACGTCAGAAATTTTGAAGAAATTGTGACCGCGCGGCTTAGGGATTTTTTCAAAAAAAAGTTGTTCAGACGTCGAGGGCTAATTCTGTTTCCGATGATAAAAATGCTTCTGTTTCCACCGAAAAACCCTTCATGGGATCGTTTGCAACAGTTTGGCACTATTTTTGAGTGAATTGCAGAACGTCAGAAATTTTGAAGAAATTGTGACCGCGCGGCTTAGGGATTTTTTTTAAAAAAAGTTGTTCAGAAGTCGAGGGCTAATTCTGTTTCCGATGATAAAAACCCACCTGTTTCCACTGAATAACCTTTCAGGGGAGCGTTTGCAACATTTCGGCAGATTTTTGAATGAATTGCAGAACGTCACATTTTTCCGGAAACTGTGACCGCGCGGCTTAGGGATTTTTTCAAAAAAAAGTTGTTCAGACGTCGAGGGCTAATTCTGTTTCCGATGATAAAAACGCTTCTGTTTCCACCGAAAAACCCTTCATGGGATCGTTTGCAACAGTTTGGCACTATTTTTGAGTGAATTGCAGAACGTCAGAAATTTTGAAGAAATTGTGACCGCGCGGCTTAGGGATTTTTTTTAAAAAAAGTTGTTCAGAAGTCGAGGGCTAATTCTGTTTCCGATGATAAAAACCCACCTGTTTCCACCGAATAACCTTTCAGGGGAGCGTTTGCAACATTTCGGCAGATTTTTCAATGAATTGCAGAACGTCACATTTTTCCGGAAACTGTGACCGCGCGGCTTAGGGATTTTTTCAAAAAAAAGTTGTTCAGACGTCGAGGGCTAATTCTGTTTCCGATGATAAAAATGCTTCTGTTTCCACCGAAAAACCCTTCACGGGATCGTTTGCAACAGTTCGGCACTATTTTTGAGTGAATTGCAGAACGTCAGAAATTTTGAAGAAATTGTGACCGCGCGGCTTAGGGATTTTTTTTTAAAAAAGTTGTTCAGAAGTCGAGGGCTAATTCTGTTTCCGATGATAAAAACCCACCTGTTTCCACCGAATAACCTTTCAGGGGAGCGTTTGCAACATTTCGGCAGATTTTTGAATGAATTGCAGAACGTCACATTTTTCCGGAAACTGTGACCGCGCGGCTTAGGGATTTTTTCAAAAAAAAGTTGTTCAGACGTCGAGAGCTAATTCTGTTTCCGATGATAAAATCCCACCTGTTTCCACCGAAAAACCTTTCAGGGGATCGTTTGCAACAGTTTGGCACCATTTTTGAGTGAATTGCAGAACGTCAGAAATTTTGAAGAAATTGTGACCGCGCGGCTTAGGGATTTTTT
Organism: Podarcis gaigeae; assembly: GCF_964106915.1. Taxonomy (NCBI): domain Eukaryota; kingdom Metazoa; phylum Chordata; class Lepidosauria; order Squamata; family Lacertidae; genus Podarcis; species Podarcis gaigeae. Next base: position 7,514,457 of record NC_139685.1, read on the forward strand.
CAAAAAAAAGTTGTTCAGACGTTGACTGCTTATTCTGTTTCGGATGATAAAAACGCTTCTGTTTCCACCGAAAAACCCTTCACGGGATCGTTTGCAACAGTTCGGCACTATTTTTCAGTGAATTGCAGAACGTCAGAAATTTTGAAGAAATTGTGACCGCGCGGCTTAGGGATTTTTTCAAAAAAAAGTTGTTCAGACGTCGAGGGCTAATTCTGTTTCCGATGATAAAAATGCTTCTGTTTCCACCGAAAAACCCTTCATGGGATCGTTTGCAACAGTTTGGCACTATTTTTGAGTGAATTGCAGAACGTCAGAAATTTTGAAGAAATTGTGACCGCGCGGCTTAGGGATTTTTTTTAAAAAAAGTTGTTCAGAAGTCGAGGGCTAATTCTGTTTCCGATGATAAAAACCCACCTGTTTCCACTGAATAACCTTTCAGGGGAGCGTTTGCAACATTTCAGCAGATTTTTGAACGAATTACAGAACGTCACATTTTTCCGGAAACTGTGACCGCGCGGCTTAGGGATTTTTTCAAAAAAAAGTTGTTCAGACGTCGAGGGCTAATTCTGTTTCCGATGATAAAAACGCTTCTGTTTCCACCGAAAAACCCTTCATGGGATCGTTTGCAACAGTTTGGCACTATTTTTGAGTGAATTGCAGAACGTCAGAAATTTTGAAGAAATTGTGACCGCGCGGCTTAGGGATTTTTTTTTAAAAAAGTTGTTCAGAAGTCGAGGGCTAATTCTGTTTCCGATGATAAAAACCCACCTGTTTCCACCGAATAACCTTTCAGGGGAGCGTTTGCAACATTTCGGCAGATTTTTCAATGAATTGCAGAACGTCACATTTTTCCGGAAACTGTGACCGCGCGGCTTAGGGATTTTTTCAAAAAAAAGTTGTTCAGACGTCGAGGGCTAATTCTGTTTCCGATGATAAAAATGCTTCTGTTTCCACCGAAAAACCCTTCACGGGATCGTTTGCAACAGTTCGGCACTATTTTTGAGTGAATTGCAGAACGTCAGAAATTTTGAAGAAATTGTGACCGCGCGGCTTAGGGATTTTTTTAAAAAAAAGTTGTTCAGAAGTCGAGGGCTAATTCTGTTTCCGATGATAAAAACCCACCTGTTTCCACCGAATAACCTTTCAGGGGAGCGTTTGCAACATTTCGGCAGATTTTTGAATGAATTGCAGAACGTCACATTTTTCCGGAAACTGTGACCGCGCGGCTTAGGGATTTTTTCAAAAAAAAGTTGTTCAGACGTCGAGTGCTAATTCTGTTTCCGATTATAAAAACGCTTCTGTTTCCACCGAAAAACCCTTCACGGGATCGTTTGCAACAGTTCGGCACTATTTTTGAGTGAATTGCAGAACGTCAGAAATTTTGAAGAAATTGTGACCGCGCGGCTTAGGGATTTTTTAAAAAAAAAGTTGTTCAGAAGTCGAGGGCTAATTCTGTTTCCGATGATAAAAACCCACCTGTTTCCACCGAATAACCTTTCAGGGGAGCGTTTGCAACATTTCGGCAGCATTTTTGAATGAATTGCAGAACGTCACATTTTTCCGGAAACTGTGACCGCGCGGCTTAGGGATTTTTTCAAAAAAAAGTTGTTCAGACGTCGAGGGCTAATTCTGTTTCCGATGATAAAATCCCACCTGTTTCCACCGAAAAACCTTTCAGGGGATCGTTTGCAACAGTTTGGCATCATTTTTGAGTGAATTGCAGAACGTCAGAAATTTTGAAGAAATTGTGACCGCGCGGCTTAGGGATTTTTTCAAAAAAAAGTTGTTCAGACGTCGAGGGCTAATTCTGTTTCCGATGATAAAAATGCTTCTGTTTCCACCGAAAAACCCTTCACGGGATCGTTTGCAACAGTTTGGCACTATTTTTGAGTGAATTGCAGAACGTCAGATTTTTGCTGAAACTGTGACCGCGCGGCTTAGGGATTTTTTTAAAAAGAAGTTTTTCAGACATTGAGGGCTAATTCTGTTTCCCATGATAAAAACACTTCTGTTTCCACCGAAAAACCTTTCAGGGGGCGGTTGGCAACAGTTTGGCACCATTTTTGAGTGAATTGCAGAACGTCAGAAATTTTGAAGAAATTGTGACCTCGCGGCTTAGGGATTTTTTTTTTAAAAAGTTGTTCAGATGTTGAGGGCTAATTCTGTTTCCGATGGTAAAAACGCTTCTGTTTCCACCGAAAAACCCTTCATGGGATCGTTTGCAACAGTTTGGCACTATTTTTGAGTGAATTGCAGAACGTCAGAAATTTTGAAGAAATTGTGACCGCGCGGCTTAGGGATTTTTTTTAAAAAAAGTTGATCAGACGTCGAGGGCTAATTCTGTTTCCGATGATAAAATCCCACCTGTTTCCACCGAAAAAACTTTCAGGGGATCGTTTGCAACAGTTCTGCACCATTTTTGAGTGAATTGCATAACGTCAGAAATTTTGAAGAAATTGTGACCGCGCGGCTTAGGGATTTTTTCATAAAAAAGTTGTTCAGACGTCGAGAGCTAATTCTGTTTCCGATGATAAAATCCCACCTGTTTCCACCGAAAAACCTTTCAGGGGATCGGTTGCAACAGTTTGGCACCATTTTTGAGTGAATTGCAGAACGTCAGAAATTTTGAAGAAATTGTGACCGCGCGGCTTAGGGATTTTTTCAAAAAAAAGTTGTTCAGACGTCGAGGGCTAATTCTGTTTCCAATGATAAAATCCCACCTGTTTCCACCGAAAAAACTTTCAGGGGAGCGTTTGCAACAGTTCTGCACCATTTTTGAGTGAATTGCATAACCAGAAATTTTGAAGAAATTGTGACCGCGCAGCTTAGGGATTTTTTCAAAAAAAAGTTGTTCAGACGTCGAGGGCTAATTCTGTTTCGGATGATAAAAACGCTTCTGTTTCCACCGAAAAACCCTTCACGGGATCGTTTGCAACAGTTTGGCACTATTTTTGAGTGAATTGCAGAACGTCAGAAATTTTGAAGAAATTGTGACCTCGCGGCTTAGGGATTTTTTTTTTAAAAAGTTGTTCAGATGTTGAGGGCTAATTCTGTTTCCGATGGTAAAAACGCTTCTGTTTCCACCGAAAAACCCTTCATGGGATCGTTTGCAACAGTTTGGCACTATTTTTGAGTGAATTGCAGAACGTCAGAAATTTTGAAGAAATTGTGACCGCGCGGCTTAGGGATTTTTTTAAATAAAAGTTGATCAGACGTCGAGGGCTAATTCTGTTTCCGATGATAAAATCCCACCTGTTTCCACCGAAAAAACTTTCAGGGGAGCGTTTGCAACAGTTCTGCACCATTTTTGAGTGAATTGCATAACGTCAGAAATTTTGAAGAAATTGTGACCGCGCGGCTTAGGGATTTTTTCAAAAAAAAGTTGTTCAGACGTCGAGAGCTAATTCTGTTTCCGATGATAAAAACCACCTGTTTCCACCGAAAAACCTTTCAGGGGATCGGTTGCAACAGTTTGGCACCATTTTTGAGTGAATTGCAGAACGTCAGAAATTTGGAAAAAATTGTGACCGCGCGGCTTAGGGATTTTTTCAAAAAAAGGTTGTTCAGACGTCGAGAGCTAATTCTGTTTCCGATGATAAAATCCCACCTGTTTCCACCGAAAAACCTTTCAGGGAATCGTTTGCAACAGTTCGGCACTATTTTTGAGTGAATTGCAGAACGTCAGAAATTTTGAAGAAATTGTGACCGAGCGGCTTAGGGATTTTTTTTAAAAAAAGTTGTTCAGAAGTCGAGGGCTAATTCTGTTTCCGATGATAAAAACCCACCTGTTTCCACCGAATAACCTTTCAGGGGAGCGTTTGCAACATTTCGGCAGCATTTTTGAATGAATTGCAGAACGTCACATTTTTCCGGAAACTGTGACCGCGCGGCTTAGGGATTTTTTCAAAAAAAAGTTGTTCAGACGTCAAGGGCTAATTCTGTTTCCGATGATAAAATCCCACCTGTTTCCACCGAAAAACCTTTCAGGGGATCGTTTGCAACAGTTTGGCACCATTTTTGAGTGAATTGCAGAACGTCAGAAATTTTGAAGAAATTGTGACCGCGCGGCTTAGGGATTTTTTCAAAAAAAAGTTGTTCAGACGTCGAGGGCTAATTCTGTTTCCGATGATAAAAATGCTTCTGTTTCCACCGAAAAACCCTTCACGGGATCGTTTGCAACAGTTTGGCACTATTTTTGAGTGAATTGCAGAACGTCAGAAATTTTGAAGAAATTGTGACCGCGCGGCTTAGGGATTTTTTCAAAAAAAAGTTGTTCAGACGTCGAGGGCTAATTCTGTTTCCGATGATAAAAACGCTTCTGTTTCCACCGAAAAACCCTTCACGGGATCGTTTGCAACAGTTTGGCACTATTTTTGAGTGAATTGCAGAACGTCAGAAATTTTGAAGAAATTGTGACCGCGCGGCTTAGGGATTTTTTCAAAAAAAAGTTGTTCAGAAGTCGAGGGCTAATTCTGTTTCCGATGATAAAAACCCACCTGTTTCCACCGAATAACCTTTCAGGGGAGCGTTTGCAACATTTCGGCAGCATTTTTGAATGAATTGCAGAACGTCACATTTTTCCGGAAACTGTGACCGCGCGGCTTAGGGATTTTTTCAAAAAAAAGTTGTTCAGACGTCGAGGGCTAATTCTGTTTCCGATGATAAAATCCCACCTGTTTCCACCGAAAAACCTTTCAGGGGATCGTTTGCAACAGTTTGGCACCATTTTTGAGTGAATTGCAGAACGTCAGAAATTTTGAAGAAATTGTGACCGCGCGGCTTAGGGATTTTTTCAAAAAAAAGTTGTTCAGACGTCGAGGGCTAATTCTGTTTCGGATGATAAAAACGCTTCTCTTTCCACCGAAAAACCCTTCACGGGATCGTTTGCAACAGTTCGGCACTATTTTTGAGTGAATTGCAGAACGTCAGAAATTTTGAAGAAATTGTGACCGCGCGGCTTAGGGATTTTTTCAAAAAAAAGTTGTTCAGACGTCGAGGGCTAATTCTGTTTCCGATGATAAAAATGCTTCTGTTTCCACCGAAAAACCCTTCATGGGATCGTTTGCAACAGTTCGGCACTATTTTTGAGTGAATTGCAGAACGTCAGAAATTTTGAAGAAATTGTGACCGCGCGGCTTAGGGATTTTTTTTAAAAAAAGTTGTTCAGAAGTCGAGGGCTAATTCTGTTTCCGATGATAAAAACCCACCTGTTTCCACCGAATAACCTTTCAGGGGAGCGTTTGCAACATTTCGGCAGATTTTTGAATGAATTGCAGAACGTCACATTTTTCCGGAAACTGTGACCGCGCGGCTTAGGTATTTTTTCAAAAAAAAGTTGTTCAGACGTCGAGGGCTAATTCTGTTTCCGATGATAAAATCCCACCTGTTTCCACCGAAAAACCTTTCAGGGGATCGTTTGCAACAGTTTGGCACCATTTTTGAGTGAATTGCAGAACGTCAGAAATTTTGAAGAAATTGTGACCGCGCGGCTTAGGGATTTTTTCAAAAAAAAGTTGTTAGGACGTCGAGGGCTAATTCTGTTTCCGATGATAAAAATGCTTCTGTTTCCACCGAAAAACCCTTCACGGGATCGTTTGCAACAGTTTGGCACTATTTTTGAGTGAATTGCAGAACGTCAGATTTTTGCTGAAACTGTGACCGCGCGGCTTAGGGATTTTTTTAAAAAGAAGTTGTTCAGACATTGAGGGCTAATTCTGTTTCCCATGATAAAAACACTTCTGTTTCCACCGAAAAACCTTTCAGGGGGCGGTTGGCAACAGTTTGGCACCATTTTTGAGTGAATTGCAGAACGTCAGAAATTTTGAAGAAATTGTGACCTCGCGGCTTAGGGATTTTTTTTTTAAAAGGTTGTTCAGATGTTGAGGGCTAATTCTGTTTCCGACGGTGAAAACGCTTCTGTTTCCACCGAAAAACCCTTCATGGGATCGTTTGCAACAGTTTGGCACTATTTTTGAGTGAATTGCAGAACGTCAGAAATTTTGAAGAAATTGTGACCGCGCGGCTTAGGGATTTTTTTTAAAAAAAGTTGATCAGACGTCGAGGGCTAATTCTGTTTCCGATGATAAAATCCCACCTGTTTCCACCGAAAAAACTTTCAGGGGATCGTTTGCAACAGTTCTGCACCATTTTTGATTGAATTGCATAACGTCAGAAATTTTGAAGAAATTGTGACCGCGCGGCTTAGGGATTTTTTCAAAAAAAAGTTGTTCAGACGTCGAGAGCTAATTCTGTTTCCGATGATAAAATCCCACCTGTTTCCACCGAAAAACCTTTCAGGGGATCGGTTGCAACAGTTTGGCACCATTTTTGAGTGAATTGCAGAACGTCAGAAATTTTGAAGAAATTGTGACCGCGCGGCTTAGGGATTTTTTCAAAAAAAAGTTGTTCAGACGTCGAGGGCTAATTCTGTTTCCAATGATAAAATCCCACCTGTTTCCACCGAAAAAACTTTCAGGGGAGCGTTTGCAACAGTTCTGCACCATTTTTGAGTGAATTGCATAACCAGAAATTTTGAAGAAATTGTGACCGCGCGGCTTAGGGATTTTTTCAAAAAAAAGTTGTTCAGACGTCGAGGGCTAATTCTGTTTCGGATGATAAAAACGCTTCTGTTTCCACCGAAAAACCCTTCACGGGATCGTTTGCAACAGTTTGGCACTATTTTTGAGTGAATTGCAGAACGTCAGAAATTTTGAAGAAATTGTGACCTCGCGGCTTAGGGATTTTTTTTTAAAAAAGTTGTTCAGATGTTGAGGGCTAATTCTGTTTCCGATGGTAAAAACGCTTCTGTTTCCACCGAAAAACCCTTCATGGGATCGTTTGCAACAGTTTGGCACTATTTTTGAGTGAATTGCAGAACGTCAGAAATTTTGAAGAAATTGTGACCGCGCGGCTTAGGTATTTTTTTAAATAAAAGTTGATCAGACGTCGAGGGCTAATTCTGTTTCCGATGATAAAATCCCACCTGTTTCCACCGAAAAAACTTTCAGGGGAGCGTTTGCAACAGTTCTGCACCATTTTTGAGTGAATTGCATAACGTCAGAAATTTTGAAGAAATTGTGACCGCGCGGCTTAGGGATTTTTTCAAAAAAAAGTTGTTCAGACGTCGAGAGCTAATTCTGTTTCCGATGATAAAAACCACCTGTTTCCACCGAAAAACCTTTCAGGGGATCGGTTGCAACAGTTTGGCACCATTTTTGAGTGAATTGCAGAACGTCAGAAATTTGGAAAAAATTGTGACCGCGCGGCTTAGGGATTTTTTCAAAAAAAGGTTGTTCAGACGTCGAGAGCTAATTCTGTTTCCGATGATAAAATCCCACCTGTTTCCACCGAAAAACCTTTCAGGGGATCGTTTGCAACAGTTCGGCACTATTTTTGAGTGAATTGCAGAACGTCAGAAATTTTGAAGAAATTGTGACCGAGCGGCTTAGGGATTTTTTTAAAAAAAAGTTGTTCAGAAGTCGAGGGCTAATTCTGTTTCCGATGATAAAAACCCACCTGTTTTCACCGAATAACCTTTCAGGGGAGCGTTTGCAACATTTCGGCAGCATTTTTGAATGAATTGCAGAACGTCACATTTTTCCGGAAACTGTGACCGCGGGGCTTAGGGATTTTTTCAAAAAAAAGTTGTTCAGACGTCAAGGGCTAATTCTGTTTCCGATGATAAAATCCCACCTGTTTCCACCGAAAAACCTTTCAGGGGATCGTTTGCAACAGTTTGGCACCATTTTTGAGTGAATTGCAGAACGTCAGAAATTTTGAAGAAATTGTGACCGCGCGGCTTAGGGATTTTTTCAAAAAAAAGTTGTTCAGACGTCGAGGGCTAATTCTGTTTCCGATGATAAAAATGCTTCTGTTTCCACCGAAAAACCCTTCACGGGATCGTTTGCAACAGTTTGGCACTATTTTTGAGTGAATTGCAGAACGTCAGAAATTTTGAAGAAATTGTGACCGCGCGGCTTAGGGATTTTTTCAAAAAAAAGTTGTTCAGACGTCGAGGGCTAATTCTGTTTCCGATGATAAAAACGCTTCTGTTTCCACCGAAAAACCCTTCACGGGATCGTTTGCAACAGTTCGGCACTATTTTTGAGTGAATTGCAGAACGTCAGAAATTTTGAAGAAATTGTGACCGCGCGGCTTAGGGATTTTTTTAAAAAAAAGTTGTTCAGAAGTCGAGGGCTAATTCTGTTTCCGATGATAAAAACCCACCTGTTTCCACCGAATAACCTTTCAGGGGAGCGTTTGCAACATTTCGGCAGCATTTTTGAATGAATTGCAGAACGTCACATTTTTCCGGAAACTGTGACCGCGGGGCTTAGGGATTTTTTCAAAAAAAAGTGTTTCAGACGTCAAGGGCTAATTCTGTTTCCGATGATAAAATCCCACCTGTTTCCACCGAAAAACCTTTCAGGGGATCGTTTGCAACAGTTTGGCACCATTTTTGAGTGAATTGCATAACGTCAGAAATTTTGAAGAAATTGTGACCGCGCGGCTTAGGGATTTTTTCAAAAAAAAGTTGTTCAGACGTCGAGAGCTAATTCTGTTTCCGATGATAAAATCCCACCTGTTTCCACCGAAAAACCTTTCAGGGGATCGGTTGCAACAGTTTGGCACCATTTTTGAGTGAATTGCAGAACGTCAGAAATTTTGAAGAAATTGTGACCGCGCGGCTTAGGGATTTTTTCAAAAAAAAGTTGTTCAGACGTCGAGGGCTAATTCTGTTTCCAATGATAAAATCCCACCTGTTTCCACCGAAAAAACTTTCAGGGGAGCGTTTGCAACAGTTCTGCACCATTTTTGAGTGAATTGCATAACCAGAAATTTTGAAGAAATTGTGACCGCGCGGCTTAGGGATTTTTTCAAAAAAAAGTTGTTCAGACGTCGAGGGCTAATTCTGTTTCGGATGATAAAAACGCTTCTGTTTCCACCGAAAAACCCTTCACGGGATCGTTTGCAACAGTTTGGCACTATTTTTGAGTGAATTGCAGAACGTCAGAAATTTTGAAGAAATTGTGACCTCGCGGCTTAGGGATTTTTTTTAAAAAAAGTTGTTCAGATGTTGAGGGCTAATTCTGTTTCCGATGGTAAAAACGCTTCTGTTTCCACCGAAAAACCCTTCATGGGATCGTTTGCAACAGTTTGGCACTATTTTTTAGTGAATTGCAGAACGTCAGAAATTTTGAAGAAATTGTGACCGCGCGGCTTAGGTATTTTTTTAAATAAAAGTTGATCAGACGTCGAGGGCTAATTCTGTTTCCGATGATAAAATCCCACCTGTTTCCACCGAAAAAACTTTCAGGGGAGCGTTTGCAACAGTTCTGCACCATTTTTGAGTGAATTGCATAACGTCAGAAATTTTGAAGAAATTGTGACCGCGCGGCTTAGGGATTTTTTCAAAAAAAAGTTGTTCAGACGTCGAGAGCTAATTCTGTTTCCGATGATAAAAACCACCTGTTTCCACCGAAAAACCTTTCAGGGGATCGTTTGCAACAGTTTGGCACCATTTTTGAGTGAATTGCAGAACGTCAGAAATTTGGAAAAAATTGTGACCGCGCGGCTTAGGGATTTTTTCAAAAAAAGGTTGTTCAGACGTCGAGAGCTAATTCTGTTTCCGATGATAAAATCCCACCTGTTTCCACCGAAAAACCTTTCAGGGGATCGTTTGCAACAGTTCGGCACTATTTTTGAGTGAATTGCAGAACGTCAGAAATTTTGAAGAAATTGTGACCGCGCGGCTTAGGGATTTTTTTAAAAAAAAGTTGTTCAGAAGTCGAGGGCTAATTCTGTTTCCGATGATAAAAACCCACCTGTTTCCACCGAATAACCTTTCAGGGGAGCGTTTGCAACATTTCGGCAGCATTTTTGAATGAATTGCAGAACGTCACATTTTTCCGGAAACTGTGACCGCGCGGCTTAGGGATTTTTTCAAAAAAAAGTTGTTCAGACGTCGAGGGCTAATTCTGTTTCCGATGATAAAATCCCACCTGTTTCCACCGAAAAACCTTTCAGGGGATCGTTTGCAACAGTTTGGCACCATTTTTGAGTGAATTGCAGAACGTCAGAAATTTTGAAGAAATTGTGACCGCGCGGCTTAGGGATTTTTTCAAAAAAAAGTTGTTCAGACGTCGAGGGCTAATTCTGTTTCGGATGATAAAAACGCTTCTCTTTCCACCGAAAAACCCTTCACGGGATCGTTTGCAACAGTTCGGCACTATTTTTGAGTGAATTGCAGAACGTCAGAAATTTTGAAGAAATTGTGACCGCGCGGCTTAGGGATTTTTTCAAAAAAAAGTTGTTCAGACGTCGAGGGCTAATTCTGTTTCCGATGATAAAAATGCTTCTGTTTCCACCGAAAAACCCTTCATGGGATCGTTTGCAACAGTTCGGCACTATTTTTGAGTGAATTGCAGAACGTCAGAAATTTTGAAGAAATTGTGACCGCGCGGCTTAGGGATTTTTTTAAAAAAAAGTTGTTCAGAAGTCGAGGGCTAATTCTGTTTCCGATGATAAAAACCCACCTGTTTCCACCGAATAACCTTTCAGGGGAGCGTTTGCAACATTTCGGCAGATTTTTGAATGAATTGCAGAACGTCACATTTTTCCGGAAACTGTGACCGCGCGGCTTAGGTATTTTTTCAAAAAAAAGTTGTTCAGACGTCGAGGGCTAATTCTGTTTCCGATGATAAAATCCCACCTGTTTCCACCGAAAAACCTTTCAGGGGATCGTTTGCAACAGTTTGGCACCATTTTTGAGTGAATTGCAGAACGTCAGAAATTTTGAAGAAATTGTGACCGCGCGGCTTAGGGATTTTTTCAAAAAAAAGTTGTTCAGACGTCGAGGGCTAATTCTGTTTCCGATGATAAAAATGCTTCTGTTTCCACCGAAAAACCCTTCACGGGATCGTTTGCAACAGTTTGGCACTATTTTTGAGTGAATTGCAGAACGTCAGATTTTTGCTGAAACTGTGACCGCGCGGCTTAGGGATTTTTTTAAAAAGAAGTTGTTCAGACATTGAGGGCTAATTCTGTTTCCCATGATAAAAACACTTCTGTTTCCACCGAAAAACCTTTCAGGGGGCGGTTGGCAACAGTTTGGCACCATTTTTGAGTGAATTGCAGAACGTCAGAAATTTTGAAGAAATTGTGACCTCGCGGCTTAGGGATTTTTTTTTAAAAAAGTTGTTCAGATGTTGAGGGCTAATTCTGTTTCCGATGGTAAAAACGCTTCTGTTTCCACCGAAAAACCCTTCATGGGATCGTTTGCAACAGTTTGGCACTATTTTTGAGTGAATTGCAGAACGTCAGAAATTTTGAAGAAATTGTGACCGCGCGGCTTAGGGATTTTTTTAAAAAAAAGTTGATCAGACGTCGAGGGCTAATTCTGTTTCTGATGATAAAATCCCACCTGTTTCCACCGAAAAACCTTTCAGGGGAGCGTTTGCAACAGTTCGGCACTACTTTTGAGTGAATTGCAGAACGTCAGAAATTTTGAAGAAATTGTGACCGAGCGGCTTAGGGATTTTTTTTAAAAAAAGTTGTTCAGAAGTCGAGGGCTAATTCTGTTTCCGATGATAAAAACCCACCTGTTTCCACCGAATAACCTTTCAGGGGAGCGTTTGCAACATTTCGGCAGCATTTTTGAATGAATTGCAGAACGTCACATTTTTCCGGAAACTGTGACCGCGCGGCTTAGGGATTTTTTCAAAAAAAAGTTGTTCAGACGTCAAGGGCTAATTCTGTTTCCGATGATAAAATCCCACCTGTTTCCACCGAAAAACCTTTCAGGGGATCGTTTGCAACAGTTTGGCACCATTTTTGAGTGAATTGCAGAACGTCAGAAATTTTGAAGAAATTGTGACCGCGCGGCTTAGGGATTTTTTCAAAAAAAAGTTGTTCAGACGTCGAGGGCTAATTCTGTTTCCGATGATAAAAATGCTTCTGTTTCCACCGAAAAACCCTTCACGGGATCGTTTGCAACAGTTTGGCACTATTTTTGAGTGAATTGCAGAACGTCAGAAATTTTGAAGAAATTGTGACCGCGCGGCTTAGGGATTTTTTCAAAAAAAAGTTGTTCAGACGTCGAGGGCTAATTCTGTTTCCGATGATAAAAACGCTTCTGTTTCCACCGAAAAACCCTTCACGGGATCGTTTGCAACAGTTCGGCACTATTTTTGAGTGAATTGCAGAACGTCAGAAATTTTGAAGAAATTGTGACCGCGCGGCTTAGGGATTTTTTTTAAAAAAAGTTGTTCAGAAGTCGAGGGCTAATTCTGTTTCCGATGATAAAAACCCACCTGTTTCCACCGAATAACCTTTCAGGGGAGCGTTTGCAACATTTCGGCAGCATTTTTGAATGAATTGCAGAACGTCACATTTTTCCGGAAACTGTGACCGCGCGGCTTAGGGATTTTTTCAAAAAAAAGTTGTTCAGACGTCGAGGGCTAATTCTGTTTCCGATGATAAAATCCCACCTGTTTCCACCGAAAAACCTTTCAGGGGATCGTTTGCAACAGTTTGGCACCATTTTTGAGTGAATTGCAGAACGTCAGAAATTTTGAAGAAATTGTGACCGCGCGGCTTAGGGATTTTTTCAAAAAAAAGTTGTTCAGACGTCGAGGGCTAATTCTGTTTCCGATGATAAAAATGCTTCTGTTTCCACCGAAAAACCCTTCACGGGATCGTTTGCAACAGTTTGGCACTATTTTTGAGTGAATTGCAGAACGTCAGAAATTTTGAAGAAATTGTGACCGCGCGGCTTAGGGATTTTTTCAAAAAAAAGTTGTTCAGACGTCGAGGGCTAATTCTGTTTCCGATGATAAAATCCCACCTGTTTCCACCGAAAAACCTTTCAGGGGATCGTTTGCAACAGTTTGGCACCATTTTTGAGTGAATTGCAGAACGTCAGAAATTTTGAAGAAATTGTGACCGCGCGTTAGGGATTTTTTCAAAAAAAAGTTGTTCAGACGTCGAGGGCTAATTCTGTTTCCGATGATAAAAATGCTTCTGTTTCCACCGAAAAACCCTTCACGGGATCGTTTGCAACAGTTTGGCACTATTTTTGAGTGAATTGCAGAACGTCAGAAATTTTGAAGAAATTGTGACCGCGCGGCTTAGGGATTTTTTCAAAAAAAAGTTGTTCAGACGTCGAGAGCTAATTCTGTTTCCGATGATAAAATCCCACCTGTTTCCACCGAAAAACCTTTCAGGGGATCGTTTGCAACAGTTTGGCACCATTTTTGAGTGAATTGCAGAACGTCAGAAATTTTGAAGAAATTGTGACCGCGCGGCTTAGGGATTTTTTCAAAAAAAAAGTTGTTCAGACGTTGACTGCTTATTCTGTTTCGGATGATAAAAACGCTTCTGTTTCCACCGAAAAACCCTTCACGGGATCGTTTGCAACAGTTTGGCACTATTTTTGAGTGAATTGCAGAACGTCAGAAATTTTGAAGAAATTGTGACCGCGCGGCTTAGGGATTTTTTTAAAAAAAAGTTGTTCAGAAGTCGAGGGCTAATTCTGTTTCCGATGATAAAAACCCACCTGCTTCCACCGAATAACCTTTCAGGGGAGCGTTTGCAACATTTCGGCAGCATTTTTGAATGAATTGCAGAACGTCACATTTTTCCGGAAACTGTGACCGCGCGGCTTAGGGATTTTTTTTAAAAAAAGTTGTTCACACGTCGAGGGCTAATTCTGTTTCCGATGATAAAATCCCACCTGTTTCCACCGAAAAACCTTTCAGGGGATCGTTTGCAACAGTTTGGCACCATTTTTGAGTGAATTGCAGAACGTCAGAAATTTTGAAGAAATTGTGACCGCGCGGCTTAGGGATTTTTTCAAAAAAAAGTTGTTCAGACGTCGAGGGCTAATTCTGTTTCCGATGATAAAAACGCTTCTGTTTCCACCGAAAAACCCTTCACGGGATCGTTTGCAACAGTTCGGCACTATTTTTGAGTGAATTGCAGAACGTCAGAAATTTTGAAGAAATTGTGACCGCGCAGCTTAGGGATTTTTTAAAAAAAAAGTTGTTCAGAAGTCGAGGGCTAATTCTGTTTCCGATGATAAAAACCCACCTGTTTCCACCGAATAACCTTTCACGGGATCGTTTGCAACAGTTTGGCACTATTTTTGAGTGAATTGCAGAACGTCAGAAATTTTGAAGAAATTGTGACCGCGCGGCTTAGGGATTTTTTCAAAAAAAAGTTGTTCAGACGTTGAGGGCTAATTCTGTTTCCGATGATAAAATCCCACCTGTTTCCACCGAAAAACCTTTCAGGGGATCGTTTGCAACAGTTTGGCACCATTTTTGAGTGAATTGCAGAACGTCAGAAATTTTGAAGAAATTGTGACCGCGCGGCTTAGGGATTTTTTCAAAAAAAAGTTGTTCAGACGTTGACTGCTTATTCTGTTTCGGATGATAAAAACGCTTCTGTTTCCACCGAAAAACCCTTCATGGGATCGTTTGCAACAGTTTGGCACTATTTTTGAGTGAATTGCAGAACGTCAGAAATTTTGAAGAAATTGTGACCGCGCGGCTTAGGGATTTTTTTAAAAAAAAGTTGTTCAGAAGTCGAGGGCTAATTCTGTTTCCGATGATAAAAACCCACCTGTTTCCACCGAATAACCTTTCAGGGGAGCGTTTGCAACATTTCGGCAGCATTTTTGAATGAATTGCAGAACGTCACATTTTTCCGGAAACTGTGACCGCGCGGCTTAGGGATTTTTTCAAAAAAAAGTTGTTCAGACGTCGAGGGCTAATTCTGTTTCCGATGATAAAAATGCTTCTGTTTCCACCGAAAAACCCTTCACGGGATCGTTTGCAACAGTTTGGCACTATTTTTGAGTGAATTGCAGAACGTCAGAAATTTTGAAGAAATTGTGACCGCGCGGCTTAGGGATTTTTTCAAAAAAAAGTTGTTCAGACGTCGAGAGCTAATTCTGTTTCCGATGATAAAATCCCACCTGTTTCCACCGAAAAACCTTTCAGGGGATCGGTTGCAACAGTTTGGCACCATTTTTGAGTGAATTGCAGAACGTCAGAAATTTTGAAGAAATTGTGACCGCGCGGCTTAGGGATTTTTTCAAAAAGAAGTTGGTCAGACGTCGAGGGCTAATTCTGTTTCCAATGATAAAATCCCACCTGTTTCCACCGAAAAAACTTTCAGGGGAGCGTTTGCAACAGTTCTGCACCATTTTTGAGTGAATTGCATAACCAGAAATTTTGAAGAAATTGTGACCGCGCGGCTTAGGGATTTTTTCAAAAAAAAGTTGTTCAGACGTCGAGGGCTAATTCTGTTTCCGATGATAAAAATGCTTCTGTTTCCACCGAAAAACCCTTCATGGGATCGTTTGCAACAGTTCGGCACTATTTTTGAGTGAATTGCAGAACGTCAGAAATTTTGAAGAAATTGTGACCGCGCGGCTTAGGGATTTTTTTAAAAAAAAGTTGTTCAGAAGTCGAGGGCTAATTCTGTTTCCGATGATAAAAACCCACCTGTTTCCACCGAATAACCTTTCAGGGGAGCGTTTGCAACATTTCGGCAGATTTTTGAATGAATTGCAGAACGTCACATTTTTCCGGAAACTGTGACCGCGCGGCTTAGGGATTTTTTCAAAAAAAAGTTGTTCAGACGTCGAGGGCTAATTCTGTTTCCGATGATAAAATCCCACCTGTTTCCACCGAAAAACCTTTCAGGGGATCGTTTGCAACAGTTTGGCACCATTTTTGAGTGAATTGCAGAACGTCAGAAATTTTGAAGAAATTGTGACCGCGCGGCTTAGGGATTTTTTCAAAAAAAAGTTGTTCAGACGTCGAGGGCTAATTCTGTTTCCGATGATAAAAATGCTTCTGTTTCCACCGAAAAACCCTTCACGGGATCGTTTGCAACAGTTTGGCACTATTTTTGAGTGAATTGCAGAACGTCAGAAATTTTGAAGAAATTGTGACCGCGCGGCTTAGGGATTTTTTCAAAAAAAAGTTGTTCAGACGTCGAGGGCTAATTCTGTTTCCGATGATAAAATCCCACCTGTTTCCACCGAAAAACCTTTCAGGGGATCGTTTGCAACAGTTTGGCACCATTTTTGAGTGAATTGCAGAACGTCAGAAATTTTGAAGAAATTGTGACCGCGCGGCTTAGGGATTTTTTCAAAAAAAAGTTGTTCAGACGTCGAGGGCTAATTCTGTTTCCGATGATAAAAATGCTTCTGTTTCCACCGAAAAACCCTTCACGGGATCGTTTGCAACAGTTTGGCACTTATTTTGAGTGAATTGCAGAACGTCAGAAATTTTGAAGAAATTGTGACCGCGCGGCTTAGGGATTTTTTCAAAAAAAAGTTGTTCAGACGTCGAGAGCTAATTCTGTTTCCGATGATAAAATCCCACCTGTTTCCACCGAAAAACCTTTCAGGGGATCGTTTGCAACAGTTTGGCACCATTTTTGAGTGAATTGCAGAACGTCAGAAATTTTGAAGAAATTGTGACCGCGCGGCTTAGGGATTTTTTCAAAAAAAAGTTGTTCAGACGTTGACTGCTTATTCTGTTTCGGATGATAAAAACGCTTCTGTTTCCACCGAAAAACCCTTCATGGGATCGTTTGCAACAGTTTGGCACTATTTTTGAGTGAATTGCAGAACGTCAGAAATTTTGAAGAAATTGTGACCGCGCGGCTTAGGGATTTTTTTTAAAAAAAGTTGTTCAGAAGTCGAGGGCTAATTCTGTTTCCGATGATAAAAACCCACCTGTTTCCACTGAATAACCTTTCAGGGGAGCGTTTGCAACATTTCGGCAGCATTTTTGAATGAATTGCAGAACGTCACATTTTTCTGGAAACTGTGACCGCGCGGCTTAGGGATTTTTTCAAAAAAAATTTGTTCAGACGTCGAGGGCTAATTCTGTTTCCGATGATAAAAATGCTTCTGTTTCCACCGAAAAACCCTTCACGGGATCGTTTGCAACAGTTTGGCACTATTTTTGAGTGAATTGCAGAACGTCAGAAATTTTGAAGAAATTGTGACCGCGCGGCTTAGGGATTTTTTCAAAAAAAAGTTGTTCAGACGTCGAGAGCTAATTCTGTTTCCGATGATAAAATCCCACCTGTTTCCACCGAAAAACCTTTCAGGGGATCGGTTGCAACAGTTTGGCACCATTTTTGAGTGAATTGCAGAACGTCAGAAATTTTGAAGAAATTGTAACCGCGCGGCTTAGGGATTTTTTCAAAAAGAAGTTGGTCAGACGTCGAGGGCTAATTCTGTTTCCAATGATAAAATCCCACCTGTTTCCACCGAAAAAACTTTCAGGGGAGCGTTTGCAACAGTTTGGCACCATTTTTGAGTGAATTGCAGAACGTCAGAAATTTTGAAGAAATTGTCACCGCGCGGCTTAGGGATTTTTTCAAAAAAAAGTTGTTCAGACGTCGAGGGCTAATTCTGTTTCCGATGATAAAATCCCACCTGTTTCCACCGAAAAACCTTTCAGGGGATCGTTTGCAACAGTTTGGCACCATTTTTGAGTGAATTGCAGAACGTCAGAAATTTTGAAGAAATTGTGACCGCGCGGCTTAGGGATTTTTTCAAAAAAAAGTTGTTCAGACGTCGAGGGCTAATTCTGTTTCCGATGATAAAAATGCTTCTGTTTCCACCGAAAAACCCTTCACGGGATCGTTTGCAACAGTTTGGCACTATTTTTGAGTGAATTGCAGAACGTCAGAAATTTTGAAGAAATTGTGACCGCGCGGCTTAGGGATTTTTTCAAAAAAAAGTTGTTCAGACGTCGAGGGCTAATTCTGTTTCCGATGATAAAAACGCTTCTGTTTCCACCGAAAAACCCTTCACGGGATCGTTTGCAACAGTTCGGCACTATTTTTGAGTGAATTGCAGAACGTCAGAAATTTTGAAGAAATTGTGACCGCGCGGCTTAGGGATTTTTTTAAAAAAAAGTTGTTCAGAAGTCGAGGGCTAATTCTGTTTCCGATGATAAAAACCCACCTGTTTCCACCGAATAACCTTTCAGGGGAGCGTTTGCAACATTTCGGCAGCATTTTTGAATGAATTGCAGAACGTCACATTTTTCCGGAAACTGTGACCGCGCGGCTTAGGGATTTTTTCAAAAAAAAGTTGTTCAGACGTCGAGGGCTAATTCTGTTTCCGATGATAAAATCCCACCTGTTTCCACCGAAAAACCTTTCAGGGGATCGTTTGCAACAGTTTGGCACCATTTTTGAGTGAATTGCAGAACGTCAGAAATTTTGAAGAAATTGTGACCGCGCGGCTTAGGGATTTTTTTAAAAAAAAGTTGTTCAGACGTCGAGGGCTAATTCTGTTTCCGATGATAAAAATGCTTCTGTTTCCACCGAAAAACCCTTCACGGGATCGTTTGCAACAGTTTGGCACTATTTTTGAGTGAATTGCAGAACGTCAGAAATTTTGAAGAAATTGTGACCGCGCGGCTTAGGGATTTTTTCAAAAAAAAGTTGTTCAGACGTCGAGGGCTAATTCTGTTTCCGATGATAAAATCCCACCTGTTTCCACCGAAAAACCTTTCAGGGGATCGTTTGCAACAGTTTGGCACCATTTTTGAGTGAATTGCAGAACGTCAGAAATTTTGAAGAAATTGTGACCGCGCGGCTTAGGGATTTTTTCAAAAAAAAGTTGTTCAGACGTCGAGGGCTAATTCTGTTTCCGATGATAAAAATGCTTCTGTTTCCACCGAAAAACCCTTCACGGGATCGTTTGCAACAGTTTGGCACTATTTTTGAGTGAATTGCAGAACGTCAGAAATTTTGAAGAAATTGTGACCGCGCGGCTTAGGGATTTTTTCAAAAAAAAGTTGTTCAGACGTCGAGAGCTAATTCTGTTTCCGATGATAAAATCCCACCTGTTTCCACCGAAAAACCTTTCAGGGGATCGGTTGCAACAGTTTGGCACCATTTTTGAGTGAATTGCAGAACGTCAGAAATTTTGAAGAAATTGTGACCGCGCGGCTTAGGGATTTTTTCAAAAAAAAGTTGTTCAGACGTTGACTGCTTATTCTGTTTCGGATGATAAAAACGCTTCTGTTTCCACCGAAAAACCCTTCACGGGATCGTTTGCAACAGTTTGGCACTATTTTTGAGTGAATTGCAGAACGTCAGAAATTTTGAAGAAATTGTGACCGCGCGGCTTAGGGATTTTTTTTAAAAAAAGTTGTTCAGAAGTCGAGGGCTAATTCTGTTTCCGATGATAAAAACCCACCTGCTTCCACCGAATAACCTTTCAGGGGAGCGTTTGCAACATTTCGGCAGCATTTTTGAATGAATTGCAGAACGTCACATTTTTCCGGAAACTGTGACCGCGCGGCTTAGGGATTTTTTCAAAAAAAAGTTGTTCAGACGTCGAGAGCTAATTCTGTTTCCGATGATAAAATCCCACCTGTTTCCACCGAAAAACCTTTCAGGGGATCGGTTGCAACAGTTTGGCACCATTTTTGAGTGAATTGCAGAACGTCAGAAATTTTGAAGAAATTGTGACCGCGCGGCTTAGGGATTTTTTCAAAAAGAAGTTGGTCAGACGTCGAGGGCTAATTCTGTTTCCAATGATAAAATCCCACCTGTTTCCACCGAAAAAACTTTCAGGGGAGCGTTTGCAACAGTTCTGCACCATTTTTGAGTGAATTGCATAACCAGAAATTTTGAAGAAATTGTGACCGCGCGGCTTAGGGATTTTTTCAAAAAAAAGTTGTTCAGACGTCGAGGGCTAATTCTGTTTCCGATGATAAAAATGCTTCTGTTTCCACCGAAAAACCCTTCATGGGATCGTTTGCAACAGTTCGGCACTATTTTTGAGTGAATTGCAGAACGTCAGAAATTTTGAAGAAATTGTGACCGCGCGGCTTAGGGATTTTTTTAAAAAAAAGTTGTTCAGAAGTCGAGGGCTAATTCTGTTTCCGATGATAAAAACCCACCTGCTTCCACCGAATAACCTTTCAGGGGAGCGTTTGCAACATTTCGGCAGCATTTTTGAATGAATTGCAGAACGTCACATTTTTCCGGAAACTGTGACCGCGCGGCTTAGGGATTTTTTAAAAAAAAAGTTGTTCAGACGTCGAGGGCTAATTCTGTTTCCGATGATAAAATCCCACCTGTTTCCACCGAAAAACCTTTCAGGGGATCGTTTGCAACAGTTTGGCACCATTTTTGAGTGAATTGCAGAACGTCAGAAATTTTGAAGAAATTGTGACCGCGCGGCTTAGGGATTTTTTCAAAAAAAAGTTGTTCAGACGTCGAGGGCTAATTCTGTTTCCGATGATAAAAACGCTTCTGTTTCCACCGAAAAACCCTTCACGGGATCGTTTGCAACAGTTCGGCACTATTTTTGAGTGAATTGCAGAACGTCAGAAAATTTGAAGAAATTGTGACCGCGCAGCTTAGGGATTTTTTTAAAAAAAAGTTGTTCAGAAGTCGAGGGCTAATTCTGTTTCCGATGATAAAAACCCACCTGTTTCCACCGAATAACCTTTCACGGGATCGTTTGCAACAGTTTGGCACTATTTTTGAGTGAATTGCAGAACGTCAGAAATTTTGAAGAAATTGTGACCGCGCGGCTTAGGGATTTTTTCAAAAAAAAGTTGTTCAGACGTCGAGGGCTAATTCTGTTTCCGATGATAAAAACGCTTCTGTTTCCACCGAAAAACCCTTCACGGGATCGTTTGCAACAGTTTGGCACCATTTTTGAGTGAATTGCAGAACGTCAGAAATTTTGAAGAAATTGTGACCGCGCGGCTTAGGGATTTTTTCAAAAAAAAGTTGTTCAGACGTTGACTGCTTATTCTGTTTCGGATGATAAAAACGCTTCTGTTTCCACCGAAAAACCCTTCATGGGATCGTTTGCAACAGTTTGGCACTATTTTTGAGTGAATTGCAGAACGTCAGAAATTTTGAAGAAATTGTGACCGCGCGGCTTAGGGATTTTTTTAAAAAAAAGTTGTTCAGAAGTCGAGGGCTAATTCTGTTTCCGATGATAAAAACCCACCTGTTTCCACCGAATAACCTTTCAGGGGAGCGTTTGCAACATTTCGGCAGCATTTTTGAATGAATTGCAGAACGTCACATTTTTCCGGAAACTGTGACCGCGCGGCTTAGGGATTTTTTCAAAAAAAAGTTGTTCAGACGTCGAGGGCTAATTCTGTTTCCGATGATAAAAATGCTTCTGTTTCCACCGAAAAACCCTTCACGGGATCGTTTGCAACAGTTTGGCACTATTTTTGAGTGAATTGCAGAACGTCAGAAATTTTGAAGAAATTGTGACCGCGCGGCTTAGGGATTTTTTCAAAAAAAAGTTGTTCAGACGTCGAGAGCTAATTCTGTTTCCGATGATAAAATCCCACCTGTTTCCACCGAAAAACCTTTCAGGGGATCGGTTGCAACAGTTTGGCACCATTTTTGAGTGAATTGCAGAACGTCAGAAATTTTGAAGAAATTGTGACCGCGCGGCTTAGGGATTTTTTCAAAAAGAAGTTGGTCAGACGTCGAGGGCTAATTCTGTTTCCAATGATAAAATCCCACCTGTTTCCACCGAAAAAACTTTCAGGGGAGCGTTTGCAACAGTTCTGCACCATTTTTGAGTGAATTGCATAACCAGAAATTTTGAAGAAATTGTGACCGCGCGGCTTAGGGATTTTTTCAAAAAAAAGTTGTTCAGACGTCGAGGGCTAATTCTGTTTCCGATGATAAAAATGCTTCTGTTTCCACCGAAAAACCCTTCATGGGATCGTTTGCAACAGTTCGGCACTATTTTTGAGTGAATTGCAGAACGTCAGAAATTTTGAAGAAATTGTGACCGCGCGGCTTAGGGATTTTTTTAAAAAAAAGTTGTTCAGAAGTCGAGGGCTAATTCTGTTTCCGATGATAAAAACCCACCTGTTTCCACCGAATAACCTTTCAGGGGAGCGTTTGCAACATTTCGGCAGATTTTTGAATGAATTGCAGAACGTCACATTTTTCCGGAAACTGTGACCGCGCGGCTTAGGGATTTTTTCAAAAAAAAGTTGTTCAGACGTCGAGGGCTAATTCTGTTTCCGATGATAAAATCCCACCTGTTTCCACCGAAAAACCTTTCAGGGGATCGTTTGCAACAGTTTGGCACCATTTTTGAGTGAATTGCAGAACGTCAGAAATTTTGAAGAAATTGTGACCGCGCGGCTTAGGGATTTTTTCAAAAAAAAGTTGTTCAGACGTCGAGGGCTAATTCTGTTTCCGATGATAAAAATGCTTCTGTTTCCACCGAAAAACCCTTCACGGGATCGTTTGCAACAGTTTGGCACTATTTTTGAGTGAATTGCAGAACGTCAGAAATTTTGAAGAAATTGTGACCGCGCGGCTTAGGGATTTTTTCAAAAAAAAGTTGTTCAGACGTCGAGGGCTAATTCTGTTTCCGATGATAAAATCCCACCTGTTTCCACCGAAAAACCTTTCAGGGGATCGTTTGCAACAGTTTGGCACCATTTTTGAGTGAATTGCAGAACGTCAGAAATTTTGAAGAAATTGTGACCGCGCGGCTTAGGGATTTTTTCAAAAAAAAGTTGTTCAGACGTCGAGGGCTAATTCTGTTTCCGATGATAAAAATGCTTCTGTTTCCACCGAAAAACCCTTCACGGGATCGTTTGCAACAGTTTGGCACTTATTTTGAGTGAATTGCAGAACGTCAGAAATTTTGAAGAAATTGTGACCGCGCGGCTTAGGGATTTTTTCAAAAAAAAGTTGTTCAGACGTCGAGGGCTAATTCTGTTTCCGATGATAAAATCCCACCTGTTTCCACCGAAAAACCTTTCAGGGGATCGTTTGCAACAGTTTGGCACCATTTTTGAGTGAATTGCAGAACGTCAGAAATTTTGAAGAAATTGTGACCGCGCGGCTTAGGGATTTTTTCAAAAAAAAGTTGTTCAGACGTCGAGGGCTAATTCTGTTTCCGATGATAAAAATGCTTCTGTTTCCACCGAAAAACCCTTCACGGGATCGTTTGCAACAGTTTGGCACTTATTTTGAGTGAATTGCAGAACGTCAGAAATTTTGAAGAAATTGTGACCGCGCGGCTTAGGGATTTTTTCAAAAAAAAGTTGTTCAGACGTCGAGAGCTAATTCTGTTTCCGATGATAAAATCCCACCTGTTTCCACCGAAAAACCTTTCAGGGGATCGTTTGCAACAGTTTGGCACCATTTTTGAGTGAATTGCAGAACGTCAGAAATTTTGAAGAAATTGTGACCGCGCGGCTTAGGGATTTTTTCAAAAAAAAGTTGTTCAGACGTTGACTGCTTATTCTGTTTCGGATGATAAAAACGCTTCTGTTTCCACCGAAAAACCCTTCATGGGATCGTTTGCAACAGTTTGGCACTATTTTTGAGTGAATTGCAGAACGTCAGAAATTTTGAAGAAATTGTGACCGCGCGGCTTAGGGATTTTTTTTAAAAAAAGTTGTTCAGAAGTCGAGGGCTAATTCTGTTTCCGATGATAAAAACCCACCTGTTTCCACTGAATAACCTTTCAGGGGAGCGTTTGCAACATTTCGGCAGCATTTTTGAATGAATTGCAGAACGTCACATTTTTCTGGAAACTGTGACCGCGCGGCTTAGGGATTTTTTCAAAAAAAAGTTGTTCAGACGTCGAGGGCTAATTCTGTTTCCGATGATAAAAATGCTTCTGTTTCCACCGAAAAACCCTTCACGGGATCGTTTGCAACAGTTTGGCACTATTTTTGAGTGAATTGCAGAACGTCAGAAATTTTGAAGAAATTGTGACCGCGCGGCTTAGGGATTTTTTCAAAAAAAAGTTGTTCAGACGTCGAGAGCTAATTCTGTTTCCGATGATAAAATCCCACCTGTTTCCACCGAAAAACCTTTCAGGGGATCGGTTGCAACAGTTTGGCACCATTTTTGAGTGAATTGCAGAACGTCAGAAATTTTGAAGAAATTGTGACCGCGCGGCTTAGGGATTTTTTCAAAAAGAAGTTGGTCAGACGTCGAGGGCTAATTCTGTTTCCAATGATAAAATCCCACCTGTTTCCACCGAAAAAACTTTCAGGGGAGCGTTTGCAACAGTTTGGCACCATTTTTGAGTGAATTGCAGAACGTCAGAAATTTTGAAGAAATTGTCACCGCGCGGCTTAGGGATTTTTTCAAAAAAAAGTTGTTCAGACGTCGAGGGCTAATTCTGTTTCCGATGATAAAATCCCACCTGTTTCCACCGAAAAACCTTTCAGGGGATCGTTTGCAACAGTTTGGCACCATTTTTGAGTGAATTGCAGAACGTCAGAAATTTTGAAGAAATTGTGACCGCGCGGCTTAGGGATTTTTTCAAAAAAAAAGTTGTTCAGACGTCGAGGGCTAATTCTGTTTCCGATGATAAAAATGCTTCTGTTTCCACCGAAAAACCCTTCACGGGATCGTTTGCAACAGTTTGGCACTATTTTTGAGTGAATTGCAGAACGTCAGAAATTTTGAAGAAATTGTGACCGCGCGGCTTAGGGATTTTTTCAAAAAAAAGTTGTTCAGACGTCGAGGGCTAATTCTGTTTCCGATGATAAAAACGCTTCTGTTTCCACCGAAAAACCCTTCACGGGATCGTTTGCAACAGTTCGGCACTATTTTTGAGTGAATTGCAGAACGTCAGAAATTTTGAAGAAATTGTGACCGCGCGGCTTAGGGATTTTTTTAAAAAAAAGTTGTTCAGAAGTCGAGGGCTAATTCTGTTTCCGATGATAAAAACCCACCTGTTTCCACCGAATAACCTTTCAGGGGAGCGTTTGCAACATTTCGGCAGCATTTTTGAATGAATTGCAGAACGTCACATTTTTCCGGAAACTGTGACCGCGCGGCTTAGGGATTTTTTCAAAAAAAAGTTGTTCAGACGTCGAGGGCTAATTCTGTTTCCGATGATAAAATCCCACCTGTTTCCACCGAAAAACCTTTCAGGGGATCGTTTGCAACAGTTTGGCACCATTTTTGAGTGAATTGCAGAACGTCAGAAATTTTGAAGAAATTGTGACCGCGCGGCTTAGGGATTTTTTTAAAAAAAAGTTGTTCAGACGTCGAGGGCTAATTCTGTTTCCGATGATAAAAATGCTTCTGTTTCCACCGAAAAACCCTTCACGGGATCGTTTGCAACAGTTTGGCACTATTTTTGAGTGAATTGCAGAACGTCAGAAATTTTGAAGAAATTGTGACCGCGCGGCTTAGGGATTTTTTCAAAAAAAAGTTGTTCAGACGTCGAGGGCTAATTCTGTTTCCGATGATAAAATCCCACCTGTTTCCACCGAAAAACCTTTCAGGGGATCGTTTGCAACAGTTTGGCACCATTTTTGAGTGAATTGCAGAACGTCAGAAATTTTGAAGAAATTGTGACCGCGCGGCTTAGGGATTTTTTCAAAAAAAAGTTGTTCAGACGTCGAGGGCTAATTCTGTTTCCGATGATAAAAATGCTTCTGTTTCCACCGAAAAACCCTTCACGGGATCGTTTGCAACAGTTTGGCACTATTTTTGAGTGAATTGCAGAACGTCAGAAATTTTGAAGAAATTGTGACCGCGCGGCTTAGGGATTTTTTCAAAAAAAAGTTGTTCAGACGTCGATAGCTAATTCTGTTTCCGATGATAAAATCCCACCTGTTTCCACCGAAAAACCTTTCAGGGGATCGGTTGCAACAGTTTGGCACCATTTTTGAGTGAATTGCAGAACGTCAGAAATTTTGAAGAAATTGTGACCGCGCGGCTTAGGGATTTTTTCAAAAAAAAGTTGTTCAGACGTTGACTGCTTATTCTGTTTCGGATGATAAAAACGCTTCTGTTTCCACCGAAAAACCCTTCACGGGATCGTTTGCAACAGTTTGGCACTATTTTTGAGTGAATTGCAGAACGTCAGAAATTTTGAAGAAATTGTGACCGCGCGGCTTAGGGATTTTTTTTAAAAAAAGTTGTTCAGAAGTCGAGGGCTAATTCTGTTTCCGATGATAAAAACCCACCTGCTTCCACCGAATAACCTTTCAGGGGAGCGTTTGCAACATTTCGGCAGCATTTTTGAATGAATTGCAGAACGTCACATTTTTCCGGAAACTGTGACCGCGCGGCTTAGGGATTTTTTCAAAAAAAAGTTGTTCAGACGTCGAGAGCTAATTCTGTTTCCGATGATAAAATCCCACCTGTTTCCACCGAAAAACCTTTCAGGGGATCGGTTGCAACAGTTTGGCACCATTTTTTGAGTGAATTGCAGAAACGTCAGAAATTTTGAAGAAATTGTGACCGCGCGGCTTAGGGATTTTTTCAAAAAGAAGTTGGTCAGACGTCGAGGGCTAATTCTGTTTCCAATGATAAAATCCCACCTGTTTCCACCGAAAAAACTTTCAGGGGAGCGTTTGCAACAGTTCTGCACCATTTTTGAGTGAATTGCATAACCAGAAAATTTGAAGAAATTGTGACCGCGCGGCTTAGGGATTTTTTCAAAAAAAAGTTGTTCAGACGTCGAGGGCTAATTCTGTTTCCGATGATAAAAATGCTTCTGTTTCCACCGAAAAACCCTTCATGGGATCGTTTGCAACAGTTCGGCACTATTTTTGAGTGAATTGCAGAACGTCAGAAATTTTGAAGAAATTGTGACCGCGCGGCTTAGGGATTTTTTTTAAAAAAAGTTGTTCAGAAGTCGAGGGCTAATTCTGTTTCCGATGATAAAAACCCACCTGCTTCCACCGAATAACCTTTCAGGGGAGCGTTTGCAACATTTCGGCAGCATTTTTGAATGAATTGCAGAACGTCACATTTTTCCGGAAACTGTGACCGCGCGGCTTAGGGATTTTTTCAAAAAAAAGTTGTTCAGACGTCGAGGGCTAATTCTGTTTCCGATGATAAAATCCCACCTGTTTCCACCGAAAAACCTTTCAGGGGATCGTTTGCAACAGTTTGGCACCATTTTTGAGTGAATTGCAGAACGTCAGAAATTTTGAAGAAATTGTGACCGCGCGGCTTAGGGATTTTTTCAAAAAAAAGTTGTTCAGACGTCGAGGGCTAATTCTGTTTCCGATGATAAAAACGCTTCTGTTTCCACCGAAAAACCCTTCACGGGATCGTTTGCAACAGTTCGGCACTATTTTTGAGTGAATTGCAGAACGTCAGAAATTTTGAAGAAATTGTGACCGCGCAGCTTAGGGATTTTTTTTAAAAAAAGTTGTTCAGAAGTCGAGGGCTAATTCTGTTTCCGATGATAAAAACCCACCTGTTTCCACCGAATAACCTTTCACGGGATCGTTTGCAACAGTTTGGCACTATTTTTGAGTGAATTGCAGAACGTCAGAAATTTTGAAGAAATTGTGACCGCGCGGCTTAGGGATTTTTTTCAAAAAAAAGTTGTTCAGACGTCGAGGGCTAATTCTGTTTCCGATGATAAAATCCCACCTGTTTCCACCGAAAAACCTTTCAGGGGATCGTTTGCAACAGTTTGGCACCATTTTTGAGTGAATTGCAGAACGTCAGAAATTTTGAAGAAATTGTGACCGCGCGGCTTAGGGATTTTTTCAAAAAAAAGTTGTTCAGACGTTGACTGCTTATTCTGTTTCGGATGATAAAAACGCTTCTGTTTCCACCGAAAAACCCTTCATGGGATCGTTTGCAACAGTTTGGCACTATTTTTGAGTGAATTGCAGAACGTCAGAAATTTTGAAGAAATTGTGACCGCGCGGCTTAGGGATTTTTTTAAAAAAAAGTTGTTCAGAAGTCGAGGGCTAATTCTGTTTCCGATGATAAAAACCCACCTATTTCCACCGAATAACCTTTCAGGGGAGCGTTTGCAACATTTCGGCAGCATTTTTGAATGAATTGCAGAACGTCACATTTTTCCGGAAACTGTGACCGCGCGGCTTAGGGATTTTTTCAAAAAAAAGTTGTTCAGACGTCGAGGGCTAATTCTGTTTCCGATGATAAAAATGCTTCTGTTTCCACCGAAAAACCCTTCACGGGATCGTTTGCAACAGTTTGGCACTATTTTTGAGTGAATTGCAGAACGTCAGAAATTTTGAAGAAATTGTGACCGCGCGGCTTAGGGATTTTTTCAAAAAAAAGTTGTTCAGACGTCGAGAGCTAATTCTGTTTCCGATGATAAAATCCCACCTGTTTCCACCGAAAAACCTTTCAGGGGATCGGTTGCAACAGTTTGGCACCATTTTTGAGTGAATTGCAGAACGTCAGAAATTTTGAAGAAATTGTGACCGCGCGGCTTAGGGATTTTTTCAAAAAGAAGTTGGACAGACGTCGAGGGCTAATTCTGTTTCCAATGATAAAATCCCACCTGTTTCCACCGAAAAAACTTTCAGGGGAGCGTTTGCAACAGTTCTGCACCATTTTTGAGTGAATTGCATAACCAGAAATTTTGAAGAAATTGTGACCGCGCGGCTTAGGGATTTTTTCAAAAAAAAGTTGTTCAGACGTCGAGGGCTAATTCTGTTTCCGATGATAAAAATGCTTCTGTTTCCACCGAAAAACCCTTCATGGGATCGTTTGCAACAGTTCGGCACTATTTTTGAGTGAATTGCAGAACGTCAGAAATTTTGAAGAAATTGTGACCGCGCGGCTTAGGGATTTTTTTAAAAAAAAGTTGTTCAGAAGTCGAGGGCTAATTCTGTTTCCGATGATAAAAACCCACCTGTTTCCACCGAATAACCTTTCAGGGGAGCGTTTGCAACATTTCGGCAGATTTTTGAATGAATTGCAGAACGTCACATTTTTCCGGAAACTGTGACCGCGCGGCTTAGGGATTTTTTCAAAAAAAAGTTGTTCAGACGTCGAGGGCTAATTCTGTTTCCGATGATAAAATCCCACCTGTTTCCACCGAAAAACCTTTCAGGGGATCGTTTGCAACAGTTTGGCACCATTTTTGAGTGAATTGCAGAACGTCAGAAATTTTGAAGAAATTGTGACCGCGCGGCTTAGGGATTTTTTTTAAAAAAAGTTGTTCAGACGTCGAGGGCTAATTCTGTTTCCGATGATAAAAATGCTTCTGTTTCCACCGAAAAACCCTTCACGGGATCGTTTGCAACAGTTTGGCACTATTTTTGAGTGAATTGCAGAACGTCAGAAATTTTGAAGAAATTGTGACCGCGCGGCTTAGGGATTTTTTCAAAAAAAAGTTGTTCAGACGTCGAGGGCTAATTCTGTTTCCGATGATAAAATCCCACCTGTTTCCACCGAAAAACCTTTCAGGGGATCGTTTGCAACAGTTTGGCACCATTTTTGAGTGAATTGCAGAACGTCAGAAATTTTGAAGAAATTGTGACCGCGCGGCTTAGGGATTTTTTCAAAAAAAAGTTGTTCAGACGTCGAGGGCTAATTCTGTTTCCGATGATAAAAATGCTTCTGTTTCCACCGAAAAACCCTTCACGGGATCGTTTGCAACAGTTTGGCACTATTTTTGAGTGAATTGCAGAACGTCAGAAATTTTGAAGAAATTGTGACCGCGCGGCTTAGGGATTTTTTCAAAAAAAAGTTGTTCAGACGTCGAGAGCTAATTCTGTTTCCGATGATAAAATCCCACCTGTTTCCACCGAAAAACCTTTCAGGGGATCGGTTGCAACAGTTTGGCACCATTTTTGAGTGAATTGCAGAACGTCAGAAATTTTGAAGAAATTGTGACCGCGCGGCTTAGGGATTTTTTCAAAAAAAAGTTGTTCAGACGTTGACTGCTTATTCTGTTTCGGATGATAAAAACGCTTCTGTTTCCACCGAAAAACCCTTCACGGGATCGTTTGCAACAGTTTGGCACTATTTTTGAGTGAATTGCAGAACGTCAGAAATTTTGAAGAAATTGTGACCGCGCGGCTTAGGGATTTTTTTTAAAAAAAGTTGTTCAGAAGTCGAGGGCTAATTCTGTTTCCGATGATAAAAACCCACCTGCTTCCACCGAATAACCTTTCAGGGGAGCGTTTGCAACATTTCGGCAGCATTTTTGAATGAATTGCAGAACGTCACATTTTTCCGGAAACTGTGACCGCGCGGCTTAGGGATTTTTTCAAAAAAAAGTTGTTCAGACGTCGAGGGCTAATTCTGTTTCCGATGATAAAATCCCACCTGTTTCCACCGAAAAACCTTTCAGGGGATCGTTTGCAACAGTTTGGCACCATTTTTGAGTGAATTGCAGAACGTCAGAAATTTTGAAGAAATTGTGACCGCGCGGCTTAGGGATTTTTTCAAAAAAAAGTTGTTCAGACGTCGAGGGCTAATTCTGTTTCCGATGATAAAAACGCTTCTGTTTCCACCGAAAAACCCTTCACGGGATCGTTTGCAACAGTTCGGCACTATTTTTGAGTGAATTGCAGAACGTCAGAAATTTTGAAGAAATTGTGACCGCGCAGCTTAGGGATTTTTTTTAAAAAAAGTTGTTCAGAAGTCGAGGGCTAATTCTGTTTCCGATGATAAAAACCCACCTGTTTCCACCGAATAACCTTTCACGGGATCGTTTGCAACAGTTTGGCACTATTTTTGAGTGAATTGCAGAACGTCAGAAATTTTGAAGAAATTGTGACCGCGCGGCTTAGGGATTTTTTCAAAAAAAAGTTGTTCAGACGTCGAGGGCTAATTCTGTTTCCGATGATAAAATCCCACCTGTTTCCACCGAAAAACCTTTCAGGGGATCGTTTGCAACAGTTTGGCACCATTTTTGAGTGAATTGCAGAACGTCAGAAATTTTGAAGAAATTGTGACCGCGCGGCTTAGGGATTTTTTCAAAAAAAAGTTGTTCAGACGTTGACTGCTTATTCTGTTTCGGATGATAAAAACGCTTCTGTTTCCACCGAAAAACCCTTCATGGGATCGTTTGCAACAGTTTGGCACTATTTTTGAGTGAATTGCAGAACGTCAGAAATTTTGAAGAAATTGTGACCGCGCGGCTTAGGGATTTTTTTAAAAAAAAGTTGTTCAGAAGTCGAGGGCTAATTCTGTTTCCGATGATAAAAACCCACCTGTTTCCACCGAATAACCTTTCAGGGGAGCGTTTGCAACATTTCGGCAGCATTTTTGAATGAATTGCAGAACGTCACATTTTTCCGGAAACTGTGACCGCGCGGCTTAGGGATTTTTTTTAAAAAAAGTTGTTCAGACGTCGAGGGCTAATTCTGTTTCCGATGATAAAATCCCACCTGTTTCCACCGAAAAACCTTTCAGGGGATCGGTTGCAACAGTTTGGCACCATTTTTGAGTGAATTGCAGAACGTCAGAAATTTTGAAGAAATTGTGACCGCGCGGCTTAGGGATTTTTTCAAAAAGAAGTTGGTCAGACGTCGAGGGCTAATTCTGTTTCCAATGATAAAATCCCACCTGTTTCCACCGAAAAAACTTTCAGGGGAGCGTTTGCAACAGTTCTGCACCATTTTTGAGTGAATTGCATAACCAGAAATTTTGAAGAAATTGTGACCGCGCGGCTTAGGGATTTTTTTTAAAAAAAGTTGTTCAGACGTCGAGGGCTAATTCTGTTTCCGATGATAAAAACGCTTCTGTTTCCACCGAAAAACCCTTCACGGGATCGTTTGCAACAGTTTGGCACTATTTTTGAGTGAATTGCAGAACGTCAGAAATTTTGAAGAAATTGTGACCGCGCGGCTTAGGGATTTTTTTTAAAAAAAGTTGTTCAGAAGTCGAGGGCTAATTCTGTTTCCGATGATAAAAACCCACCTGCTTCCACCGAATAACCTTTCAGGGGAGCGTTTGCAACATTTCGGCAGCATTTTTGAATGAATTGCAGAACGTCACATTTTTCCGGAAACTGTGACCGCGCGGCTTAGGGATTTTTTCAAAAAAAAGTTGTTCAGACGTCGAGGGCTAATTCTGTTTCCGATGATAAAATCCCACCTGTTTCCACCGAAAAACCTTTCAGGGGATCGTTTGCAACAGTTTGGCACCATTTTTGAGTGAATTGCAGAACGTCAGAAATTTTGAAGAAATTGTGACCGCGCGGCTTAGGGATTTTTTCAAAAAAAAGTTGTTCAGACGTCGAGGGCTAATTCTGTTTCCGATGATAAAAACGCTTCTGTTTCCACCGAAAAACCCTTCACGGGATCGTTTGCAACAGTTCGGCACTATTTTTGAGTGAATTGCAGAACGTCAGAAATTTTGAAGAAATTGTGACCGCGCAGCTTAGGGATTTTTTTTAAAAAAAGTTGTTCAGAAGTCGAGGGCTAATTCTGTTTCCGATGATAAAAACCCACCTGTTTCCACCGAATAACCTTTCACGGGATCGTTTGCAACAGTTTGGCACTATTTTTGAGTGAATTGCAGAACGTCAGAAATTTTGAAGAAATTGTGACCGCGCGGCTTAGGGATTTTTTCAAAAAAAAGTTGTTCAGACGTCGAGGGCTAATTCTGTTTCCGATGATAAAATCCCACCTGTTTCCACCGAAAAACCTTTCAGGGGATCGTTTGCAACAGTTTGGCACCATTTTTGAGTGAATTGCAGAACGTCAGAAATTTTGAAGAAATTGTGACCGCGCGGCTTAGGGATTTTTTCAAAAAAAAGTTGTTCAGACGTTGACTGCTTATTCTGTTTCGGATGATAAAAACGCTTCTGTTTCCACCGAAAAACCCTTCATGGGATCGTTTGCAACAGTTTGGCACTATTTTTGAGTGAATTGCAGAACGTCAGAAATTTTGAAGAAATTGTGACCGCGCGGCTTAGGGATTTTTTTAAAAAAAAGTTGTTCAGAAGTCGAGGGCTAATTCTGTTTCCGATGATAAAAACCCACCTGTTTCCACCGAATAACCTTTCAGGGGAGCGTTTGCAACATTTCGGCAGCATTTTTGAATGAATTGCAGAACGTCACATTTTTCCGGAAACTGTGACCGCGCGGCTTAGGGATTTTTTTTAAAAAAAGTTGTTCAGACGTCGAGGGCTAATTCTGTTTCCGATGATAAAATCCCACCTGTTTCCACCGAAAAACCTTTCAGGGGATCGGTTGCAACAGTTTGGCACCATTTTTGAGTGAATTGCAGAACGTCAGAAATTTTGAAGAAATTGTGACCGCGCGGCTTAGGGATTTTTTCAAAAAGAAGTTGGTCAGACGTCGAGGGCTAATTCTGTTTCCAATGATAAAATCCCACCTGTTTCCACCGAAAAAACTTTCAGGGGAGCGTTTGCAACAGTTCTGCACCATTTTTGAGTGAATTGCATAACCAGAAATTTTGAAGAAATTGTGACCGCGCGGCTTAGGGATTTTTTCAAAAAAAAGTTGTTCAGACGTCGAGGGCTAATTCTGTTTCCGATGATAAAAATGCTTCTGTTTCCACCGAAAAACCCTTCATGGGATCGTTTGCAACAGTTCGGCACTATTTTTGAGTGAATTGCAGAACGTCAGAAATTTTGAAGAAATTGTGACCGCGCGGCTTAGGGATTTTTTTAAAAAAAAGTTGTTCAGAAGTCGAGGGCTAATTCTGTTTCCGATGATAAAAACCCACCTGTTTCCACCGAATAACCTTTCAGGGGAGCGTTTGCAACATTTCGGCAGATTTTTGAATGAATTGCAGAACGTCACATTTTTCCGGAAACTGTGACCGCGCGGCTTAGGGATTTTTTCAAAAAAAAGTTGTTCAGACGTCGAGGGCTAATTCTGTTTCCGATGATAAAATCCCACCTGTTTCCACCGAAAAACCTTTCAGGGGATCGTTTGCAACAGTTTGGCACCATTTTTGAGTGAATTGCAGAACGTCAGAAATTTTGAAGAAATTGTGACCGCGCGGCTTAGGGATTTTTTCAAAAAAAAGTTGTTCAGACGTCGAGGGCTAATTCTGTTTCCGATGATAATAATGCTTCTGTTTCCACCGAAAAACCCTTCACGGGATCGTTTGCAACAGTTTGGCACTATTTTTGAGTGAATTGCAGAACGTCAGATTTTTGCTGAAACTGTGACCGCGCGGCTTAAGGATTTTTTTAAAAAGAAGTTGTTCAGACGTTGAGGGCTAATTCTGTTTCCCATGATAAAAACATTTCTGTTTCCACCGAAAAACCTTTCAGGGGGCGGTTGGCAACAGTTTGGCACCATTTTTGAGTGAATTGCAGAACGTCAGAAATTTTGAAGAAATTGTGACCTCGCGGCTTAGGGATTTTTTTTTTTAAAAGTTGTTCAGATGTTGAGGGCTAATTCTGTTTCCGATGGTAAAAACGCTTTTGTTTCCACCGAAAAACCCTTCATGGGATCGTTTGCAACAGTTTGGCACTATTTTTGAGTGAATTGCAGAACGTCAGAAATTTTGAAGAAATTGTGACCGCGCGGCTTAGGGATTTTTTTTAAAAAAAGTTGATCAGACGTCGAGGGCTAATTCTGTTTCCGATGATAAAATCCCACCTGTTTCCACCGAAAAAACTTTCAGGGGAGCGTTTGCAACAGTTCTGCACCATTTTTGAGTGAATTGCATAACCAGAAATTTTGAAGAAATTGTGACCGCGCGGCTTAGGGATTTTTTCAAAAAAAAGTTGTTCAGACGTCAAGGGCTAATTCTGTTTCGGATGATAAAAACGCTTCTGTTTCCACCGAAAAACCCTTCACGGGATCGTTTGCAACAGTTTGGCACTATTTTTGAGTGAATTGCAGAACGTCAGAAATTTTGAAGAAATTGTGACCTCGCGGCTTAGGGATTTTTTTTTTAAAAAGTTGTTCAGATGTTGAGGGCTAATTCTGTTTCCGATGGTAAAAACGCTTCTGTTTCCACCGAAAAACCCTTCATGGGATCATTTGCAACAGTTTGGCACTATTTTTGAGTGAATTGCAGAACGTCAGAAATTTTGAAGAAATTGTGACCGCGCGGCTTAGGTATTTTTTTAAATAAAAGTTGATCAGACGTCGAGGGCTAATTCTGTTTCCGATGATAAAATCCCACCTGTTTCCACCGAAAAAACTTTCAGGGGAGCGTTTGCAACAGTTCTGCACCATTTTTGAGTGAATTGCATAACGTCAGAAATTTTGAAGAAATTGTGACCGCGCGGCTTAGGGATTTTTTCAAAAAAAAGTTGTTCAGACGTCGAGAGCTAATTCTGTTTCCGATGATAAAATCCCACCTGTTTCCACCGAAAAACCTTTCAGGGGATCGGTTGCAACAGTTTGGCACCATTTTTGAGTGAATTGCAGAACGTCACATTTTTCTGGAAACTGTGACCGCGCGGCTTAGGGATTTTTTCAAAAAAAAGTTGTTCAGACGTTGAGGGCTAATTCTGTTTCCGATGATAAAAATGCTTCTGTTTCCACCGAAAAACCCTTCACGGGATCGTTTGCAACAGTTTGGCACTATTTTTGAGTGAATTGCAGAACGTCAGAAATTTTGAAGAAATTGTGACCGCGCGGCTTAGGGATTTTTTCAAAAAAAAGTTGTTCAGACGTCGAGGGCTAATTCTGTTTCCGATGATAAAATCCCACCTGTTTCCACCGAAAAACCTTTCAGGGGATCGTTTGCAACAGTTTGGCACCATTTTTGAGTGAATTGCAGAACGTCAGAAATTTTGAAGAAATTGTGACCGCGCGGCTTAGGGATTTTTTCAAAAAAAAGTTGTTCAGACGTCGAGGGCTAATTCTGTTTCCGATGATAATAATGCTTCTGTTTCCACCGAAAAACCCTTCACGGGATCGTTTGCAACAGTTTGGCACTATTTTTGAGTGAATTGCAGAACGTCAGATTTTTGCTGAAACTGTGACCGCGCGGCTTAAGGATTTTTTTAAAAAGAAGTTGTTCAGACGTTGAGGGCTAATTCTGTTTCCCATGATAAAAACATTTCTGTTTCCACCGAAAAACCTTTCAGGGGGCGGTTGGCAACAGTTTGGCACCATTTTTGAGTGAATTGCAGAACGTCAGAAATTTTGAAGAAATTGTGACCTCGCGGCTTAGGGATTTTTTTTTTTAAAAGTTGTTCAGATGTTGAGGGCTAATTCTGTTTCCGATGGTAAAAACGCTTTTGTTTCCACCGAAAAACCCTTCATGGGATCGTTTGCAACAGTTTGGCACTATTTTTGAGTGAATTGCAGAACGTCAGAAATTTTGAAGAAATTGTGACCGCGCGGCTTAGGGATTTTTTTTAAAAAAAGTTGATCAGACGTCGAGGGCTAATTCTGTTTCCGATGATAAAATCCCACCTGTTTCCACCGAAAAAACTTTCAGGGGAGCGTTTGCAACAGTTCTGCACCATTTTTGAGTGAATTGCATAACCAGAAATTTTGAAGAAATTGTGACCGCGCGGCTTAGGGATTTTTTCAAAAAAAAGTTGTTCAGACGTCAAGGGCTAATTCTGTTTCGGATGATAAAAACGCTTCTGTTTCCACCGAAAAACCCTTCACGGGATCGTTTGCAACAGTTTGGCACTATTTTTGAGTGAATTGCAGAACGTCAGAAATTTTGAAGAAATTGTGACCTCGCGGCTTAGGGATTTTTTTTTAAAAAAGTTGTTCAGATGTTGAGGGCTAATTCTGTTTCCGATGGTAAAAACGCTTCTGTTTCCACCGAAAAACCCTTCATGGGATCATTTGCAACAGTTTGGCACTATTTTTGAGTGAATTGCAGAACGTCAGAAATTTTGAAGAAATTGTGACCGCGCGGCTTAGGTATTTTTTTAAATAAAAGTTGATCAGACGTCGAGGGCTAATTCTGTTTCCGATGATAAAATCCCACCTGTTTCCACCGAAAAAACTTTCAGGGGAGCGTTTGCAACAGTTCTGCACCATTTTTGAGTGAATTGCATAACGTCAGAAATTTTGAAGAAATTGTGACCGCGCGGCTTAGGGATTTTTTCAAAAAAAAGTTGTTCAGACGTCGAGAGCTAATTCTGTTTCCGATGATAAAATCCCACCTGTTTCCACCGAAAAACCTTTCAGGGGATCGGTTGCAACAGTTTGGCACCATTTTTGAGTGAATTGCAGAACGTCAGAAATTTTGAAGAAATTGTGACCGCGCGGCTTAGGGATTTTTTCAAAAAAAAGTTGGTCAGACGTCGAGGGCTAATTCTGTTTCCAATGATAAAATCCCACCTGTTTCCACCGAAAAAACTTTCAGGGGAGCGTTTGCAACAGTTTGGCACTATTTTTGAGTGAATTGCAGAACGTCAGAAATTTTGAAGAAATTGTGACCGCGCGGCTTAGGGATTTTTTCAAAAAAAAGTTGGTCAGACGTCGAGGGCTAATTCTGTTTCCAATGATAAAATCCCACCTGTTTCCACCGAAAAAACTTTCAGGGGAGCGTTTGCAACAGTTCTGCACCATTTTTGAGTGAATTGCATAACCAGAAATTTTGAAGAAATTGTGACCGTGCGGCTTAGGGATTTTTTCAAAAAAAAGTTGTTCAGACGTCGAGGGCTAATTCTGTTTCGGATGATAAAAACGCTTCTGTTTCCACCGAAAAACCCTTCACGGGATCGTTTGCAACAGTTTGGCACTATTTTTGAGTGAATTGCAGAACGTCAGAAATTTTGAAGAAATTTTGACCGCGCGGCTTAGGGATTTTTTCAAAAAAAAGTTGGTCAGACGTCGAGGGCTAATACTGTTTCCGATGATAAAATCCCACCTGTTTCCACCGAAAAAACTTTCAGGGGAGCGTTTGCAACAGTTCTGCACCATTTTTGAGTGAATTGCATAACGTCAGAAATTTTGAAGAAATTGTGACCGCGCGGCTTAGGGATTTTTTCAAAAAAAAGTTGTTCAGACGTCGAGAGCTAATTCTGTTTCCGATGATAAAATCCCACCTGTTTCCACCGAAAAACCTTTCAGGGGATCGTTTGCAACAGTTTGGCACCATTTTTGAGTGAATTGCAGAACGTCAGAAATTTGGAAAAAATTGTGACCGCGCGGCTTAGGGATTTTTTCAAAAAAAAGTTGGTCAGACGTCGAGGGCTAATTCTGTTTCCGATGATAAAATCCCACCTGTTTCCACCGAAAAAACTTTCAGGGGAGCGTTTGCAACAGTTCTACACCATTTTTGAGTGAATTGCATAACTTCAGAAATTTTGAAGAAATTGTGACCGCGCGGCTTAGGGATTTTTTCAAAAAAAAGTTGTTCAGACGTCGAGGGCTAATTCTGTTTCGGATGATAAAAACGCTTCTGTTTCCACCGAAAAACCCTTCACGGGATCGTTTGCAACAGTTTGGCACTATTTTTGAGTGAATTGCAGAACGTCAGAAATTTTGAAGAAATTGTGACCGCGCGGCTTAGGGATTTTTTTAAAAAAAAGTTGTTCAGAAGTCGAGGGCTAATTCTGTTTCCGATGATAAAAACCCACCTGTTTCCACCGAATAACCTTTCAGGGGAGCGTTTGCAACATTTCGGCAGCATTTTTGAATGAATTGCAGAACGACACATTTTTCCGGAAACTGTGACCGCGCGGCTTAGGGATTTTTTTTAATAAAGTTGTTCAGACGTCGAGGGCTAATTCTGTTTCCGATGATAAAATCCCACCTGTTTCCACCGAAAAAACTTTCAGGGGAGCGTTTGCAACAGTTCTGCACCATTTTTGAGTGAATTGCATAACGTCAGAAATTTTGAAGAAATTGTGACCGCGCGGCTTAGGGATTTTTTCAAAAAAAAGTTGTTCAGACGTCGAGGGCTAATTCTGTTTCCGATGATAAGAACCACCTGTTTCCACCGAAAAACCCTTCAGCGGAGCGTGTGCAACATTTCGGCACCATTTTTGAGTCAATTGCAGAACGTCAGAAATTTGGAAAAAATTGTGAACTCGCGGCTTAGGGATTTTTTCAAAAAAAAGTTGTTCAGACGTTGAGGGCAAATTCTGTTTCCGATGATAAAAACGCTTCTGTTTCCACCAAAAACCCTTCACGGGATCATTTGCAACAGTTTGGCACTATTTTTGAGTGAATTGCAGAACGTCAGAAATTTTGAAGAAATTGTGAACGGGCGGCCTAGGGATTTTTTTTAAAAAAAGGTGTTCAGAAGTCGAGGGCTAATTCTGTTTCCGATGATAAAAACCCACCTGTTTCCACCGAAAAACCTTTCAGGGGAGCGTTTGCAACATTTCGGCAGCATTTTTGAATGAATTGCAGAACGTCACATTTTTCCAGAAACTGTGACCGCGCGGCTTAGGGATTTTTTTAAAAAAAAGTTGTTCAGAAGTCGAGGGCTAATTCTGTTTCCGATGATAAAATCCCACCTGTTTCCACCGAAAAAACTTTCAGGGGAGCGTTTGCAACAGTTTGGCACCATTTTTGAGTGAATTGCATAACGTCAGAAATTTTGAAGAAATTGTGACCGCGCGGCTTAGGGATTTTTTCAAAAAAAAGTTGGTCAGACGTCGAGGGCTAATTCTGTTTCCGATGATAAAATCCCACCTGTTTCCACCGAAAAAACTTTCAGGGGAGCGTTTGCAACAGTTCTAAACCATTTTTGAGTGAATTGCATAACTTCAGAAATTTTGAAGAAATTGTGACCGCGCGGCTTAGGGATTTTTTCAAAAAAAAGTTGTTCAGACGTCGAGGGCTAATTCTGTTTCGGATGATAAAAACGCTTCTGTTTCCAACGAAAAACCCTTCACGGGATCGTTTGCAACAGTTTGGCACTATTTTTGAGTGAATTGCAGAACGTCAGAAATTTTGAAGAAATTGTGACCGCGCGGCTTAGGGATTTTTTCAAAAAAAAGTTGTTCAGACGTCGAGGGCTAATTCTGTTTCCGATGATAAGAACCACCTGTTTCCACCGAAAAACCCTTCAGCGGAGCGTGTGCAACATTTCGGCACCATTTTTGAGTCAATTGCAGAACGTCAGAAATTTGGAAAAAATTGTGAACTCGCGGCTTAGGGATTTTTTCAAAAAAAAGTTTTTCAGACGTTGAGGGCAAATTCTGTTTCCGATGATAAAAACGCATCTGTTTCCACCAAAAACCCTTCACGGGATCATTTGCAACAGTTTGGCACTATTTTTGAGTGAATTGCAGAACGTCAGAAATTTTGAAGAAATTGTGACCGCGCGGCTTAGGGATTTTTTCAAAAAAAAGTTGTTCAGACGTCGAGGGCTAATTCTGTTTCCGATGATAAAAATGCTTCTGTTTCCACCGAAAAACCCTTCACGGGATCGTTTGCAACAGTTTGGCACTATTTTTGAGTGAATTGCAGAACGTCAGAAATTTTGAAGAAATTGTGACCGCGCGGCTTAGGGATTTTTTCAAAAAAAAGTTGTTCAGACGTCGAGGGCTAATTCTGTTTCCGATGATAAAATCCCACCTGTTTCCACCGAAAAACCTTTCAGGGGATCGTTCGCAACAGTTTGGCACCATTTTTGAGTGAATTGCAGAACGTCAGAAATTTTGAAGAAATTGTGACCGCGCGGCTTAGGGATTTTTTCAAAAAAAAGTTGTTCAGACGTTGAGGGCTAATTCTGTTTCCGATGATAAAAATGCTTCTGTTTCCACCGAAAAACCCTTCACGGGATCGTTTGCAACAGTTTGGCACTATTTTTGAGTGAATTGCAGAACGTCAGAAATTTTGAAGAAATTGTGACCGCGCGGCTTAGGGATTTTTTAAAAAAAAAGTTGTTCAGACGTCGAGAGCTAATTCTGTTTCCGATGATAAAATCCCACCTGTTTCCACCGAAAAACCTTTCAGGGGATCGTTTGCAACAGTTTGGCACCATTTTTGAGTGAATTGCAGAACGTCAGAAATTTTGAAGAAATTGTGACCGCGCGGCTTAGGGATTTTTTCAAAAAAAAGTTGTTCAGACGTCGAGGGCTAATTCTGTTTCCGATGATAAAATCCCACCTGTTTCCACCGAAAAACCTTTCAGGGGATCGTTTGCAACAGTTTGGCACCATTTTTGAGTGAATTGCAGAACGTCAGAAATTTTGAAGAAATTGTGACCGCGCGGCTTAGGGATTTTTTTTAAAAAAAGTTGTTCAGAAGTGGAGGGCTAATTCTGTTTCCGATGATAAAAACCCACCTGTTTCCACCGAATAACCTTTCAGGGGAGCGTTTGCAACATTTCGGCAGATTTTTGAATGAATTGCAGAACGTCACATTTTTCCGGAAACTGTGACCGCGCGGCTTAGGGATTTTTTCAAAAAAAAGTTGTTCAGACGTCGAGGGCTAATTCTGTTTCCGATGATAAAATCCCACCTGTTTCCACCGAAAAACCTTTCAGGGGATCGTTTGCAACAGTTTGGCACCATTTTTGAGTGAATTGCAGAACGTCAGAAATTTTGAAGAAATTGTGACCGCGCGGCTTAGGGATTTACTCAAAAAAAAGTTGTTCAGACGTCGTGGGCTAATTCTGTTTCCGATGATAAAAACCACCTGTTTCCACCGAAAAACCCTTCAGGGGATCGTTTGCAACAGTTTGGCACTATTTTTGAGTGAATTGCAGAACGTCAGAAATTTGGAAAAAATTGTGACCGCGCGGCTTAGGGATTTTTTCAAAAAAAAGTTGTTCAGACGTCGAGAGCAAATTCTGTTTCCGAAGATAAAATCCCACCTGTTTCCACCGAAAAACCTTTCAGGGGATCGTTTGCAACAGTTTGGCACCATTTTTGAGTGAATTGCAGAACGTCAGAAATTTTGAAGAAATTGTGAGCGCGCGGCTTAGGGATTTTTTCAAAAAAAAGTTATTCAGACGTCTAGGGATAATTCTGTTTCCGATGATAAAAACGCTTCTGTTTCCACCGAAAAACCCTTCACGGGATCGTTTGCAAAAGTTTGGCACTATTTTTGAGTGAATTGCAGAACGTCAGAAATTTTGAAGAAATTGTGACCGCGCGGCTTAGGGATTTTTTCAAAAAAAAGTTGTTCAGACGTCGAGGGCTAATTCTGTTTCCGATGATAAAATCCCACCTGTTTCCACCGAAAAACCTTTCAGGGGATCGTTTGCAACAGTTTGGCACCATTTTTGAGTGAATTGCAGAACGTCAGATTTTTGCTGAAACTGTGACCGAGCGGCTTAGGGATTTTTGCAAAAAAAGTTGTTCAGACGTTGAGGGCTAATTCTGTTTCCGATGATAAAAATGCTTCTGTTTCCACCGAAAAACCCTTCACGGGATCGTTTGCAACAGTTTGGCACTATTTTTGAGTGAATTGCAGAACGTCAGAAATTTTGAAGAAATTGTGACCGCGCGGCTTAGGGATTTTTTCAAAAAAAAGTTGTTCAGACGTCGAGGGCTAATTCTGTTTCCGATGATAAAATCCCACCTGTTTCCACCGAAAAACCTTTCAGGGGATCGTTTGCAACAGTTTGGCACCATTTTTGAGTGAATTGCAGAACGTCAGAAATTTTGAAGAAATTGTGACCGCGCGGCTTAGGGATTTTTTCAAAAAAAAGTTGTTCAGACGTCGAGGGCTAATTCTGTTTCCGATGATAAAAATGCTTCTGTTTCCACCGAAAAACCCTTCACGGGATCGTTTGCAACAGTTTGGCACTATTTTTGAGTGAATTGCAGAACGTCAGAAATTTTGAAGAAATTGTGACCGCGCGGCTTAGGGATTTTTTGCAAAAAAAAGTTGTTCAGACGTCGAGGGCTAATTCTGTTTCCGATGATAAAATCCCACCTGTTTCCTCCGAAAAAGCTATCAGGGGAGCGTTTGCAACAGTTCTGCACCATTTTTGAGTGAATTGCATAACGTCAGAAATTTTGAAGAAATTGTGACCGCGCGGCTTAGGGATTTTTTTTAAAAAAAGTTGTTCAGAAGTCGAGGGCTAATTCGGTTTCCGATGATAAAAACCCACCTGTTTCCACCGAATAACCTTTGAGGGGAGCGTTTGCAACATTTCGGCAGCATTTTTGAATGAATTTCAGAACGTCAAATTTTTCCGGAAACTGTGACCGCGCGGCTTAGGGATTTTTTTTTTTAAAAGTTGTTCAGACGTCGAGGGCTAATTCTGTTTCCGATGATAAAATCCCACCTATTTCCACCGAAAAAACTTTCGGGGGAGCGTTTGCAACAGTTCTGCACCATTTTTGAGTGAATTGCATAACGTCAGAAATTTTGAAGAAATTGTGACCGCGCGGCTTAGGGATTTACTCAAAAAAAAGTTGTTCAGACGTCGTGGGCTAATTCTGTTTCCGATGATAAAAACCACCTGTTTCCACCGAAAAACCCTTCAGGGGATCGTTTGCAACAGTTTGGCACCATTTTTGAGTGAATTGCAGAACGTCAGAAATTTGGAAAAAATTGTGACCGCGCGGCTTAGGGATTTTTTCAAAAAAAAGTTGTTCAGACGTCGAGAGCTAATTCTGTTTCCGATGATAAAATCCCACCTGTTTCCACCGAAAAACCTTTCAGGGGATCGTTTGCAACAGTTTGGCACCATTTTTGAGTGAATTGCAGAACGTCAGAAATTTTGAAGAAATTGTGACCGCGCGGCTTAGGGATTTATTCAAAAAAAAGTTGTTCAGACGTCGAGGGCTAATTCTGTTTCCGATGATAAAAACCACCTGTTTCCACCGAAAAACCATTCAGCGGAGTGTTTGCAACATTTCGGCACCATTTTTGAGTCAATTGCAGAACCTCAGATTTTTGCTGAAATTGTGATAGAGCGGCTTAGGGATTTTTTCAAAAAAAAGTTGTTCAGACGTTGAGGGCTAATTCTGTTTCCGATCATAAAAACGCTTCTGTTTCCACCGAAAAACACTTCAGGGGATCGCTTGCAACAGTTTGGCACCATTTTTGAGTGAATTGCAGAACGTCAGAAATTTGGAAAAAATTGTGACCGCGCGGCTTAGGGATTTTTTCAAAAAAAGGTTGTTCAGACGTCGAGAGCAAATTCTGTTTCCGAAGATAAAATCCCACCT
The DNA here is from genome assembly GCF_964106915.1 of Podarcis gaigeae. Classification (NCBI taxonomy): domain Eukaryota; kingdom Metazoa; phylum Chordata; class Lepidosauria; order Squamata; family Lacertidae; genus Podarcis; species Podarcis gaigeae. The sequence continues at coordinate 7,558,216 of NC_139685.1, forward strand.
GTTTCCACCGAAAAACCTTTCAGGGGATCGTTTGCAACAGTTTGGCACCATTTTTGAGTGAATTGCAGAACGTCAGAAATTTTGAAGAAATTGTGACCGCGCGGCTTAGGGATTTTTTCAAAAAAAAGTTATTCAGACGTCTAGGGATAATTCTGTTTCCGATGATAAAAACGCTTCTGTTTCCACCGAAAAACCCTTCACGGGATCGTTTGCAAAAGTTTGGCACTATTTTTGAGTGAATTGCAGAACGTCAGAAATTTTGAAGAAATTGTGACCGCGCGGCTTAGGGATTTTTTCAAAAAAAAGTTGTTCAGACGTCGAGGGCTAATTCTGTTTCCGATGATAAAATCCCACCTGTTTCCACCGAAAAACCTTTCAGGGGATCGTTTGCAACAGTTTGGCACCATTTTTGAGTGAATTGCAGAACGTCAGATTTTTGCTGAAACTGTGACCGCGCGGCTTAGGGATTTTTGCAAAAAAAGTTGTTCAGACGTTGAGGGCTAATTCTGTTTCCCATGATAAAAACGCTTCTGTTTCCACCGAAAAACCTTTCAGGGGGCGGTTGGGAACAGTTTGGCACCATTTTTGAGTGAATTCCAGAACGTCAGAAATTTTGAAGAAATTGTGACCGCGCGGCTTAGGGATTTTTTTTAAAAAAAGTTGTTCAGACGTCGAGGGCTAATTCTGTTTCCGATGATACAATCCCACCTGTTTCCACCGAATAACCTTTCAGGGGAGCGTTTGCAACATTTTGGCAGCATTTTTGAATGAATTGCAGAACGTCACATTTTTCCGGAAACTGTGACCGCGCGGCTTAGGGATTTTTTTTAAAAAAAGTTGTTCAGACGTCGAGGGCTAATTCTGTTTCCGATGATACAATCCCACCTGTTTCCACCGAAAAAACTTTCAGGGGAGCGTTTGCAACAGTTCTGCAGCATTTTTGAGTGAATTGCATAACGTCAGAAATTTTGAAGAAATTGTGACCGCGCGGCTTAGGGATTTTTTCAAAAAAAAGTTGTTCAGACGTCGAGGGCTAATTCTGTTTCCGATGATAAGAACCACCTGTTTCCACCGAAAAACCCTTCAGCGGAGCGTGTGCAACATTTCGGCACCATTTTTTAGTCAATTGCAGAACGTCAGAAATTTGGAAAAAATTGTGAACTCGCGGCTTAGGGATTTTTTCAAAAAAAAGTTGTTCAGACGTTGAGGGCAAATTCTGTTTCCGATGATAAAAACGCTTCTGTTTCCACCAAAAACCCTTCACGGGATCATTTGCAACAGTTTGGCACTATTTTTGAGTGAATTGCAGAACGTCAGAAATTTTGAAGAAATTGTGACCGCGCGGCTTCAGGTTTTTTTTTAAAAAAAGTTGTTCAGACGTCGAGGGCTAATTCTGTTTCCAATGATAAAATCCCACCTGTTTCCACCGAAAAACCCTTCAGCGGAGCGTTTGCAACATTTCGGCACCATTTTTGAGTCAATTGCATAACGTCAGAAATTTTGAAGAAATTGTGACCGCGCGGCTTAGGGATTTTTTCAAAAAAAAGTTGTTCAGACGTCGAGGGCTAATTCTGTTTCCGATGATAAAATCCCACCTGTTTCCACCGAAAAACCTTTCAGGGGGCGGTTGGCAACAGTTTGGCACCATTTTTGAGTGAATTCCAGAACGTCAGAAATTTTGAAGAAATTGTGACCGCGCGGCTTAGGGATTTTTTTTAAAAAAAGTTGTTCAGATGTTGAGGGCTAATTCTGTTTCCGATGGTAAAAACGCTTCTGTTTCCACCGAAAAACCCTTCACGGGATCGTTTGCAACAGTTTGGCACTATTTTTGAGTGAATTGCAGAACGTCAGAAATTTTGAAGAAATTGTGACCGCGCGGCTTAGGGATTTTTTTTTTAAAAAGTTGATCAGAAGTCGAGGGCTAATTCTGTTTCCGATGATAAAAACCCACCTGTTTCCACCGAATAACCTTTACGGGGAGCATTTGCAACATTTCGGCAGCATTTTTGAATGAATTGCAGAACGTCACATTTTTCCGGAAACTGTGACCGCGCGGCTTAGGGATTTTTTTTAAAAAAAGTTGTTCAGACGTCGAGGGCTAATTCTGTTTCCGATGATAAAATCCCACCTGTTTCCACCGAAAAAACTTTCAGGGGAGCGTTTGCAACAGTTCTGCACCATTTTTGAGTGAATTGCATAACGTCAGAAATTTTGAAGAAATTGTGACCGCGCGGCTTAGGGATTTTTTTAAAAAAAAGTTGTTCAGACGTCGAGGGCTAATTCTGTTTCCGATGATAAGAACCACCTGTTTCCACCGAAAAACCCTTCAGCGGAGCGTGTGCAACATTTCGGCACCATTTTTGAGTCAATTGCAGAACGTCAGAAATTTGGAAAAAATTGTGAACTCGCGGCTTAGGGATTTTTTCAAAAAAAAGTTGTTCAGACGTTGAGGGCAAATTCTGTTTCCGATGATAAAAACGCTTCTGTTTCCACCAAAAACCCTTCATGGGATCATTTGCAACAGTTTGGCACTATTTTTGAGTGAATTGCAGAACGTCAGAAATTTTGAAGAAATTGTGACCGCGCGGCTTAGGGATTTTTTCAAAAAAAAGTTGTTCAGACATCGAGAGCTAATTCTGTTTCCGATGATAAAATCCCACCTGTTTCCACCGAAAAAACTTTCAGGGGATCGTTTGCAACAGTTTGGCACCATTTTTGAGTGAATTGCAGAACGTCAGAAATTTTGAAGAAATTGTGACCGCGCGGCTTAGGGATTTATTCAAAAAAAAGTTGTTCAGACGTCGAGGGCTAATTCTGTTTCCGATGATAAAAACCACCTGTTTCCACCGAAAAACCATTCAGCGGAGTGTTTGCAACATTTCGGCACCATTTTTGAGTCAATTGCAGAACCTCAGATTTTTGCTGAAATTGTGATAGAGCGGCTTAGGGATTTTTTCAAAAAAAAGTTGTTCAGACGTTGAGGGCTAATTCTGTTTCCGATCATAAAAACGCTTCTGTTTCCACCGAAAAACACTTCAGGGGATCGTTTGCAACAGTTTGGCACCATTTTTGAGTGAATTGCAGAACGTCAGAAATTTGGAAAAAATTGTGACCGCGCGGCTTAGGGATTTTTTCAAAAAAAGGTTGTTCAGACGTCGAGAGCAAATTATGTTTCCGAAGATAAAATCCCACCTGTTTCCACCGAAAAACCTTTCAGGGGATCGTTTGCAACAGTTTGGCACCATTTTTGAGTGAATTGCAGAACGTCAGAAATTTTGAAGAAATTGTGACCGCGCGGCTTAGGGATTTTTTCAAAAAAAAGTTATTCAGACGTCTAGGGATAATTCTGTTTCCGATGATAAAAACGCTTCTGTTTCCACCAAAAAACCCTTCACGGGATCGTTTGCAAAAGTTTGGCACTATTTTTGAGTGAATTGCAGAACGTCAGAAATTTTGAAGAAATTGTGACCGCGCGGCTTAGGGATTTTTTCAAAAAAAAGTTGTTCAGACGTCGAGAGCTAATTCTGTTTCCGATGATAAAATCCCACCTGTTTCCACCGAAAAACCTTTCAGGGGATCGGTTGCAACAGTTTGGCACCATTTTTGAGTGAATTGCATAACGTCAGAAATTTTGAAGAAATTGTGACCGCGCGGCTTAGGGATTTTTTCAAAAAGAAGTTGGTCAGATGTCGAGGGCTAATTCTGTTTCCAATGATAAAATCCCACCTGTTTCCACCGAAAAAACTTTCAGGGGAGCGTTTGCAACAGTTCTGCACCATTTTTGAGTGAATTGCATAACCAGAAATTTTGAAGAAATTGTGACCGCGCGGCTTAGGGATTTTTTCAAAAAAAAGTTATTCAGACGTCGAGGGCTAATTCTGTTTCGGATGATAAAAACGCTTCTGTTTCCACCGAAAAACCCTTCACGGGATCGTTTGCAACAGTTTGGCACTATTTTTGAGTGAATTGCAGAACGTCAGAAATTTTGAAGAAATTGTGACCGCGCGGCCTAGGGATTTTTTTAAAAAAAAGTTGTTCAGAAGTCGAGGGCTAATTCTGTTTCCGATGATAAAAACCCACCTGTTTCCACCGAATAACCTTTCAGGGGAGCGTTTGCAACATTTCGGCAGCATTTTTGAATGAATTGCAGAACGTCACATTTTTCCGGAAACTGTGACCGCGCGGCTTAGGGATTTTTTCAAAAAAAAGTTGTTCAGACGTCAAGGGCTAATTCTGTTTCCGATGATAAAATCCCACCTGTTTCCACCGAAAAAACTTTCAGGGGAGCGTTTGCAACAGTTCTGCACCATTTTTGAGTGAATTGCATAACGTCAGAAATTTTGAAGAAATTGTGACCGCGGGGCTTAGGGATTTTTTCAAAAAAAAGTTGTTCAGACGTCGAGAGCTAATTCTGTTTCCGATGATAAAATCCCACCTGTTTCCACCGAAAAACCTTTCAGGGGATCGTTTGCAACAGTTTGGCACCATTTTTGAGTGAATTGCAGAACGTCAGAAATTTGGAAAAAATTGTGACCGCGCGGCTTAGGGATTTTTTCAAAAAAAAGTTGTTCAGACGTCGAGGGCTAATTCTGTTTCCGATGATAAAATCCCACCTGTTTCCACCGAAAAACCCTTCACGGGATCGTTTGCAACAGTTTGGCACTATTTTTGAGTGAATTGCAGAACGTCAGAAATTTTGAAGAAATTGTGACCGCGCGGCTTAGGGATTTTTTCAAAAAAAAGTTGTTCAGAAGTCGAGGGCTAATTCTGTTTCCGATGATAAAAACCCACCTGTTTCCACCGAATAACCTTTCAGGGGAGCGTTTGCAACATTTCGGCACCATTTTTGAGTCAATTGCAGAACGTCAGAAATTTGGAAAAAATTGTGAACTCGCGGCTTAGGGATTTTTTCAAAAAAAAGTTGTTCAGACGTTGAAGGCAAATTCTGTTTCCGATGATAAAAACGCTTCTGTTTCCACCAAAAACCCTTCACGGGATCATTTGCAACAGTTTGGCACTATTTTTGAGTGAATTGCAGAACGTCAGAAATTTTGAAGAAATTGTGACCGCGCGGCTTAGGGTTTTTTTTTAAAAAAAGTTGTTCAGACGTCGAGGGCTAATTCTGTTTCCAATGATAAAATCCCACCTGTTTCCACCGAAAAACCCTTCAGCAGAGCGTTTGCAACATTTCGGCACCATTTTTGAGTCAATTGCAGAACGTCAGAAATTTTGAAGAAATTGTGACCGCGCGGCTTAGGGATTTTTTCAAAAAAAAGTTGTTCAGACGTCGAGGGCTAATTCTGTTTCCGATGATAAAATCCCACCTGTTTCCACCGAAAAACCTTTCAGGGGATCGTTTGCAACAGTTTGGCACCATTTTTGAGTGAATTACAGAACGTCAGATTTTTGCTGAAACTGTGACCGCGCGGCTTAGGGATTTTTGCAAAAAAAGTTGTTCAGACGTTGAGGGCTAATTCTGTTTCGGATGATAAAAACGCTTCTGTTTCCACCAAAAAACCCTTCACGGGATCGTTTGCAACAGTTTGGCACTATTTTTGAGTGAATTGCAGAACGTCAGAAATTTTGAAGAAATTGTGACCGCGCGGCTTAGGAATTTTTTCAAAAAAAAGTTGTTCAGACGTCGAGGGCTAATTCTGTTTCCGATGATAAAATCCCACCTGTTTCCTCCGAAAAAACTATCAGGGGAGCGTTTGCAACAGTTCTGCACCATTTTTGAGTGAATTGCATAACGTCAGAAATTTTGAAGAAATTGTGACCGCGCGGCTTAGGGATTTTTGCAAAAAAAGTTGTTCAGACGTTGAGGGCTAATTCTGTTTCCCATGATAAAAACGCTTCTGTTTCCACCGAAAAACCTTTCAGGGGGCGGTTGGCAACATTTCGGCACCATTTTTGAGTCAATTGCAGAACGTCAGAAATTTTGAAGAAATTGTGACCGCGCGGCTTAGGGATTTTTTCAAAAAAAAGTTATTCAGACGTCGAGGGCTAATTCTGTTTCGGATGATAAAAACGCTTCTGTTTCCACCGAAAAACCCTTCACGGGATCGTTTGCAACAGTTTGGCACTATTTTTGAGTGAATTGCAGAACGTCAGAAATTTTGAAGAAATTGTGACCGCGCGGCCTAGGGATTTTTTTAAAAAAAAGTTGTTCAGAAGTCGAGGGCTAATTCTGTTTCCGATGATAAAAACCCACCTGTTTCCACCGAATAACCTTTCAGGGGAGCGTTTGCAACATTTCGGCAGCATTTTTGAATGAATTGCAGAACGTCACATTTTTCCGGAAACTGTGACCGCGCGGCTTAGGGATTTTTTCAAAAAAAAGTTGTTCAGACGTCAAGGGCTAATTCTGTTTCCGATGATAAAATCCCACCTGTTTCCACCGAAAAAACTTTCAGGGGAGCGTTTGCAACAGTTCTGCACCATTTTTGAGTGAATTGCATAACGTCAGAAATTTTGAAGAAATTGTGACCGCGGGGCTTAGGGATTTTTTCAAAAAAAAGTTGTTCAGACGTCGAGAGCTAATTCTGTTTCCGATGATAAAATCCCACCTGTTTCCACCGAAAAACCTTTCAGGGGATCGTTTGCAACAGTTTGGCACCATTTTTGAGTGAATTGCAGAACGTCAGAAATTTGGAAAAAATTGTGACCGCGCGGCTTAGGGATTTTTTCAAAAAAAAGTTGTTCAGACGTCGAGGGCTAATTCTGTTTCCGATGATAAAATCCCACCTGTTTCCACCGAAAAACCCTTCACGGGATCGTTTGCAACAGTTTGGCACTATTTTTGAGTGAATTGCAGAACGTCAGAAATTTTGAAGAAATTGTGACCGCGCGGCTTAGGGATTTTTTCAAAAAAAAGTTGTTCAGAAGTCGAGGGCTAATTCTGTTTCCGATGATAAAAACCCACCTGTTTCCACCGAATAACCTTTCAGGGGAGCGTTTGCAACATTTCGGCACCATTTTTGAGTCAATTGCAGAACGTCAGAAATTTGGAAAAAATTGTGAACTCGCGGCTTAGGGATTTTTTCAAAAAAAAGTTGTTCAGACGTTGAAGGCAAATTCTGTTTCCGATGATAAAAACGCTTCTGTTTCCACCAAAAACCCTTCACGGGATCATTTGCAACAGTTTGGCACTATTTTTGAGTGAATTGCAGAACGTCAGAAATTTTGAAGAAATTGTGACCGCGCGGCTTAGGGTTTTTTTTTAAAAAAAGTTGTTCAGACGTCGAGGGCTAATTCTGTTTCCAATGATAAAATCCCACCTGTTTCCACCGAAAAACCCTTCAGCAGAGCGTTTGCAACATTTCGGCACCATTTTTGAGTCAATTGCAGAACGTCAGAAATTTTGAAGAAATTGTGACCGCGCGGCTTAGGGATTTTTTCAAAAAAAAGTTGTTCAGACGTCGAGGGCTAATTCTGTTTCCGATGATAAAATCCCACCTGTTTCCACCGAAAAACCTTTCAGGGGATCGTTTGCAACAGTTTGGCACCATTTTTGAGTGAATTACAGAACGTCAGATTTTTGCTGAAACTGTGACCGCGCGGCTTAGGGATTTTTGCAAAAAAAGTTGTTCAGACGTTGAGGGCTAATTCTGTTTCGGATGATAAAAACGCTTCTGTTTCCACCAAAAAACCCTTCACGGGATCGTTTGCAACAGTTTGGCACTATTTTTGAGTGAATTGCAGAACGTCAGAAATTTTGAAGAAATTGTGACCGCGCGGCTTAGGAATTTTTTCAAAAAAAAGTTGTTCAGACGTCGAGGGCTAATTCTGTTTCCGATGATAAAATCCCACCTGTTTCCTCCGAAAAAACTATCAGGGGAGCGTTTGCAACAGTTCTGCACCATTTTTGAGTGAATTGCATAACGTCAGAAATTTTGAAGAAATTGTGACCGCGCGGCTTAGGGATTTTTTTTAAAAAAAGTTGTTCAGAAGTCGAGGGCTAATTCGGTTTCCGATGATAAAAACCCACCTGTTTCCACCGAATAACCTTTGAGGGGAGCGTTTGCAACATTTCGGCAGCATTTTTGAATGAATTTCAGAACGTCAAATTTTTCCGGAAACTGTGACCGCGCGGCTTAGGGATTTTTTTTAAAAAAAGTTGTTCAGACGTCGAGGGCTAATTCTGTTTCCGATGATAAAATCCCACCTGTTTCCACCGAAAAAACTTTCAGGGGTGCGTTTGCAACAGTTCTGCACCATTTTTGAGTGAATTGCATAACGTCAGAAATTTTGAAGAAATTGTGACCGCGCGGCTTAGGGATTTACTCAAAAAAAAGTTGTTCAGACGTCGTGGGCTAATTCTGTTTCCGATGATAAAAACCACCTGTTTCCACCGAAAAACCCTTCAGGGGATCGTTTGCAACAGTTTGGCACCATTTTTGAGTGAATTGCAGAACGTCAGAAATTTGGAAAAAATTGTGACCGCGCGGCTTAGGGATTTTTTCCAAAAAAAGTTGTTCAGACGTCGAGAGCTAATTCTGTTTCCGATGATAAAATCCCACCTGTTTCCACCGAAAAACCTTTCAGGGGATCGTTTGCAACATTTCGGCACCATTTTTGAGTCAATTGCAGAACGTCAGATTTTTGCTGATATTGTGACCGCGCGGCTTAGGGATTTTTTCAAAAAAAAGTTGTTCAGACGTTGAGGGCTAATTCTGTTTCCGATCATAAAAACGCTTCTGTTTCCACCGAAAAACACTTCAGGGGATCGTTTGCAACAGTTTGGCACCATTTTTGAGTGAATTGCAGAACGTCAGAAATTTGGAAAAAATTGTGACCGCGCGGCTTAGGGATTTTTTCAAAAAAAGGTTGTTCAGACGTCGAGAGCAAATTCTGTTTCCGAAGATAAAATCCCACCTGTTTCCACCGAAAAACCTTTCAGGGGATCGTTTGCAACAGTTTGGCACCATTTTTGACTGAATTGCAGAACGTCAGAAATTTTGAAGAAATTGTGACCGCGCGGCTTAGGGATTTTTTTTTTAAAAAGTTATTCAGACGTCTAGGGATAATTCTGTTTCCGATGATAAAAACGCTTCTGTTTCCACCGAAAAACCCTTCACGGGATCGTTTGCAAAAGTTTGGCACTATTTTTGAGTGAATTGCAGAACGTCAGAAATTTTGAAGAAATTGTGACCGCGCGGCTTAGGGATTTTTTCAAAAAAAAGTTGTTCAGACGTCGAGGGCTAATTCTGTTTCCGATGATAAAATCCCACCTGTTTCCACCGAAAAACCTTTCAGGGGATCGTTTGCAACAGTTTGGCACCATTTTTGAGTGAATTGCAGAACGTCAGATTTTTGCTGAAACTGTGACCGCGCGGCTTAGGGATTTTTGCAAAAAAAGTTGTTCAGACGTTGAGGGCTAATTCTGTTTCCCATGATAAAAACGCTTCTGTTTCCACCGAAAAACCTTTCAGGGGGCGGTTGGCAACAGTTTGGCACCATTTTTGAGTGAATTCCAGAACGTCAGAAATTTTGAAGAAATTGTGACCGCGCGGCTTAGGGATTTTTTTTTAAAAAAGTTGTTCAGACGTCGAGGGCTAATTCTGTTTCCGATGATACAATCCCACCTGTTTCCACCGAATAACCTTTCAGGGGAGCGTTTGCAACATTTCGGCAGCATTTTTGAATGAATTGCAGAACGTCACATTTTTCCGGAAACTGTGACCGCGCAGCTTAGGGATTTTTTTTAAAAAAAGTTGTTCAGACGTCGAGGGCTAATTCTGTTTCCGATGATACAATCCCACCTGTTTCCACCGAAAAAAACTTTCAGGGGAGCGTTTGCAACAGTTCTGCACCATTTTTGAGTGAATTGCATAACGTCAGAAATTTTGAAGAAATTGTGACCGCGCGGCTTAGGGATTTTTTCAAAAAAAAGTTGTTCAGACGTCGAGGGCTAATTCTGTTTCCGATGATAAGAACCACCTGTTTCCACCGAAAAACCCTTCAGCGGAGCGTGTGCAACATTTCGGCACCATTTTTTAGTCAATTGCAGAACGTCAGAAATTTGGAAAAAATTGTGAATTCGCGGCTTAGGGATTTTTTCAAAAAAAAGTTGTTCAGACGTTGAGGGCAAATTCTGTTTCCGATGATAAAAACGCTTCTGTTTCCACCAAAAACCCTTCACGGGATCATTTGCAACAGTTTGGCACTATTTTTGAGTGAATTGCAGAACGTCAGAAATTTTGAAGAAATTGTGACCGCGCGGCTTAGGGCTTTTTTTAAAAAAAAGTTGTTCAGACGTCGAGGGCTAATTCTGTTTCCAATGATAAAATCCCACCTGTTTCCACCGAAAAACCCTTCACGGGATCGTTTGCAACAGTTTGGCACTATTTTTGAGTCAATTGCAGAACGTCAGAAATTTTGAAGAAATTGTGACCGCGCGGCTTAGGGATTTTTTCAAAAAAAAGTTGTTCAGACGTCGAGGGCTAATTCTGTTTCCGATGATAAAATCCCACCTGTTTCCACCGAAAAACCTTTCAGGGGATCGTTTGCAACAGTTTGGCACCATTTTTGAGTGAATTGCAGAACGTCAGATTTTTGCTGAAACTGTGACCGCGCGGCTTAGGGATTTTTGCAAAAAAAGTAGTTCAGACGTTGAGGGCTAATTCTGTTTCCCATGATAAAAACGCTTCTGTTTCCACCGAAAAACCTTTCAGGGGGCGGTTGGCAACAGTTTGGCACCATTTTTGAGTGAATTCCAGAACGTCAGAAATTTTGAAGAAATTGTGACCGCGCGGCTTAGGGATTTTTTTTTTTAAAAGTTGTTCAGATGTTGAGGGCTAATTCTGTTTCCGATGGTAAAAACGCTTCTGTTTCCACCGAAAAACCCTTCACGGGATCGTTTGCAACAGTTTGGCACTATTTTTGAGTGAATTGCAGAACGTCAGAAATTTTGAAGAAATTGTGACCGCGCGGCTTAGGGATTTTTTTTTTAAAAAGTTGATCAGAAGTCGAGGGCTAATTCTGTTTCCGATGATAAAAACCCACCTGTTTCCACCGAATAACCTTTCAGGGGAGCGTTTGCAACATTTCGGCAGCATTTTTGAATGAATTGCAGAACGTCACATTTTTCCGGAAACTGTGACCGCGCGGCTTAGGGATTTTTTTTAAAAAAAGTTGTTCAGACGTCGAGGGCTAATTCTGTTTCCGATGATAAAATCCCACCTGTTTCCACCGAAAAAACTTTCAGGGGAGCGTTTGCAACAGTTCTGCACCATTTTTGAGTGAATTGCATAACGTCAGAAATTTTGAAGAAATTGTGACCGCGCGGCTTAGGGATTTTTTCAAAAAAAAGTTGTTCAGACGTCGAGGGCTAATTCTGTTTCCGATGATAAGAACCACCTGTTTCCACCGAAAAACCCTTCAGCGGAGCGTGTGCAACATTTCGGCACCATTTTTGAGTCAATTGCAGAACGTCAGAAATTTGGAAAAAATTGTGAACTCGCGGCTTAGGGATTTTTTCAAAAAAAAGTTGTTCAGACGTTGAGGGCAAATTCTGTTTCCGATGATAAAAACGCTTCTGTTTCCACCAAAAACCCTTCACGGGATCATTTGCAACAGTTTGGCACTATTTTTGAGTGAATTGCAGAACGTCAGAAATTTTGAAGAAATTGTGACCGCGCGGCTTAGGGTTTTTTTTAAAAAAAAGTTGTTCAGACGTCGAGGGCTAATTCTGTTTCCAATGATAAAATCCCACCTGTTTCCACCGAAAAACCCTTCAGCGGAGCGTTTGCAACATTTCGGCACCATTTTTGAGTCAATTGCAGAACGTCAGAAATTTTGAAGAAATTTTGACCGCGCGGCTTAGGGATTTTTTCAAAAAAAAGTTGTTCAGACGTCGAGGGCTAATTCTGTTTCCGATGATAAATACCACCTGTTTCCACCGAAAAACCTTTCAGGGGATCGTTTGCAACAGTTTGGCACCATTTTTGAGTGAATTGCAGAACGTCAGATTTTTGCTGAAACTGTGACCGCGCGGCTTAGGGTTTTTTTTCAAAAAAAGTTGTTCAGACGTTGAGGGCTAATTCTGTTTCCCATGATAAAAACGCTTCTGTTTCCACCAAAAAACCCTTCACGGGATCGTTTGCAACAGTTTGGCACTATTTTTGAGTGAATTGCAGAACGTCAGAAATTTTGAAGAAATTGTGACCGCGCGGCTTAGGGATTTTTTCAAAAAAAAGTTGTTCAGACGTAGAGGGCTAATTCTGTTTCCGATGAAAAAAACCACCTGTTTCCACCGAAAAACCCTTCAGGGGATCGTTTGCAACAGTTTGGCACCATTTTTGAGTGAATTGCAGAACGTCAGAAATTTGGAAAAAATTGTGACCGCGCGGCTTAGGGATTTTTTCAAAAAAAAGTTGTTCAGACGTCGAGAGCTAATTCTGTTTCCGATGATAAAATCCCACCTGTTTCCACCGAAAAACCTTTCAGGGGATCGTTTGCAACAGTTTGGCACCATTTTTGAGTGAATTGCAGAACGTCAGAAATTTTGAAGAAATTGTGACCGCGCGGCTTAGGGATTTATTCAAAAAAAAGTTGTTCAGACGTCGAGGGCTAATTCTGTTTCCGATGATAAAAACCACCTGTTTCCACCGAAAAACCATTCAGCGGAGTGTTTGCAACATTTCGGCACCATTTTTGAGTCAATTGCAGAACGTCAGATTTTTGCTGAAATTGTGATAGAGCGGCTTAGGGATTTTTTCCAAAAAAAGTTGTTCAGACGTTGAGGGCTAATTCTGTTTCCGATCATAAAAACGCTTCTGTTTCCACCGAAAAACACTTCAGGGGATCGTTTGCAACAGTTTGGCACCATTTTTGAGTGAATTGCAGAACGTCAGAAATTTGGAAAAAATTGTGACCGCGCGGCTTAGGGATTTTTTCAAAAAAAGGTTGTTCAGACGTCGAGAGCAAATTCTGTTTCCGAAGATAAAATGCCACCTGTTTCCACCGAAAAACCTTTCAGGGGATCGTTTGCAACAGTTTGGCACCATTTTTGAGTGAATTGCAGAACGTCAGAAATTTTGAAGAAATTGTGAACGCGCGGCTTAGGGATTTTTTCAAAAAAAAGTTGTTCAGACGTCTAGGGATAATTCTGTTTCCGATGATAAAAACGCTTCTGTTTCCACCGAAAAACCCTTCACGGGATCGTTTGCAAAAGTTTGGCACTATTTTTGAGTGAATTGCAGAACGTCAGATTTTTGCTGAAACTGTGACCGCGCGGCTTAAGGATTTTTGCAAAAAAAGTTGTTGAGACGTTGAGGGCTAATTCTGTTTCCCATGATAAAAACTTCTGTTTCCACCGAAAAACCTTTCAGGGGGCGGTTGGCAACAGTTTGGCATCATTTTTGAGTGAATTCCAGAACGTCAGAAATTTTGAAGAAATTGTGACCGCGCGGCTTAGGGATTTTTTTTTAAAAAAAGTTGTTCAGATGTTGAGGGCTAATTCTGTTTCCGATGATAAAATCCCACCTGTTTCCACCGAAAAAACTTTCTGGGGAGCGTTTGCAACAGTTCTGCACCATTTTTGAGTGAATTGCATAACGTCAGAAATTTTGAAGAAATTGTGACCGCGCGGCTTAGGGATTTACTCAAAAAAAAGTTGTTCAGACGTCGTGGGCTAATTCTGTTTCCGATGATAAAAACCACCTGTTTCCACCAAAAAACCCTTCAGGGGATCGTTTGCAACAGTTTGGCACCATTTTTGAGTGAATTGCAGAACGTTAGAAATTTGGAAAAAATTGGGACCGCGCGGCTTAGGGATTTTTTCAAAAAAAAGTTGTTCAGACGTCGAGGGCTAAATCTGTTTCCGATGATAAAAACCACCTGTTTCCACCGAAAAACCCTTCAACGGAGCGTTTGCAACATTTCGACACCATTTTTGAGTCAATTGCAGAACGTCAGATTTTTGCTGATATTGTGACCGCGCGGCTTAGGGATTTACTCAAAAAAAAGTTGTTCAGACGTCGTGGGCTAATTCTGTTTCCGATGATAAAAACCACCTGTTTCCACCAAAAAACCCTTCAGGGGATCGTTTGCAACAGTTTGGCACCATTTTTGAGTGAATTGCAGAACGTCAGAAATTTGGAAAAAATTGTGACCGCGCGGCTTAGGGATTTTTTCAAAAAAAGGTTGTTCAGACGTCGAGAGCTAATTCTGTTTCCGATGATAAAATCCCACCTGTTTCCACCGAAAAACCTTTCAGGGGATCGTTTGCAACAGTTTGGCACCATTTTTGAGTGAATTGCAGAACGTCAGAAATTTTGAAGAAATTGTGACCGCGCGGCTGAGGGATTTTTTCAAAAAAAGGTTGTTCAGACGTCGAGAGCTAATTCTGTTTCCGATGATAAAAACCACCTGTTTCCACCGAAAAACCCTTCAACGGAGCGTTTGCAACATTTCGACACCATTTTTGAGTCAATTGCAGAACGTCAGATTTTTGCTGATATTGTGACCGCGCGGCTTAGGGATTTTTTCAAAAAAAAGTTGTTCAGACGTTGAGGGCTAATTCTGTTTCCGATGATAAAAACTCTTCTGTTTCCACCGAAAAACCCTTCACGGGATCGTTTGCAACAGTTTGGCACTATTTTTGAGTGGATTGCAGAACGTCCGAAATTTTGAAGAAATTGTGACCGCGCGGCTAAGGTATTTTTTCAAAAAAAAGTTGTTCAGACGTCGAGGGCTAATTCTGTTTCCGATGATAAAATCCCACCTGTTTCCACCGAAAAAACTTTCAGGGGAGCGTTTGCAACAGTTCTGCACCATTTTTGAGTGAATTGCATAACGTCAGAAATTTTGAAGAAATTGTGACCGCGCGGTTTAGGGATTTTTTCAAAAAAAAGTTGTTCAGACGTCGAGGGCTAATTCTGTTTCCGATGATAAAAACCACCTGTTTCCACCGAAAAACCCTTCAGCGGAGCGTTTGCAACATTTCGGCACCATTTTTGAGTCAATTGCAGAACGTCAGATTTTTGCTGAAATTGTGACCGCGCGGCTTAGGGATTTTTTCAAAAAAAAGTTGTTCAGACTTTGAGGGCTAATTCTGTTTCCGATGATAAAAACGCTTCTGTTTCCACCGAAAAACCCTTCACGGGATCGTTTGCAACAGTTTGGCACTATTTTTGAGTGAATTGCAGAACGTCCGAAATTTTGAAGAAATTGTGACCGCGCGGCTTAGGTATTTTTTCAAAAAAAAGTTGTTCAGACGTCGAGGGCTAATTCTGTTTCCGATGATAAAATCCCACCTGTTTCCACCGAAAAAACTTTCAGGGGAGCGTTTGCAACAGTTCTGCACCATTTTTGAGTGAATTGCATAACGTCAGAAATTTTGAAGAAATTGTGACCGCGCGGCTTAGGGATTTTTTCAAAAAAAAGTTGTTCAGACGTCGAGGGCTAAATCTGTTTCCGATGATAAAAACCACCTGTTTCCACCGAAAAACACTTCAACGGAGCGTTTGCAACATTTCGACACCATTTTTGAGTCAATTGCAGAACGTCAGATTTTTGCTGATATTGTGACCGCGCGGCTTAGGGATTTACTCAAAAAAAAGTTGTTCAGACGTCGTGGGCTAATTCTGTTTCCGATGATAAAAACCACCTGTTTCCACCGAAAAACCCTTCAGGGGATCGTTTGCAACAGTTTGGCACCATTTTTGAGTGAATTGCAGAACGTCAGAAATTTGGAAAAAATTGTGACCGCGCGGCTTAGGGATTTTTTCAAAAAAAGGTTGTTCAGACGTCGAGAGCTAATTCTGTTTCCGATGATAAAATCCCACCTGTTTCCACCGAAAAACCTTTCAGGGGATCGTTTGCAACAGTTTGGCACCATTTTTGAGTGAATTGCAGAACGTCAGAAATTTTGAAGAAATTGTGACCGCGCGGCTGAGGGATTTTTTCAAAAAAAAGTTGTTCAGACTTCGAGGGCTAATTCTGTTTCCGATGATAAAAACGCTTCTGTTTCCACCAAAAAACCCTTCACGGGATCGTTTGCAACAGTTTGGCACTATTTTTGAGTGAATTGCAGAACGTCAGAAATTTTGAAGAAATTGTGACCGCGCGGCTTAGGGATTTTTTAAAAAAAAAGTTGTTCAGACGTCGAGGGCTAATTCTGTTTCCGATGATAAAAACCACCTGTTTCCACCGAAAAACCCTTCAACGGAGCGTTTGCAACATTTCGACACCATTTTTGAGTCAATTGCAGAACGTCAGATTTTTGCTGATATTGTGACCGCGCGGCTTAGGGATTTTTTCAAAAAAAAGTTGGTCAGACGTTGAGGGCTAATTCTGTTTCCGATGATAAAAACTCTTCTGTTTCCACCGAAAAACCCTTCACGGGATCGTTTGCAACAGTTTGGCACTATTTTTGAGTGGATTGCAGAACGTCCGAAATTTTGAAGAAATTGTGACCGCGCGGCTAAGGTATTTTTTCAAAAAAAAGTTGTTCAGACGTCGAGGGCTAATTCTGTTTCCGATGATAAAATCCCACCTGTTTCCACCGAAAAAAACTTTCAGGGGAGCGTTTGCAACAGTTCTGCACCATTTTTGAGTGAATTGCATAACGTCAGAAATTTTGAAGAAATTGTGACCGCGCGGTTTAGGGATTTTTTCAAAAAAAAGTTGTTCAGACGTCGAGGGCTAATTCTGTTTCTGATGATAAAAACCACCTGTTTCCACCGAAAAACCCTTCAGCGGAGCGTTTGCAACATTTCGGCACCATTTTTGAGTCAATTGCAGAACGTCAGATTTTTGCTGAAATTGTGACCGCGCGGCTTAGGGATTTTTTCAAAAAAAAGTTGTTCAGACTTTGAGGGCTAATTCTGTTTCCGATGATAAAAACGCTTCTGTTTCCACCGAAAAACCCTTCACGGGATCGTTTGCAACAGTTTGGCACTATTTTTGAGTGAATTGCAGAACGTCCGAAATTTTGAAGAAATTTTGACCGCGCGGCTTAGGTATTTTTTCAAAAAAAAGTTGTTCAGACGTCGAGGGCTAATTCTGTTTCCGATGATAAAATCCCACCTGTTTCCACCGAAAAAACTTTCAGGGGAGCGTTTGCCACAGTTCTGCACCATTTTTGAGTGAATTGCATAACGTCAGAAATTTTGAAGAAATTGTGACCGCGCGGCTTAGGGATTTACTAAAAAAAAGTTGTTCAGACGTTGAGGGCTAATTCTGTTTCCGATGATAAAAACCACCTGTTTCCACCGAAAAACCCTTCAGCGGAGCGTTTGCAACATTTCGGCACCATTTTTGAGTCAATTGCAGAACGTCAGAAATTTGGAAAAAATTGTGACCGCGCGGATTAGGCATTTTTTCAAAAAAAGGTTGTTTAGAAGTCGAGAGCTAATTCTGTTTCCGATGATAAAATCCCACCTGTTTCCACCGAAAAACCTTTCAGGGGATCGGTTGCAACAGTTTGGCACCATTTTTGAGTGAATTGCAGAACGTCAGAAATTTTGAAGAAATTGTGACCGCGCGGCTTAGGGATTTTTGCAAAAAAAGTTGTTCAGACGTCGAGGGCTAATTCTGTTTCCGATGATAAAAATGCTTCTGTTTCCACCGAAAAACCCTTCACGGGATCGTTTGCAACAGTTTGGCACTATTTTTGAGTGAATTGCAGAACGTCAGAAATTTTGAAGAAATTGTGACCGCGCGGCTTAGGGATTTTTTCAAAAAACAGTTATTCAGACGTCGAGGGCTAATTCTGTTTCCGATGATAAAATCCCACCTTTTTTCCCCGAAAAACCTTTCAGGGGATCGTTTGCAACAGTTTGGCACCATTTTTGAGTGAATTGCAGAACGTCAGATTTTTGCTGAAACTGTGACCGCGCGGCTTAGCGATTTTTTTTTTAAAAAGTTGTTCAGACGTTGAGGGCTAATTCTGTTTCCCATGATAAAAACGCTTCTGTTTCCACCGAAAAACCTTTCAGGGGGCGGTTGGCAACAGTTTGGCACCATTTTTGAGTGAATTGCAGAACGTCAGAAATTTTGAAGAAATTGTGACCTCGCGGCTTAGGGATTTTTTTAAAAAAAAGTTGTTCAGATGTTGAGGGCTAATTCTGTTTCCGATGGTAAAAACGGTTCTGTTTCCACCGAAAAACCCTTCACGGGATCGTTTGCAACAGTTTGGCACTATTTTTGAGTGAATTGCAGAACGTCAGAAATTTTGAAGAAATTGTGACCGCGCGGCTTAGGGATTTTTTCAAAAAAAAGTTGTTCAGACGTCGAGGGCTAATTCTGTTTCCGATGATAAAATCCCACCTGTTTCCACCGAAAAAACTTTCAGGGGAGCGTTTGCAACAGTTCTGCACCATTTTTGAGTGAATTTCATAACGTCAGAAATTTTGAAGAAATTGTGACCGCGCGGCTTAGGGATTTTTTCAAAAAAAAGTTGTTCAGACGTCGAGGGCTAATTCTGTTTCCGATGATAAATACCACCTGTTTCCAACGAAAAACCCTTTAGCGGAGCGTTTGCAACATTTCGGCACCATTTTTGAGTCAATTGCAGAACGTCAGAAATTTGGAAAAAATTGTGAACGCGCGGCTTAGGGATTTTTTTTTTTTAAAAAAGTTGTTCAGTCGTTGAGGGCTAATTCTGTTTCCGATGATAAAAACGCTTCTGTTTCCACCGAAAAACCCTTCACGGCATCATTTGCAACAGTTTGGCACTATTTTTGAGTGAATTGCAGAACGTCAGAAATTTTGAAGAAATTGTGACCGCGCGGCTTAGGGATTTTTTCAAAAAAAAGTTGGTCAGACGTCGAGGGCTAATTCTGTTTCCGATGATAAAATCCCACCTGTTTCCACCGAAAAAACTTTCAGGGGAGCGTTTGCAACAGTTCTGCACCATTTTTGAGTGAATTTCATAACGTCAGAAATTTTGAAGAAATTGTGACCGCGCGGCTTAGGGATTTTTTCAAAAAAAAGTTGTTCAGACGTCGAGGGCTAATTCTGTTTCCGATGATAAATACCACCTGTTTCCAACGAAAAACCCTTTAGCGGAGCGTTTGCAACATTTCGGCACCATTTTTGAGTCCATTGCAGAACGTCAGAAATTTGGAAAAAATTGTGAACGCGCGGCTTAGGGATTTTTTTTTTTAAAAAAAGTTGTTCAGTCGTTGAGGGCTAATTCTGTTTCCGATGATAAAAACGCTTCTGTTTCCACCGAAAAACCCTTCACGGCATCATTTGCAACAGTTTGGCACTATTTTTGAGTGAATTGCAGAACGTCAGAAATTTTGAAGAAATTGTGACCGCGCGGCTTAGGGATTTTTTCAAAAAAAAGTTGGTCAGACGTCGAGGGCTAATTCTGTTTCCGATGATAAAATCCCACCTGTTTCCACCGAAAAAACTTTCAGGGGAGCGTTTGCAACAGTTCTGCACCATTTTTGAGTGAATTTCATAACGTCAGAAATTTTGAAGAAATTGTGACCGCGCGGCTTAGGGATTTTTTCAAAAAAAAGTTGTTCAGACGTCGAGGGCTAATTCTGTTTCCGATGATAAATACCACCTTTTTCCAACGAAAAACCCTTTAGCGGAGCGTTTGCAACATTTCGGCACCATTTTTGAGTCAATTGCAGAACGTCAGAAATTTGGAAAAAATTGTGAACGCGCGGCTTAGGGATTTTTTTTTTTTTAAAAAGTTGTTCAGTCGTTGAGGGCTAATTCTGTTTCCGATGATAAAAACGCTTCTGTTTCCACCGAAAAACCCTTCACGGCATCATTTGCAACAGTTTGGCACTATTTTTGAGTGAATTGCAGAACGTCAGAAATTTTGAAGAAATTGTGACCGCGCGGCTTAGGGATTTTTTCAAAAAAAAGTTGGTCAGACGTCGAGGGCTAATTCTGTTTCCGATGATAAAATCCACCTGTTTCCACCGAAAAAACTTTCAGGGGAGCGTTTGCAACAGTTCTGCACCATTTTTGAGTGAATTTCATAACGTCAGAAATTTTGAAGAAATTGTGACCGCGCGGCTTAGGGATTTTTTCAAAAAAAGTTGTTCAGACGTCGAGGGCTAATTCTGTTTCCGATGATAAATACCACCTGTTTCCAACGAAAAACCCTTTAGCGGAGCGTTTGCAACATTTCGGCACCATTTTTGAGTCCATTGCAGAACGTCAGAAATTTGGAAAAAATTGTGAACGCGCGGCTTAGGGATTTTTTTTTTTAAAAAAAGTTGTTCAGTCGTTGAGGGCTAATTCTGTTTCCGATGATAAAAACGCTTCTGTTTCCACCGAAAAACCCTTCACGGCATCATTTGCAACAGTTTGGCACTATTTTTGAGTGAATTGCAGAACGTCAGAAATTTTGAAGAAATTGTGACCGCGCGGCTTAGGGATTTTTTCAAAAAAAAGTTGGTCAGACGTCGAGGGCTAATTCTGTTTCCGATGATAAAATCCCACCTGTTTCCACCGAAAAAACTTTCAGGGGAGCGTTTGCAACAGTTTGGCACCATTTTTGAGTGAATTGCAGAACGTCAGAAATTTTGAAGAAATTGTGACCGCGCGGCTTAGGGATTTTTTCAAAAAAAAGTTGGTCAGACGTCGAGGGCTAATTCTGTTTCCGATGATAAAATCCCACCTGTTTCCACCGAAAAAACTTTCAGGGGAGCGTTTGCAACAGTTCTGCACCATTTTTGAGTGAATTGCATAACTTCAGAAATTTTGAAGAAATTGTGACCGCGCGGCTTAGGGATTTTTTTTTTTAAAAGTTGTTCAGACGCTGAGGGCTAATTCTGTTTCCCATGATAAAAACGCTTCTGTTTCCACCGAAAAACCTTTCAGGGGGCGGTTGGCAACAGTTTGGCACCATTTTTGAGTGAATTGCAGAACGTCAGAAATTTTGAAGAAATTGTGACCTCGCGGCTTAGGGATTTTTTTAAAAAAAAGTTGTTCAGATGTTGAGGGCTAATTCTGTTTCCGATGGTAAAAACGCTTCTGTTTCCACCGAAAAACCCTTCACGGGATCGTTTGCAACAGTTTGGCACTATTTTTGAGTGAATTGCAGAACGTCAGAAATTTTGAAGAAATTGTGACCGCGCGGCTTAGGGATTTTTTCAAAAAAAAGTTGTTCAGATGTTGAAGGCTAATTCTGTTTCCGATGATAAAAACGCTTCTGTTTGCACCGAAAAACCCTTCACGGGATCGTTTGCAACAGTTTGGCACTATTTTTGAGTGAATTGCAGAACGTCAGAAATTTTGAAGAAATTGTGACCGCGCGGCTTAGGGATTTTTTCAAAAAAAAGTTGTTCAGACGTCGAGGGCTAATTCTGTTTCCGATGATAAAATCCCACCTGTTTCCACCGAAAAACCCTTCAGCGGAGCGTTTGCAACATTTCGGCACCATTTTTGAGTCAATTGCAGAACGTCAGATTTTTGCTGAAATTGTGACCGCGCGGCTTAGGGATTTTTGCAAAAAAAGTTGTTCAGACGTCGAGGGCTAATTCTGTTTCCGATGATAAAAATGCTTCTGTTTCCACCGAAAAACCCTTCACGGGATCGTTTGCAACAGTTTGGCACCATTTTTGAGTGAATTGCAGAACGTCAGATTTTTGCTGAAACTGTGACCTCGCGGCTTAGGGATTTTTTTTAAAAAAAGTTGTTCAGACGTTGAGGGCTAATTCTGTTTCCCATGATAAAAACGCTTCTGTTTCCACCGAAAAACCTTTCAGGGGGCGGTTGGCAACAGTTTGGCACCATTTTTGAGTGAATTGCAGAACGTCAGAAATTTTGAAGAAATTGTGACCTCGCAGCTTAGGGATTTTTTTTAAAAAAAGTTGTTCAGATGTTGAGGGGTAATTCTGTTTCCGATGGTAAAAACGCTTCTGTTTCCACCGAAAAACCCTTCACGGGATCGTTTGCAACAGTTTGGCACTATTTTTGAGTGAATTGCAGAACGTCAGAAATTTTGAAGAAATTGTGACCGCGCGGCTTAGGGATTTTTTTTAAAAAAAGTTGATCAGACGTCGAGGGCTAATTCTGTTTCCGATGATAAAATCCCACCTGTTTCCACCGAAAAAACTTTCAGGGGAGCGTTTGCAACAGTTTGGCACCATTTTTGAGTGAATTGCAGAACGTCAGAAATTTTGAAGAAATTGTGACCGCGCGGCTTAGGGATTTTTTCAAAAAAAAGTTGTTCAGACGTCGAGGGCTAATTCTGTTTCCGATGATAAAAATGCTTCTGTTTCCACCGAAAAACCCTTCACGGGATCGTTTGCAACAGTTTGGCACTATTTTTGAGTGAATTGCAGAACGTCAGAAATTTTGAAGAAATTGTGACCGCGCGGCTTAGG
The DNA here is from genome assembly GCF_964106915.1 of Podarcis gaigeae. Taxonomy (NCBI): domain Eukaryota; kingdom Metazoa; phylum Chordata; class Lepidosauria; order Squamata; family Lacertidae; genus Podarcis; species Podarcis gaigeae. Next base: position 7,580,520 of record NC_139685.1, read on the forward strand.
GATTTTTTCAAAAAAAAGTTGTTCAGACGTCGAGGGCTAATTCTGTTTCCGATGATAAAATCCCACCTGTTTCCACGGAAAAAACTTTCAGGGGAGCGTTTGCAACAGTTCTGCACCATTTTTGAGTGAATTTCATAACGTCAGAAATTTTGAAGAAATTGTGACCGCGCGGCTTAGGGATTTTTTCAAAAAAAAGTTGTTCAGACGTCGAGGGCTAATTCTGTTTCCGATGATAAAATCCCACCTGTTTCCACCGAAAAACCCTTCAGCGGAGCGTTTGCAACATTTCGGCACCATTTTTGAGTCAATTGCAGAACGTCAGATTTTTGCTGAAATTGTGACCGCGCGGCTTAGGGATTTTTTCAAAAAAAAGTTGTTCAGACGTCGAGAGCTAATTCTGTTTCCGATGATAAAATCCCACCTGTTTCCACCGAAAAAACTTTGAGGGGAGCGTTTGCAACAGTTCTGCACCATTTTTGAGTGAATTGCAAAACTTCAGAAATTTTGAAGAAATTGTGACCGCGCGGCTTAGGGATTTTTTCAAAAAAAAGTTGGTCAGACGTCGAGGGCTAATTCTGTTTCCGATGATAAAATCCCACCTGTTTCCACCGAAAAAACTTTCAGGGGAGCGTTTGCAACAGTTCTGCACCATTTTTGAGTGAATTGCATAACTTCAGAAATTTTGAAGAAATTGTGACCGCGCGGCTTAGGGATTTTTTCAAAAAAAAGTTGTTCAGACGTCGAGAGCTAATTCTGTTTCCGATGATAAAATCCCACCTGTTTCCACCGAAAAACCTTTCAGGGGATCGTTTGCAACAGTTTGGCACCATTTTTGAGTGAATTGCAGAACGTCAGAAATTTTGAAGAAATCGTGACCGCACCTTAGGGATTTTTTCAAAAAAAAGTTGCTCAGACGTCGAGGGCTAATTCTGTTTCCGATGATAAAATCCCACCTGTTTCCACCGAAAAACCTTTCAGGGGAGCGTTTGCAACAGTTCTGCACCATTATTGAGTGAATTGCAAAACTTCAGAAATTTTGAAGAAATTGTGACCCCGCGGCTTAGGGATTTTTTCAAAAAAAAGTTGTTCAGACGTCGAGTGCTAATTCTGTTTCCGATGATAAAATCCCACCTGTTTCCACCGAAAAACCCTTCAGCGGAGCGTTTGCAACATTTCGGCACCATTTTTGAGTCAATTGCAGAACGTCAGATTTTTGCTGAAATTGTGACCGCGCGGTTTAGGGATTTTTTTTTAAAAAAAGTTGTTCAGATGTTGAGGGCTAATTCTGTTTCCGATGGTAAAAACGCTTCTGTTTCCACCGAAAAACCCTTCACGGGATCGTTTGCAACAGTTTGGCACTATTTTTGAGTGAATTGCAGAACGTCAGAAATTTTGAAGAAATTGTGACCGCGCGGCTTAGGGATGTTTTTTTAAAAAAAGTTGTTCAGAGGTCAGGGCTAATTCTGTTTCCGATGATAAAAACCCACCTGTTTCCACCGAAAAAACTTTCAGGGGAGCGTTTGCAACATTTCGGCAGCATTTTTGAATGAATTGCAGAACGTCACATTTTTCCGGAAACTGTGACCGCGCGGCTTAGGGATTTTTTCAAAAAAAAGTTGTTCAGACGTCGAGGGCTAATTCTGTTTCCGATGATAAAATCCCACCTGTTTCCACCGAAAAACCTTTCAGGGGATCGTTTGCAACAGTTTGGCACCATTTTTGAGTGAATTGCAGAACGTCAGAAATTTTGAAGAAATTGTGACCGCGCGGCTTAGGGATTTTTTCAAAAAAAAGTTGTTCAGACGTCGAGGGCTAATTCTGTTTCCGATGATAAAAATGCTTCTGTTTCCACCGAAAAACCCTTCACGGGATCGTTTGCAACAGTTTGGCACTATTTTTGAGTGAATTGCAGAACGTCAGAAATTTTGAAGAAATTGTGACCGCGCGGCTTAGGGATTTTTTCAAAAAAAAGTTGTTCAGACGTCGAGGGCTAATTCTGTTTCCGATGATAAAATCCCACCTGTTTCCACGGAAAAAACTTTCAGGGGAGCGTTTGCAACAGTTCTGCACCATTTTTGAGTGAATTTCATAACGTCAGAAATTTTGAAGAAATTGTGACCGCGCGGCTTAGGGATTTTTTCAAAAAAAAGTTGTTCAGACGTCGAGGGCTAATTCTGTTTCCAATGATAAAATCCCACCTGTTTCAACCGAAAAACCCTTCAGCGGAGCGTTTGCAACATTTCGGCACCATTTTTGAGTCAATTGCAGAACGTCAGATTTTTGCTGAAATTGTGACCGCGCGGCTTAGGGATTTTTTCAAAAAAAAGTTGTTCAGACGTCGAGAGCTAATTCTGTTTCCGATGATAAAATCCCACCTGTTTCCACCGAAAAAACTTTCAGGGGATCGTTTGCAACAGTTTGGCACCATTTTTGAGTGAATTGCAGAACGTCAGAAATTTTGAAGAAATCGTGACAGCGCCTTAGGGATTTTTTCAAAAAAAAGTTGCTCAGACGTCGAGGGCTAATTCTGTTTCCGATGATAAAATCCCACCTGTTTCCACCGAAAAACCTTTCAGGGGAGCGTTTGCAACAGTTCTGCACCATTATTGAGTGAATTGCAAAACTTCAGAAATTTTGAAGAAATTGTGACCCCGCGGCTTAGGGATTTTTTCAAAAAAAAGTTGTTCAGACGTCGAGGGCTAATTCTGTTTCCGATGATAAAATCCCACCTGTTTCCACCGAAAAAACTTTCAGGGGAGCGTTTGCAACAGTTTGGCACCATGTTTGAGTGAATTGCAGAACGTCAGAAATTTTGAAGAAATTGTGACCGCGCGGCTTAGGGATTTTTTCAAAAAAAAGTTGGTCAGACGTCGAGGGCTAATTCTGTTTCCGATGATAAAATCCCACCTGTTTCCACCAAAAAACCTTTCAGGGGATCGTTTGCAACAGTTTGGCACCATGTTTGAGTGAATTGCAGAACGTCAGAAATTTTGAAGAAATTGTGACCGCGCGTCTTAGGGATTTTTTCAAAAAAAAGTTGGTCAGACGTCGAGGGCTAATTCTGTTTCCGATGATAAAATCCCACCTGTTTCCACCGAAAAACCCTTCAGCGGAGCGTTTGCAACAGTTTGGCACCATTTTTGAGTGAATTGCAGAACGTCAGAAATTTTGAAGAAATTGTGAGCGCGCGGCTTAGGGATTTTTTTAAAAAAAAGTTGATCAGACGTCGAGGGCTAATTCTGTTTCCGATGATAAAATCCCACCTGTTTCCACCGAAAAAACTTTCAGGGGAGCGTTTGCAACAGTTCTGCACCATTTTTGAGTGAATTGCATAACGTCAGAAATTTTGAAGAAATTGTGACCGCGCGGCTTAGGGATTTTTTCAAAAAAAAGTTATTCAGACGTCGAGAGCTAATTCTGTTTCCGATGATAAAATCCCACCTGTTTCCACCGAAAAACCTTTCAGGGGATCGTTTGCAACAGTTTGGCACCATTTTTGAGTGAATTGCAGAACGTCAGAAATTTTGAAGAAATTGTGACCCCGCGGCTTAGGGATTTTTTCAAAAAAAAGTTGTTCAGACGTCGAGTGCTAATTCTGTTTCCGATGATAAAATCCCACCTGTTTCCACCGAAAAACCCTTCAGCGGAGCGTTTGCAACATTTCGGCACCATTTTTGAGTCAATTGCAGAACGTCAGATTTTTGCTGAAATTGTGACCGCGCGGTTTAGGGATTTTTTTTTAAAAAAAGTTGTTCAGATGTTGAGGGCTAATTCTGTTTCCGATGGTAAAAACGCTTCTGTTTCCACCGAAAAACCCTTCACGGGATCGTTTGCAACAGTTTGGCACTATTTTTGAGTGAATTGCAGAACGTCAGAAATTTTGAAGAAATTGTGACCGCGCGGCTTAGGGATGTTTTTTTAAAAAAAGTTGTTCAGAGGTCGAGGGCTAATTCTGTTTCCGATGATAAAAACCCACCTGTTTCCACCGAAAAAACTTTCAGGGGAGCGTTTGCAACAGTTCTGCACCATTTTTGAGTGAATTGCATAACGTCAGAAATTTTGAAGAAATTGTGACCGCGCGGCTTAGGGATTTTTTCAAAAAAAAGTTATTCAGACGTCGAGAGCTAATTCTGTTTCCGATGATAAAATCCCACCTGTTTCCACCGAAAAACCTTTCAGGGGATCGTTTGCAACAGTTTGGCACCATTTTTGAGTGAATTGCAGAACGTCAGAAATTTTGAAGAAATTGTGACCGCGCGGCTTAGGGATTTTTTCAAAAAAAAGTTGGTCAGACGTCGAGGGCTAATTCTGTTTCCGATGATAAAATCCCACCTGTTTCCACCGAAAAAACTTTCAGGGGAGCGTTTGCAACAGTTCTGCACCATTTTTGAGTGAATTGCATAACTTCAGAAATTTTGAAGAAATTGTGACCGCGCGGCTTAGGGATTTTTTCAAAAAAAAGTTGTTCAGACGTCGAGGGCTAATTCTGTTTCCGATGATAAAATCCCACCTGTTTCCACCGAAAAACCCTTCAGCGGAGCGTTTGCAACATTTCGGCACCATTTTTGAGTCAATTGCAGAACGTCAGATTTTTGCTGAAATTGTGACCGCGCGGCTTAGGGATTTTTTCAAAAAAAAGTTGTTCAGACGTCGAGAGCTAATTCTGTTTCCGATGATAAAATCCCACCTGTTTCCACCGAAAAAACTTTCAGGGGATCGTTTGCAACAGTTTGGCACCATTTTTGAGTGAATTGCAGAACGTCAGAAATTTTGAAGAAATCGTGACAGCGCCTTAGGGATTTTTTCAAAAAAAAGTTGCTCAGACGTCGAGGGCTAATTCTGTTTCCGATGATAAAATCCCACCTGTTTCCACCGAAAAACCTTTCAGGGGAGCGTTTGCAACAGTTCTGCACCATTATTGAGTGAATTGCAAAACTTCAGAAATTTTGAAGAAATTGTGACCCCGCGGCTTAGGGATTTTTTCAAAAAAAAGTTGTTCAGACGTCGAGGGCTAATTCTGTTTCCGATGATAAAATCCCACCTGTTTCCACCGAAAAAACTTTCAGGGGAGCGTTTGCAACAGTTTGGCACCATGTTTGAGTGAATTGCAGAACGTCAGAAATTTTGAAGAAATTGTGACCGCGCGGCTTAGGGATTTTTTCAAAAAAAAGTTGGTCAGACGTCGAGGGCTAACTCTGTTTCCGATGATAAAATCCCACCTGTTTCCACCAAAAAACCTTTCAGGGGATCGTTTGCAACAGTTTGGCACCATGTTTGAGTGAATTGCAGAACGTCAGAAATTTTGAAGAAATTGTGACCGCGCGTCTTAGGGATTTTTTCAAAAAAAAGTTGGTCAGACGTCGAGGGCTAATTCTGTTTCCGATGATAAAATCCCACCTGTTTCCACCGAAAAACCCTTCAGCGGAGCGTTTGCAACATTTCGGCACCATTTTTGAGTCAATTGCAGAACGTCAGATTTTTGCTGAAATTGTGACCGCGCGGCTTAGGGATTTTTTCAAAAAAAAGTTGTTCAGACGTCGAGAGCTAATTCTGTTTCCGATGATAAAATCCCACCTGTTTCCACCGAAAAAACTTTCAGGGGATCGTTTGCAACAGTTTGGCACCATTTTTGAGTGAATTGCAGAACGTCAGAAATTTTGAAGAAATCGTGACCGCGCCTTAGGGATTTTTTCAAAAAAAAGTTGCTCAGACGTCGAGGGCTAATTCTGTTTCCGATGATAAAATCCCACCTGTTTCCACCGAAAAACCTTTCAGGGGAGCGTTTGCAACAGTTCTGCACCATTATTGAGTGAATTGCAAAACTTCAGAAATTTTGAAGAAATTGTGACCCCGCGGCTTAGGGATTTTTTCAAAAAAAAGTTGTTCAGACGTCGAGTGCTAATTCTGTTTCCGATGATAAAATCCCACCTGTTTCCACCGAAAAACCTTTCAGGGGATCGTTTGCAACAGTTTGGCACCATTTTTGAGTGAATTGCAGAACGTCAGAAATTTTGAAGAAATTGTGACCGCGCGGCTGAGGGATTTTTTTCAAAAAAAAGTTATTCAGACGTAGAGGGCTAATTCTGTTTCCGATGATAAAAACGCTTCTGTTTCCACCAAAAACCCTTCACGGGATCATTTGCAACAGTTTGGCACTATTTTTGAGTGAATTGCAGAACGTCAGAAATTTTGAAGAAATTGTGACCGCGCGGCTTAGGGTTTTTTTTTAAAAAAAGTTGTTCAGACGTCGAGGGCTAATTCTGTTTCCAATGATAAAATCCCACCTGTTTCCACCGAAAAACCCTTCAGCGGAGCGTTTGCAACATTTCGGCACCATTTTTGAGTCAATTGCAGAACGTCAGAAATTTTGAAGAAATTGTGACCGCGCGGCTTAGGGATTTTTTAAAAAAAAAGTTGTTCAGACGTCGAGGGCTAATTCTGTTTCCGATGATAAATACCACCTGTTTCCACCGAAAAACCTTTCAGGGGATCGTTTGCAACAGTTTGGCACCATTTTTGAGTGAATTGCAGAACGTCAGATTTTTGCTGAAACTGTGACCGCGCGGCTTAGGGTTTTTTTTCAAAAAAAGTTGTTCAGACGTTGAGGGCTAATTCTGTTTCCCATGATAAAAACGCTTCTGTTTCCACCAAAAAACCCTTCACGGGATCGTTTGCAACAGTTTGGCACTATTTTTGAGTGAATTGCAGAACGTCAGAAATTTTGAAGAAATTGTGACCGCGCGGCTTAGGGATTTTTTCAAAAAAAAGTTGTTCAGACGTAGAGGGCTAATTCTGTTTCCGATGAAAAAAACCACCTGTTTCCACCGAAAAACCCTTCAGGGGATCGTTTGCAACAGTTTGGCACCATTTTTGAGTGAATTGCAGAACGTCAGAAATTTGGAAAAAATTGTGACCGCGCGGCTTAGGGATTTTTTCAAAAAAAAGTTGTTCAGACGTCGAGAGCTAATTCTGTTTCCGATGATAAAATCCCACCTGTTTCCACCGAAAAACCTTTCAGGGGATCGTTTGCAACAGTTTGGCACCATTTTTGAGTGAATTGCAGAACGTCAGAAATTTTGAAGAAATTGTGACCGCGCGGCTTAGGGATTTATTCAAAAAAAAGTTGTTCAGACGTCGAGGGCTAATTCTGTTTCCGATGATAAAAACCACCTGTTTCCACCGAAAAACCATTCAGCGGAGCGTTTGCAACATTTCGGCACCATTTTTGAGTCAATTGCAGAACGTCAGATTTTTGCTGAAATTGTGATAGAGCGGCTTAGGGATTTTTTCAAAAAAAAGTTGTTCAGACGTTGAGGGCTAATTCTGTTTCCGATCATAAAAACGCTTCTGTTTCCACCGAAAAACACTTCAGGGGATCGTTTGCAACAGTTTGGCACCATTTTTGAGTGAATTGCAGAACGTCAGAAATTTGGAAAAAATTGTGACCGCGCGGCTTAGGGATTTTTTCAAAAAAAGGTTGTTCAGACGTCGAGAGCAAATTCTGTTTCCGAAGATAAAATCCCACCTGTTTCCACCGAAAAACCTTTCAGGGGATCGTTTGCAACAGTTTGGCACCATTTTTGAGTGAATTGCAGAACGTCAGAAATTTTGAAGAAATTGTGAACCCGCGGCTTAGGGATTTTTTCAAAAAAAAGTTGTTCAGACGTCTAGGGATAATTCTGTTTCCGATGATAAAAACGCTTCTGTTTCCACCGAAAAACCCTTCACGGGATCGTTTGCAAAAGTTTGGCACTATTTTTGAGTGAATTGCAGAACGTCAGATTTTTGCTGAAACTGTGACCGCGCGGCTTAAGGATTTTTGCAAAAAAAGTTGTTGAGACGTTGAGGGCTAATTCTGTTTCCCATGATAAAAACTTCTGTTTCCACCGAAAAACCTTTCAGGGCAACAGTTGGCAACAGTTTGGCACCATTTTTGAGTGAATTCCAGAACGTCAGAAATTTTGAAGAAATTGTGACCGCGCGGCTTAGGGATTTTTTTTTAAAAAAAGTTGTTCAGATGTTGAGGGCTAATTCTGTTTCCGATGATAAAATCCCACCTGTTTCCACCGAAAAAACTTTCTGGGGAGCGTTTGCAACAGTTCTGCACCATTTTTGAGTGAATTGCATAACGTCAGAAATTTTGAAGAAATTGTGACCGCGCGGCTTAGGGATTTACTCAAAAAAAAGTTGTTCAGACGTCGTGGGCTAATTCTGTTTCCGATGATAAAAACCACCTGTTTCCACCAAAAAACCCTTCAGGGGATCGTTTGCAACAGTTTGGCACCATTTTTGAGTGAATTGCAGAACGTTAGAAATTTGGAAAAAATTGGGACCGCGCGGCTTAGGGATTTTTTCAAAAAAAAGTTGTTCAGACGTCGAGGGCTAAATCTGTTTCCGATGATAAAAACCACCTGTTTCCACCGAAAAACCCTTCAACGGAGCGTTTGCAACATTTCGACACCATTTTTGAGTCAATTGCAGAACGTCAGATTTTTGCTGATATTGTGACCGCGCGGCTTAGGGATTTACTCAAAAAAAAGTTGTTCAGACGTCGTGGGCTAATTCTGTTTCCGATGATAAAAACCACCTGTTTCCACCGAAAAACCTTTCAGGGGATCGTTTGCAACAGTTTGGCACCATTTTTGAGTGAATTGCAGAACGTCAGAAATTTTGAAGAAATTGTGACCGCGCGGCTGAGGGATTTTTTCAAAAAAAAGTTGTTCAGACTTCGAGGGCTAATTCTGTTTCCGATGATAAAAACGCTTCTGTTTCCACCAAAAAACCCTTCACGGGATCGTTTGCAACAGTTTGGCACTATTTTTGAGTGAATTGCAGAACGTCAGAAATTTTGAAGAAATTGTGACCGCGCGGCTTAGGGATTTTTTTTAAAAAAAGTTGTTCAGACGTCGAGGGCTAATTCTGTTTCCGATGATAAAAACCACCTGTTTCCACCGAAAAACCCTTCAACGGAGCGTTTTCAACATTTCGACACCATTTTTGAGTCAATTGCAGAACGTCAGATTTTTGCTGATATTGTGACCGCGCGGCTTAGGGATTTTTTCAAAAAAAAGTTGTTCAGACGTTGAGGGCTAATTCTGTTTCCGATGATAAAAACTCTTCTGTTTCCACCGAAAAACCCTTCACGGGATCGTTTGCAACAGTTTGGCACTATTTTTGAGTGGATTGCAGAACGTCCGAAATTTTGAAGAAATTGTGACCGCGCGGCTAAGGTATTTTTTCAAAAAAAAGTTGTTCAGACGTCGAGGGCTAATTCTGTTTCCGATGATAAAATCCCACCTGTTTCCACCGAAAAAACTTTCAGGGGAGCGTTTGCAACAGTTCTGCACCATTTTTGAGTGAATTGCATAACGTCAGAAATTTTGAAGAAATTGTGACCGCGCGGTTTAGGGATTTTTTCAAAAAAAAGTTGTTCAGACGTCGAGGGCTAATTCTGTTTCCGATGATAAAAACCACCTGTTTCCACCGAAAAACCCTTCAGCGGAGCGTTTGCAACATTTCGGCACCATTTTTGAGTCAATTGCAGAACGTCAGATTTTTGCTGAAATTGTGACCGCGCGGCTTAGGGATTTTTTCAAAAAAAAGTTGTTCAGACTTTGAGGGCTAATTCTGTTTCCGATGATAAAAACGCTTCTGTTTCCACCGAAAAACCCTTCACGGGATCGTTTGCAACAGTTTGGCACTATTTTTGAGTGAATTGCAGAACGTCCGAAATTTTGAAGAAATTGTGACCGCGCGGCTTAGGTATTTTTTCAAAAAAAAGTTGTTCAGACGTCGAGGGCTAATTCTGTTTCCGATGATAAAATCCCACCTGTTTCCACCGAAAAAACTTTCAGGGGAGCGTTTGCAACAGTTCTGCACCATTTTTGAGTGAATTGCATAACGTCAGAAATTTTGAAGAAATTGTGACCGCGCGGCTTAGGGATTTTTTCAAAAAAAAGTTGTTCAGACGTCGAGGGCTAAATCTGTTTCCGATGATAAAAACCACCTGTTTCCACCGAAAAACCTTTCAGGGGATCGTTTGCAACAGTTTGGCACCATGTTTGAGTGAATTGCAGAACGTCAGAAATTTTGAAGAAATTGTGACCGCGCGTCTTAGGGATTTTTTCAAAAAAAAGTTGGTCAGACGTCGAGGGCTAATTCTGTTTCCGATGATAAAATCCCACCTGTTTCCACCGAAAAACCCTTCAGCGGAGCGTTTGCAACATTTCGGCACCATTTTTGAGTCAATTGCAGAACGTCAGATTTTTGCTGAAATTGTGACCGCGCGGCTTAGGGATTTTTTCAAAAAAAAGTTGTTCAGACGTCGAGAGCTAATTCTGTTTCCGATGATAAAATCCCACCTGTTTCCACCGAAAAAACTTTCAGGGGATCGTTTGCAACAGTTTGGCACCATTTTTGAGTGAATTGCAGAACGTCAGAAATTTTGAAGAAATCGTGACCGCGCCTTAGGGATTTTTTCAAAAAAAAGTTGCTCAGACGTCGAGGGCTAATTCTGTTTCCGATGATAAAATCCCACCTGTTTCCACCGAAAAACCTTTCAGGGGAGCGTTTGCAACAGTTCTGCACCATTATTGAGTGAATTGCAAAACTTCAGAAATTTTGAAGAAATTGTGACCCCGCGGCTTAGGGATTTTTTCAAAAAAAAGTTGTTCAGACGTCGAGTGCTAATTCTGTTTCCGATGATAAAATCCCACCTGTTTCCACCGAAAAACCTTTCAGGGGATCGTTTGCAACAGTTTGGCACCATTTTTGAGTGAATTGCAGAACGTCAGAAATTTTGAAGAAATTGTGACCGCGCGGCTGAGGGATTTTTTTCAAAAAAAAGTTATTCAGACGTAGAGGGCTAATTCTGTTTCCGATGATAAAAACGCTTCTGTTTCCACCAAAAACCCTTCACGGGATCATTTGCAACAGTTTGGCACTATTTTTGAGTGAATTGCAGAACGTCAGAAATTTTGAAGAAATTGTGACCGCGCGGCTTAGGGTTTTTTTTTAAAAAAAGTTGTTCAGACGTCGAGGGCTAATTCTGTTTCCAATGATAAAATCCCACCTGTTTCCACCGAAAAACCCTTCAGCGGAGCGTTTGCAACATTTCGGCACCATTTTTGAGTCAATTGCAGAACGTCAGAAATTTTGAAGAAATTGTGACCGCGCGGCTTAGGGATTTTTTAAAAAAAAAGTTGTTCAGACGTCGAGGGCTAATTCTGTTTCCGATGATAAATACCACCTGTTTCCACCGAAAAACCTTTCAGGGGATCGTTTGCAACAGTTTGGCACCATTTTTGAGTGAATTGCAGAACGTCAGATTTTTGCTGAAACTGTGACCGCGCGGCTTAGGGTTTTTTTTCAAAAAAAGTTGTTCAGACGTTGAGGGCTAATTCTGTTTCCCATGATAAAAACGCTTCTGTTTCCACCAAAAAACCCTTCACGGGATCGTTTGCAACAGTTTGGCACTATTTTTGAGTGAATTGCAGAACGTCAGAAATTTTGAAGAAATTGTGACCGCGCGGCTTAGGGATTTTTTCAAAAAAAAGTTGTTCAGACGTAGAGGGCTAATTCTGTTTCCGATGAAAAAAACCACCTGTTTCCACCGAAAAACCCTTCAGGGGATCGTTTGCAACAGTTTGGCACCATTTTTGAGTGAATTGCAGAACGTCAGAAATTTGGAAAAAATTGTGACCGCGCGGCTTAGGGATTTTTTCAAAAAAAAGTTGTTCAGACGTCGAGAGCTAATTCTGTTTCCGATGATAAAATCCCACCTGTTTCCACCGAAAAACCTTTCAGGGGATCGTTTGCAACAGTTTGGCACCATTTTTGAGTGAATTGCAGAACGTCAGAAATTTTGAAGAAATTGTGACCGCGCGGCTTAGGGATTTATTCAAAAAAAAGTTGTTCAGACGTCGAGGGCTAATTCTGTTTCCGATGATAAAAACCACCTGTTTCCACCGAAAAACCATTCAGCGGAGCGTTTGCAACATTTCGGCACCATTTTTGAGTCAATTGCAGAACGTCAGATTTTTGCTGAAATTGTGATAGAGCGGCTTAGGGATTTTTTCAAAAAAAAGTTGTTCAGACGTTGAGGGCTAATTCTGTTTCCGATCATAAAAACGCTTCTGTTTCCACCGAAAAACACTTCAGGGGATCGTTTGCAACAGTTTGGCACCATTTTTGAGTGAATTGCAGAACGTCAGAAATTTGGAAAAAATTGTGACCGCGCGGCTTAGGGATTTTTTCAAAAAAAGGTTGTTCAGACGTCGAGAGCAAATTCTGTTTCCGAAGATAAAATCCCACCTGTTTCCACCGAAAAACCTTTCAGGGGATCGTTTGCAACAGTTTGGCACCATTTTTGAGTGAATTGCAGAACGTCAGAAATTTTGAAGAAATTGTGAACCCGCGGCTTAGGGATTTTTTCAAAAAAAAGTTGTTCAGACGTCTAGGGATAATTCTGTTTCCGATGATAAAAACGCTTCTGTTTCCACCGAAAAACCCTTCACGGGATCGTTTGCAAAAGTTTGGCACTATTTTTGAGTGAATTGCAGAACGTCAGATTTTTGCTGAAACTGTGACCGCGCGGCTTAAGGATTTTTGCAAAAAAAGTTGTTGAGACGTTGAGGGCTAATTCTGTTTCCCATGATAAAAACTTCTGTTTCCACCGAAAAACCTTTCAGGGCAACAGTTGGCAACAGTTTGGCACCATTTTTGAGTGAATTCCAGAACGTCAGAAATTTTGAAGAAATTGTGACCGCGCGGCTTAGGGATTTTTTTTTAAAAAAAGTTGTTCAGATGTTGAGGGCTAATTCTGTTTCCGATGATAAAATCCCACCTGTTTCCACCGAAAAAACTTTCTGGGGAGCGTTTGCAACAGTTCTGCACCATTTTTGAGTGAATTGCATAACGTCAGAAATTTTGAAGAAATTGTGACCGCGCGGCTTAGGGATTTACTCAAAAAAAAGTTGTTCAGACGTCGTGGGCTAATTCTGTTTCCGATGATAAAAACCACCTGTTTCCACCAAAAAACCCTTCAGGGGATCGTTTGCAACAGTTTGGCACCATTTTTGAGTGAATTGCAGAACGTTAGAAATTTGGAAAAAATTGGGACCGCGCGGCTTAGGGATTTTTTCAAAAAAAAGTTGTTCAGACGTCGAGGGCTAAATCTGTTTCCGATGATAAAAACCACCTGTTTCCACCGAAAAACCCTTCAACGGAGCGTTTGCAACATTTCGACACCATTTTTGAGTCAATTGCAGAACGTCAGATTTTTGCTGATATTGTGACCGCGCGGCTTAGGGATTTACTCAAAAAAAAGTTGTTCAGACGTCGTGGGCTAATTCTGTTTCCGATGATAAAAACCACCTGTTTCCACCGAAAAACCTTTCAGGGGATCGTTTGCAACAGTTTGGCACCATTTTTGAGTGAATTGCAGAACGTCAGAAATTTTGAAGAAATTGTGACCGCGCGGCTGAGGGATTTTTTCAAAAAAAAGTTGTTCAGACTTCGAGGGCTAATTCTGTTTCCGATGATAAAAACGCTTCTGTTTCCACCAAAAAACCCTTCACGGGATCGTTTGCAACAGTTTGGCACTATTTTTGAGTGAATTGCAGAACGTCAGAAATTTTGAAGAAATTGTGACCGCGCGGCTTAGGGATTTTTTTTAAAAAAAGTTGTTCAGACGTCGAGGGCTAATTCTGTTTCCGATGATAAAAACCACCTGTTTCCACCGAAAAACCCTTCAACGGAGCGTTTTCAACATTTCGACACCATTTTTGAGTCAATTGCAGAACGTCAGATTTTTGCTGATATTGTGACCGCGCGGCTTAGGGATTTTTTCAAAAAAAAGTTGTTCAGACGTTGAGGGCTAATTCTGTTTCCGATGATAAAAACTCTTCTGTTTCCACCGAAAAACCCTTCACGGGATCGTTTGCAACAGTTTGGCACTATTTTTGAGTGGATTGCAGAACGTCCGAAATTTTGAAGAAATTGTGACCGCGCGGCTAAGGTATTTTTTCAAAAAAAAGTTGTTCAGACGTCGAGGGCTAATTCTGTTTCCGATGATAAAATCCCACCTGTTTCCACCGAAAAAACTTTCAGGGGAGCGTTTGCAACAGTTCTGCACCATTTTTGAGTGAATTGCATAACGTCAGAAATTTTGAAGAAATTGTGACCGCGCGGTTTAGGGATTTTTTCAAAAAAAAGTTGTTCAGACGTCGAGGGCTAATTCTGTTTCCGATGATAAAAACCACCTGTTTCCACCGAAAAACCCTTCAGCGGAGCGTTTGCAACATTTCGGCACCATTTTTGAGTCAATTGCAGAACGTCAGATTTTTGCTGAAATTGTGACCGCGCGGCTTAGGGATTTTTTCAAAAAAAAGTTGTTCAGACTTTGAGGGCTAATTCTGTTTCCGATGATAAAAACGCTTCTGTTTCCACCGAAAAACCCTTCACGGGATCGTTTGCAACAGTTTGGCACTATTTTTGAGTGAATTGCAGAACGTCCGAAATTTTGAAGAAATTGTGACCGCGCGGCTTAGGTATTTTTTCAAAAAAAAGTTGTTCAGACGTCGAGGGCTAATTCTGTTTCCGATGATAAAATCCCACCTGTTTCCACCGAAAAAACTTTCAGGGGAGCGTTTGCAACAGTTCTGCACCATTTTTGAGTGAATTGCATAACGTCAGAAATTTTGAAGAAATTGTGACCGCGCGGCTTAGGGATTTTTTCAAAAAAAAGTTGTTCAGACGTCGAGGGCTAAATCTGTTTCCGATGATAAAAACCACCTGTTTCCACCGAAAAACCCTTCAACGGAGCATTTGCAACATTTCGACACCATTTTTGAGTCAATTGCAGAACGTCAGATTTTTGCTGATATTGTGACCGCGCGGCTTAGGGATTTACTCAAAAAAAAGTTGTTCAGACGTCGTGGGCTAATTCAGTTTCCAATGATAAAAACCACCTGTTTCCACCGAAAAACCCTTCAGGGGATCGTTTGCAACAGTTTGGCACCATTTTTGCGTGAATTGCAGAACGTCAGAAATTTGGAAAAAATTGTGACCGCGCGGCTTAGGGATTTTTTCAAAAAAAGGTTGTTCAGACGTCGAGAGCTAATTCTGTTTCCGATGATAAAATCCCACCTGTTTCCACCGAAAAACCTTTCAGGGGATCGTTTGCAACAGTTTGGCACCATTTTTGAGTGAATTGCAGAACGTCAGAAATTTTGAAGAAATTGTGACCGCGCGGCTGAGGGATTTTTTCAAAAAAAAGTTGTTCAGACTTCGAGGGCTAATTCTGTTTCCGATGATAAAAACGCTTCTGTTTCCACCAAAAAACCCTTCACGGGATCGTTTGCAACAGTTTGGCACTATTTTTGAGTGAATTGCAGAACGTCAGAAATTTTGAAGAAATTGTGACCGCGCGGCTTAGGGATTTTTTTAAAAAAAAGTTGTTCAGACGTCGAGGGCTAATTCTGTTTCCGATGATAAAAACCACCTGTTTCCACCGAAAAACCCTTCAACGGAGCGTTTGCAACATTTCGACACCATTTTTGAGTCAATTGCAGAACGTCAGATTTTTGCTGAAATTGTGACCGCGCGGCTTAGGGATTTTTTCAAAAAAAAGTTGTTCAGACTTTGAGGGCTAATTCTGTTTCCGATGATAAAAACGCTTCTGTTTCCACCGAAAAACCCTTCACGGGATCGTTTGCAACAGTTTGGCACTATTTTTGAGTGAATTGCAGAACGTCCGAAATTTTGAAGAAATTGTGACCGCGCGGCTTAGGTATTTTTTCAAAAAAAAGTTGTTCAGACGTCGAGGGCTAATTCTGTTTCCGATGATAAAATCCCACCTGTTTCCACCGAAAAAACTTTCAGGGGAGCGTTTGCCACAGTTCTGCACCATTTTTGAGTGAATTGCATAACGTCAGAAATTTTGAAGAAATTGTGACCGCGCGGCTTAGGGATTTACTAAAAAAAAGTTGTTCAGACGTTGAGGGCTAATTCTGTTTCCGATGATAAAAACCACCTGTTTCCACCGAAAAACCCTTCAGCGGAGCGTTTGCAACATTTCGGCACCATTTTTGAGTCAATTGCAGAACGTCAGAAATTTGGAAAAAATTGTGACCGCGCGGATTAGGCATTTTTTCAAAAAAAGGTTGTTCAGAAGTCGAGAGCTAATTCTGTTTCCGATGATAAAATCCCACCTGTTTCCACCGAAAAACCTTTCAGGGGATCGTTTGCAACAGTTTGGCACCATTTTTGAGTGAATTGCAGAACGTCAGAAATTTTGAAGAAATTGTGACCGCGCGGCTTAGGGATTTTTGCAAAAAAAGTTGTTCAGACGTCGAGGGCTAATTCTGTTTCCGATGATAAAAATGCTTCTGTTTCCACCGAAAAACCCTTCACGGGATCGTTTGCAACAGTTTGGCACTATTTTTGAGTGAATTGCAGAACGTCCGAAATTTTGAAGAAATTGTGACCGCGCGGCTTAGGGATTTTTTCAAAAAAAAGTTATTCAGACGTCGAGGGCTAATTCTGTTTCCGATGATAAAATCCCACCTGTTTCCACCGAAAAACCTTTCAGGGGATCGTTTGCAACAGTTTGGCACCATTTTTGAGTGAATTGCAGAACGTCAGATTTTTGCTGAAACTGTGACCGCGCGGCTTAGCGATTTTTTTTTTAAAAAGTTGTTCAGACGTTGAGGGCTAATTCTGTTTCCCATGATAAAAACGCTTCTGTTTCCACCGAAAAACCTTTCAGGGGGCGGTTGGCAACAGTTTGGCACCATTTTTGAGTGAATTGCAGAACGTCAGAAATTTTGAAGAAATTGTGACCTCGCGGCTTAGGGATTTTTTTTAAAAAAAGTTGTTCAGATGTTGAGGGCTAATTCTGTTTCCGATGGTAAAAACGGTTCTGTTTCCACCGAAAAACCCTTCACGGGATCGTTTGCAACAGTTTGGCACTATTTTTGAGTGAATTGCAGAACGTCAGAAATTTTGAAGAAATTGTGACCGCGCGGCTTAGGGATTTTTTCAAAAAAAAGTTGTTCAGACGTCGAGGGCTAATTCTGTTTCCGATGATAAAATCCCACCTGTTTCCACCGAAAAAACTTTCAGGGGAGCGTTTGCAACAGTTCTGCACCATTTTTGAGTGAATTTCATAACGTCAGAAATTTTGAAGAAATTGTGACCGCGCGGCTTAGGGATTTTTTCAAAAAAAAGTTGTTCAGACGTCGAGGGCTAATTCTGTTTCCGATGATAAATACCACCTGTTTCCAACGAAAAACCCTTTAGCGGAGCGTTTGCAACATTTCGGCACCATTTTTGAGTCAATTGCAGAACGTCAGAAATTTGGAAAAAATTGTGAACGCGCGGCTTAGGGATTTTTTTTTAAAAAAAAAGTTGTTCAGTCGTTGAGGGCTAATTCTGTTTCCGATGATAAAAACGCTTCTGTTTCCACCGAAAAACCCTTCACGGCATCATTTGCAACAGTTTGGCACTATTTTTGAGTGAATTGCAGAACGTCCGAAATTTTGAAGAAATTGTGACCGCGCGGCTTAGGGATTTTTTCAAAAAAAAGTTGGTCAGACGTCGAGGGCTAATTCTGTTTCCGATGATAAAATCCCACCTGTTTCCACCGAAAAAACTTTCAGGGGAGCGTTTGCAACAGTTTGGCACCATTTTTGAGTGAATTGCAGAACGTCAGAAATTTTGAAGAAATTGTGACCGCGCGGCTTAGGGATTTTTTCAAAAAAAAGTTGGTCAGACGTCGAGGGCTAATTCTGTTTCCGATGATAAAATCCCACCTGTTTCCACCGAAAAAACTTTCAGGGGAGCGTTTGCAACAGTTCTGCACCATTTTTGAATGAATTGCATAACTTCAGAAATTTTGAAGAAATTGTGACCGCGCGGCTTAGGGATTTTTTTTTTAAAAAGTTGTTCAGACGCTGAGGGCTAATTCTGTTTCCCATGATAAAAACGCTTCTGTTTCCACCGAAAAACCTTTCAGGGGGCGGTTGGCAACAGTTTGGCACCATTTTTGAGTGAATTGCAGAACGTCAGAAATTTTGAAGAAATTGTGACCTCGCGGCTTAGGGATTTTTTTTAAAAAAAGTTGTTCAGATGTTGAGGGCTAATTCTGTTTCCGATGGTAAAAACGCTTCTGTTTCCACCGAAAAACCCTTCACGGGATCGTTTGCAACAGTTTGGCACTATTTTTGAGTGAATTGCAGAACGTCAGAAATTTTGAAGAAATTGTGACCGCGCGGCTTAGGGATTTTTTCAAAAAAAAGTTATTCAGACGTCGAGGGCTAATTCTGTTTCCGATGATAAAATCCCACCTGTTTCCACCGAAAAACCTTTCAGGGGATCGTTTGCAACAGTTTGGCACCATTTTTGAGTGAATTGCAGAACGTCAGATTTTTGCTGAAACTGTGACCGCGCGGCTTAGCGATTTTTTTTTTAAAAAGTTGTTCAGACGTTGAGGGCTAATTCTGTTTCCGATGATAAAAATGCTTCTGTTTCCACCGAAAAACCCTTCACGGGATCGTTTGCAACAGTTTGGCACCATTTTTGAGTGAATTGCAGAACGTCAGATTTTTGCTGAAACTGTGACCGCGCGGCTTAGGGATTTTTTTTAAAAAAAGTTGTTCAGACGTTGAGGGCTAATTCTGTTTCCCATGATAAAAACGCTTCTGTTTCCACCGAAAAACCTTTCAGGGGGCGGTTGGCAACAGTTTGGCACCATTTTTGAGTGAATTGCAGAACGTCAGAAATTTTGAAGAAATTGTGACCTCGCAGCTTAGGGATTTTTTTTAAAAAAAGTTGTTCAGATGTTGAGGGGTAATTCTGTTTCCGATGGTAAAAACGCTTCTGTTTCCACCGAAAAACCCTTCACGGGATCGTTTGCAACAGTTTGGCACTATTTTTGAGTGAATTGCAGAACGTCAGAAATTTTGAAGAAATTGTGACCGCGCGGCTTAGGGATTTTTTAAAAAAAAAGTTGATCAGACGTCGAGGGCTAATTCTGTTTCCGATGATAAAATCCCACCTGTTTCCACCGAAAAAACTTTCAGGGGAGCGTTTGCAACAGTTCTGCACCATTTTTGAGTGAATTGCATAACGTCAGAAATTTTGAAGAAATTGTGACCGCGCGGCTTAGGGATTTTTTCAAAAAAAAGTTGTTCAGACGTCGAGAGCTAATTCTGTTTCCGATGATAAAATCCCACCTGTTTCCACCAAAAAACCTTTCAGGGGATCGTTTGCAACAGTTTGGCACCATGTTTGAGTGAATTGCAGAACGTCAGAAATTTTGAAGAAATTGTGACCGCGCGGCTTAGGGATTTTTTCAAAAAAAAGTTGGTCAGACGTCGAGGGCTAATTCTGTTTCCGATGATAAAATCCCACCTGTTTCCACCGAAAAAGCTTTCAGGGGAGCGTTTGCAACAGTTCTGCACCATTTTTGAGTGAATTGCATAACTTCAGAAATTTTGAAGAAATTGTGACCGCGCGGCTTAGGGATTTTTTCAAAAAAAAGTTGTTCAGACGTCGAGAGCTAATTCTGTTTCCGATGATAAAATCCCACCTGTTTCCACCGAAAAAACTTTCAGGGGATCGTTTGCAACAGTTTGGCACCATTTTTGAGTGAATTGCAGAACGTCAGAAATTTTGAAGAAATCGTGACCGCACCTTAGGGATTTTTTCAAAAAAAAGTTGTTCAGACGTCGAGGGCTAATTCTGTTTCCGATGATAAAATCCCACCTGTTTCCACCGAAAAACCCTTCAGCGGAGCGTTTGCAACATTTCGGCACCATTTTTGAATCAATTGCAGAACGTCAGATTTTTGCTGAAATTGTGACCGCGCGGTTTAGGGATTTTTTTTTTAAAAAAGTTGTTCAGATGTTGAGGGCTAATTCTGTTTCCGATGGTAAAAACGCTTCTGTTTCCACCGAAAAACCCTTCACGGGATCGTTTGCAACAGTTTGGCACTATTTTTGAGTGAATTGCAGAACGTCAGAAATTTTGAAGAAATTGTGACCGCGCGGCTTAGGGATGTTTTTTTAAAAAAAGTTGTTCAGAGGTCGAGGGCTAATTCTGTTTCCGATGATAAAAACCCACCTTTTTCCACCGAAAAAACTTTCAGGGGAGCGTTTGCAACATTTCGGCAGCATTTTTGAATGAATTGCAGAACGTCACATTTTTCCGGAAACTGTGACCGCGCGGCTTAGGGATTTTTTCAAAAAAAAGTTGTTCAGACGTCGAGGGCTAATTCTGTTTCCGATGATAAAATCCCACCTGTTTCCACGGAAAAAACTTTCAGGGGAGCGTTTGCAACAGTTCTGCACCATTTTTGAGTGAATTTCATAACGTCAGAAATTTTGAAGAAATTGTGACCGCGCGGCTTAGGGATTTTTTCAAAAAAAAGTTGTTCAGACATCGAGGGCTAATTCTGTTTCCGATGATAAAATCCCACCTGTTTCCACCGAAAAACCTTTCAGGGGATCGTTTGCAACAGTTTGGCACCATTTTTGAGTGAATTGCAGAACGTCAGATTTTTGCTGAAACTGTGACCGCGCGGCTTAGGGATTTTTGCAAAAAAAGTTGTTCAGACGTTGAGGGCTAATTCTGTTTCCCATGATAAAAACGCTACTGTTTCCACCGAAAAACCTTTCAGGGGGCGGTTGGCAACAGTTTGGCACTATTTTTGAGTGAATTGCAGAACGTCAGAAATTTTGAAGAAATTGTGACCGCGCGGCTTAGGGATTTTTTCAAAAAAAAGTTGTTCAGACGTCGAGGGCTAATTCTGTTTCCGATGATAAAATCCCACCTGTTTCCACCGAAAAAACTTTCAGGGGAGCGTTTGCAACAGTTCTGCACCATTTTTGAGTGAATTTCATAACGTCAGAAATTTTGAAGAAATTGTGACCGCGCGGCTTAGGGATTTTTTCAAAAAAAAGTTGTTCAGACGTCGAGGGCTAATTCTGTTTCCGATGATAAATACCACCTGTTTCCAACGAAAAACCCTTTAGCGGAGCGTTTGCAACATTTCGGCACCATTTTTGAGTCAATTGCAGAACGTCAGAAATTTGGAAAAAATTGTGAACGCGCGGCTTAGGGATTTTTTTTTAAAAAAAGTTGTTCAGACGTTGAGGGCTAATTCTGTTTCCGATAATAAAAACGCTTCTGTTTCCACCGAAAAACCCTTCACGGCATCATTTGCAACAGTTTGGCACTATTTTTGAGTGAATTGAAAAAGGTCAGAAATTTTGAAGAAATTGTGAGCGCGCGGCTTAGGGATTTTTTTTTTAAAAAGTTGATCAGACGTCGAGGGCTAATTCTGTTTCCGATGATAAAATCCCACCTGTTTCCACCGAAAAAACTTTCAGGGGAGCGTTTGCAACAGTTTGGCACCATTTTTGAGTGAATTGCAGAACGTCAGAAATTTTGAAGAAATTGTGAGCGCGCGGCTTAGGGATTTTTTTTAAAAAAAGTTGATCAGACGTCGAGGGCTAATTCTGTTTCCGATGATAAAATCCCACCTGTTTCCACCGAAAAAACTTTCAGGGGAGCGTTTGCAACAGTTCTGCACCATTTTTGAGTGAATTGCATAACGTCAGAAATTTTGAAGAAATTGTGATCGCGCGGCTTAGGGATTTTTTCAAAAAAAAGTTATTCAGACGTCGAGAGCTAATTCTGTTTCCGATGATAAAATCCCACCTGTTTCCACCGAAAAACCTTTCAGGGGATCGTTTGCAACAGTTTGGCACCATTTTTGAGTGAATTGCAGAACGTCAGAAATTTTGAAGAAATTGTGACCGCGCGGCTTAGGGATTTTTTCAAAAAAAAGTTGGTCAGACGTCGAGGGCTAATTCTGTTTCCGATGATAAAATCCCACCTGTTTCCACCGAAAAAACTTTCAGGGGAGCGTTTGCAACAGTTCTGCACCATTTTTGAGTGAATTGCATAACTTCAGAAATTTTGAAGAAATTGTGACCGCGCGGCTTAGGGATTTTTTCAAAAAAAAGTTGTTCAGACGTCGAGGGCTAATTCTGTTTCCGATGATAAAATCCCACCTGTTTCCACCGAAAAACCCTTCAGCGGAGCGTTTGCAACATTTCGGCACCATTTTTGAGTCAATTGCAGAACGTCAGATTTTTGCTGAAATTGTGACCGCGCGGCTTAGGGATTTTTTCAAAAAAAAGTTGTTCAGACGTCGAGAGCTAATTCTGTTTCCGATGATAAAATCCCACCTGTTTCCACCGAAAAAACTTTCAGGGGATCGTTTGCAACAGTTTGGCACCATTTTTGAGTGAATTGCAGAACGTCAGAAATTTTGAAGAAATCGTGACAGCGCCTTAGGGATTTTTTCAAAAAAAAGTTGCTCAGACGTCGAGGGCTAATTCTGTTTCCGATGATAAAATCCCACCTGTTTCCACCGAAAAACCTTTCAGGGGAGCGTTTGCAACAGTTCTGCACCATTATTGAGTGAATTGCAAAACTTCAGAAATTTTGAAGAAATTGTGACCCCGCGGCTTAGGGATTTTTTCAAAAAAAAGTTGTTCAGACGTCGAGGGCTAATTCTGTTTCCGATGATAAAATCCCACCTGTTTCCACCGAAAAAACTTTCAGGGGAGCGTTTGCAACAGTTTGGCACCATGTTTGAGTGAATTGCAGAACGTCAGAAATTTTGAAGAAATTGTGACCGCGCGGCTTAGGGATTTTTTCAAAAAAAAGTTGGTCAGACGTCGAGGGCTAATTCTGTTTCCGATGATAAAATCCCACCTGTTTCCACCGAAAAACCCTTCAGCGGAGCGTTTGCAACATTTCGGCACCATTTTTGAGTCAATTGCAGAACGTCAGATTTTTGCTGAAATTGTGACCGCGCGGCTTAGGGATTTTTTCAAAAAAAAGTTGTTCAGACGTCGAGAGCTAATTCTGTTTCCGATGATAAAATCCCACCTGTTTCCACCGAAAAAACTTTCAGGGGAGCGTTTGCAACAGTTTGGCACCATTTTTGAGTGAATTGCAGAACGTCAGAAATTTTGAAGAAATCGTGACCGCGCCTTAGGGATTTTTTCAAAAAAAAGTTGCTCAGACGTCGAGGGCTAATTCTGTTTCCGATGATAAAATCCCACCTGTTTCCACCGAAAAACCTTTCAGGGGAGCGTTTGCAACAGTTCTGCACCATTATTGAGTGAATTGCAAAACTTCAGAAATTTTGAAGAAATTGTGACCCCGCGGCTTAGGGATTTTTTCAAAAAAAAGTTGTTCAGACGTCGAGTGCTAATTCTGTTTCCGATGATAAAATCCCACCTGTTTCCACCGAAAAACCCTTCAGCGGAGCGTTTGCAACATTTCGGCACCATTTTTGAGTCAATTGCAGAACGTCAGATTTTTGCTGAAATTGTGACCGCGCGGTTTAGGGATTTTTTTTTTAAAATAGTTGTTCAGATGTTGAGGGCTAATTCTGTTTCCGATGGTAAAAACGCTTCTGTTTCCACCGAAAAACCCTTCACGGGATCGTTTGCAACAGTTTGGCACTATTTTTGAGTGAATTGCAGAACGTTAGAAATTTTGAAGAAATTGTGACCGCGCGGCTTAGGGATGTTTTTTTAAAAAAAGTTGTTCAGAGGTCGAGGGCTAATTCTGTTTCCGATGATAAAAACCCACCTGTTTCCACCGAAAAAACTTTCAGGGGAGCGTTTTCAACATTTCGGCAGCATTTTTGAATGAATTGCAGAACGTCACATTTTTCCGGAAACTGTGACCGCGCGGCTTAGGGATTTTTTCAAAAAAAAGTTGTTCAGACGTCGAGGGCTAATTCTGTTTCCGATGATAAAATCCCACCTGTTTCCACGGAAAAAACTTTCAGGGGAGCGTTTGCAACAGTTCTGCACCATTTTTGAGTGAATTTCATAACGTCAGAAATTTTGAAGAAATTGTGACCGCGCGGCTTAGGGATTTTTTCAAAAAAAAGTTGTTCAGACATCGAGGGCTAATTCTGTTTCCGATGATAAAATCCGACCTGTTTCCACCGAAAAACCTTTCAGGGGATCGTTTGCAACAGTTTGGCACCATTTTTGAGTGAATTGCAGAACGTCAGATTTTTGCTGAAACTGTGACCGCGCGGCTTAGGGATTTTTGCAAAAAAAGTTGTTCAGACGTTGAGGGCTAATTCTGTTTCCCATGATAAAAACGCTTCTGTTTCCACCGAAAAACCTTTCAGGGGGCGGTTGGCAACAGTTTGGCACTATTTTTGAGTGAATTGCAGAACGTCAGAAATTTTGAAGAAATTGTGACCGCGCGGCTTAGGGATTTTTTCAAAAAAAAGGTGTTCAGACGTCGAGGGCTAATTCTGTTTCCGATGATAAAATCCCACCTGTTTCCACCGAAAAAACTTTCAGGGGAGCGTTTGCAACAGTTCTGCACCATTTTTGAGTGAATTGCAGAACGTCAGAAATTTTGAAGAAATTGTGACCGCGCGGCTTAGGGATTTTTTCAAAAAAAAGTTATTCAGACGTCGAGAGCTAATTCTGTTTCCGATGATAAAATCCCACCTGTTTCCACCGAAAAACCTTTCAGGGGATCGTTTGCAACAGTTTGGCACCATTTTTGAGTGAATTGCAGAACGTCAGAAATTTTGAAGAAATTGTGACCGCGCGGCTTAGGGATTTTTTCAAAAAAAAGTTATTCAGACGTCGAGAGCTAATTCTGTTTCCGATGATAAAATCCCACCTGTTTCCACCGAAAAACCTTTCAGGGGATCGTTTGCAACAGTTTGGCACCATTTTTGAGTGAATTGCAGAACGTCAGAAATTTTGAAGAAATTGTGACCGCGCGGCTTAGGGATTTTTTCAAAAAAAAGTTGGTCAGACGTCGAGGGCTAATTCTGTTTCCGATGATAAAATCCCACCTGTTTCCACCGAAAAAACTTTCAGGGGAGCGTTTGCAACAGTTCTGCACCATTTTTGAGTGAATTGCATAACTTCAGAAATTTTGAAGAAATTGTGACCGCGCGGCTTAGGGATTTTTTCAAAAAAAAGTTGTTCAGACGTCGAGGGCTAATTCTGTTTCCGATGATAAAATCCCACCTGTTTCCACCGAAAAACCCTTCAGCGGAGCGTTTGCAACATTTCGGCACCATTTTTGAGTCAATTGCAGAACGTCAGATTTTTGCTGAAATTGTGACCGCGCGGCTTAGGGATTTTTTCAAAAAAAAGTTGTTCAGACGTCGAGAGCTAATTCTGTTTCCGATGATAAAATCCCACCTGTTTCCACCGAAAAAACTTTCAGGGGATCGTTTGCAACAGTTTGGCACCATTTTTGAGTGAATTGCAGAACGTCAGAAATTTTGAAGAAATCGTGACAGCGCCTTAGGGATTTTTTCAAAAAAAAGTTGCTCAGACGTCGAGGGCTAATTCTGTTTCCGATGATAAAATCCCACCTGTTTCCACCGAAAAACCTTTCAGGGGAGCGTTTGCAACAGTTCTGCACCATTATTGAGTGAATTGCAGAACGTCAGAAATTTTGAAGAAATTGTGACCGCGCGGCTTAGGGATTTTTTCAAAAAAAAGTTATTCAGACGTCGAGGGCTAATTCTGTTTCCGATGATAAAATCCCACCTGTTTCCACCGAAAAACCTTTCAGGGGATCGTTTGCAACAGTTTGGCACCATTTTTGAGTGAATTGCAGAACGTCAGATTTTTGCTGAAACTGTGACCGCGCGGCTTAGCGATTTTTTTTTTAAAAAGTTGTTCAGACGTTGAGGGCTAATTCTGTTTCCGATGATAAAAATGCTTCTGTTTCCACCGAAAAACCCTTCACGGGATCGTTTGCAACAGTTTGGCACCATTTTTGAGTGAATTGCAGAACGTCAGATTTTTGCTGAAACTGTGACCGCGCGGCTTAGGGATTTTTTTTAAAAAAAGTTGTTCAGACGTTGAGGGCTAATTCTGTTTCCCATGATAAAAACGCTTCTGTTTCCACCGAAAAACCTTTCAGGGGGCGGTTGGCAACAGTTTGGCACCATTTTTGAGTGAATTGCAGAACGTCAGAAATTTTGAAGAAATTGTGACCTCGCAGCTTAGGGATTTTTTTTAAAAAAAGTTGTTCAGATGTTGAGGGGTAATTCTGTTTCCGATGGTAAAAACGCTTCTGTTTCCACCGAAAAACCCTTCACGGGATCGTTTGCAACAGTTTGGCACTATTTTTGAGTGAATTGCAGAACGTCAGAAATTTTGAAGAAATTGTGACCGCGCGGCTTAGGGATTTTTTAAAAAAAAAGTTGATCAGACGTCGAGGGCTAATTCTGTTTCCGATGATAAAATCCCACCTGTTTCCACCGAAAAAACTTTCAGGGGAGCGTTTGCAACAGTTCTGCACCATTTTTGAGTGAATTGCATAACGTCAGAAATTTTGAAGAAATTGTGACCGCGCGGCTTAGGGATTTTTTCAAAAAAAAGTTGTTCAGACGTCGAGAGCTAATTCTGTTTCCGATGATAAAATCCCACCTGTTTCCACCAAAAAACCTTTCAGGGGATCGTTTGCAACAGTTTGGCACCATGTTTGAGTGAATTGCAGAACGTCAGAAATTTTGAAGAAATTGTGACCGCGCGGCTTAGGGATTTTTTCAAAAAAAAGTTGGTCAGACGTCGAGGGCTAATTCTGTTTCCGATGATAAAATCCCACCTGTTTCCACCGAAAAAGCTTTCAGGGGAGCGTTTGCAACAGTTCTGCACCATTTTTGAGTGAATTGCATAACTTCAGAAATTTTGAAGAAATTGTGACCGCGCGGCTTAGGGATTTTTTCAAAAAAAAGTTGTTCAGACGTCGAGAGCTAATTCTGTTTCCGATGATAAAATCCCACCTGTTTCCACCGAAAAAACTTTCAGGGGATCGTTTGCAACAGTTTGGCACCATTTTTGAGTGAATTGCAGAACGTCAGAAATTTTGAAGAAATCGTGACCGCACCTTAGGGATTTTTTCAAAAAAAAGTTGTTCAGACGTCGAGGGCTAATTCTGTTTCCGATGATAAAATCCCACCTGTTTCCACCGAAAAACCCTTCAGCGGAGCGTTTGCAACATTTCGGCACCATTTTTGAATCAATTGCAGAACGTCAGATTTTTGCTGAAATTGTGACCGCGCGGTTTAGGGATTTTTTTTTTAAAAAAGTTGTTCAGATGTTGAGGGCTAATTCTGTTTCCGATGGTAAAAACGCTTCTGTTTCCACCGAAAAACCCTTCACGGGATCGTTTGCAACAGTTTGGCACTATTTTTGAGTGAATTGCAGAACGTCAGAAATTTTGAAGAAATTGTGACCGCGCGGCTTAGGGATGTTTTTTTAAAAAAAGTTGTTCAGAGGTCGAGGGCTAATTCTGTTTCCGATGATAAAAACCCACCTTTTTCCACCGAAAAAACTTTCAGGGGAGCGTTTGCAACATTTCGGCAGCATTTTTGAATGAATTGCAGAACGTCACATTTTTCCGGAAACTGTGACCGCGCGGCTTAGGGATTTTTTCAAAAAAAAGTTGTTCAGACGTCGAGGGCTAATTCTGTTTCCGATGATAAAATCCCACCTGTTTCCACGGAAAAAACTTTCAGGGGAGCGTTTGCAACAGTTCTGCACCATTTTTGAGTGAATTTCATAACGTCAGAAATTTTGAAGAAATTGTGACCGCGCGGCTTAGGGATTTTTTCAAAAAAAAGTTGTTCAGACATCGAGGGCTAATTCTGTTTCCGATGATAAAATCCCACCTGTTTCCACCGAAAAACCTTTCAGGGGATCGTTTGCAACAGTTTGGCACCATTTTTGAGTGAATTGCAGAACGTCAGATTTTTGCTGAAACTGTGACCGCGCGGCTTAGGGATTTTTGCAAAAAAAGTTGTTCAGACGTTGAGGGCTAATTCTGTTTCCCATGATAAAAACGCTACTGTTTCCACCGAAAAACCTTTCAGGGGGCGGTTGGCAACAGTTTGGCACTATTTTTGAGTGAATTGCAGAACGTCAGAAATTTTGAAGAAATTGTGACCGCGCGGCTTAGGGATTTTTTCAAAAAAAAGTTGTTCAGACGTCGAGGGCTAATTCTGTTTCCGATGATAAAATCCCACCTGTTTCCACCGAAAAAACTTTCAGGGGAGCGTTTGCAACAGTTCTGCACCATTTTTGAGTGAATTTCATAACGTCAGAAATTTTGAAGAAATTGTGACCGCGCGGCTTAGGGATTTTTTCAAAAAAAAGTTGTTCAGACGTCGAGGGCTAATTCTGTTTCCGATGATAAATACCACCTGTTTCCAACGAAAAACCCTTTAGCGGAGCGTTTGCAACATTTCGGCACCATTTTTGAGTCAATTGCAGAACGTCAGAAATTTGGAAAAAATTGTGAACGCGCGGCTTAGGGATTTTTTTTTAAAAAAAGTTGTTCAGACGTTGAGGGCTAATTCTGTTTCCGATAATAAAAACGCTTCTGTTTCCACCGAAAAACCCTTCACGGCATCATTTGCAACAGTTTGGCACTATTTTTGAGTGAATTGAAAAAGGTCAGAAATTTTGAAGAAATTGTGAGCGCGCGGCTTAGGGATTTTTTTTTTTAAAAAGTTGATCAGACGTCGAGGGCTAATTCTGTTTCCGATGATAAAATCCCACCTGTTTCCACCGAAAAAACTTTCAGGGGAGCGTTTGCAACAGTTTGGCACCATTTTTGAGTGAATTGCAGAACGTCAGAAATTTTGAAGAAATTGTGAGCGCGCGGCTTAGGGATTTTTTTTAAAAAAAGTTGATCAGACGTCGAGGGCTAATTCTGTTTCCGATGATAAAATCCCACCTGTTTCCACCGAAAAAACTTTCAGGGGAGCGTTTGCAACAGTTCTGCACCATTTTTGAGTGAATTGCATAACGTCAGAAATTTTGAAGAAATTGTGATCGCGCGGCTTAGGGATTTTTTCAAAAAAAAGTTATTCAGACGTCGAGAGCTAATTCTGTTTCCGATGATAAAATCCCACCTGTTTCCACCGAAAAACCTTTCAGGGGATCGTTTGCAACAGTTTGGCACCATTTTTGAGTGAATTGCAGAACGTCAGAAATTTTGAAGAAATTGTGACCGCGCGGCTTAGGGATTTTTTCAAAAAAAAGTTGGTCAGACGTCGAGGGCTAATTCTGTTTCCGATGATAAAATCCCACCTGTTTCCACCGAAAAAACTTTCAGGGGAGCGTTTGCAACAGTTCTGCACCATTTTTGAGTGAATTGCATAACTTCAGAAATTTTGAAGAAATTGTGACCGCGCGGCTTAGGGATTTTTTCAAAAAAAAGTTGTTCAGACGTCGAGGGCTAATTCTGTTTCCGATGATAAAATCCCACCTGTTTCCACCGAAAAACCCTTCAGCGGAGCGTTTGCAACATTTCGGCACCATTTTTGAGTCAATTGCAGAACGTCAGATTTTTGCTGAAATTGTGACCGCGCGGATTAGGGATTTTTTCAAAAAAAAGTTGTTCAGACGTCGAGAGCTAATTCTGTTTCCGATGATAAAATCCCACCTGTTTCCACCGAAAAAACTTTCAGGGGATCGTTTGCAACAGTTTGGCACCATTTTTGAGTGAATTGCAGAACGTCAGAAATTTTGAAGAAATCGTGACAGCGCCTTAGGGATTTTTTCAAAAAAAAGTTGCTCAGACGTCGAGGGCTAATTCTGTTTCCGATGATAAAATCCCACCTGTTTCCACCGAAAAACCTTTCAGGGGAGCGTTTGCAACAGTTCTGCACCATTATTGAGTGAATTGCAAAACTTCAGAAATTTTGAAGAAATTGTGACCCCGCGGCTTAGGGATTTTTTCAAAAAAAAGTTGTTCAGACGTCGAGGGCTAATTCTGTTTCCGATGATAAAATCCCACCTGTTTCCACCGAAAAAACTTTCAGGGGAGCGTTTGCAACAGTTTGGCACCATGTTTGAGTGAATTGCAGAACGTCAGAAATTTTGAAGAAATTGTGACCGCGCGGCTTAGGGATTTTTTCAAAAAAAAGTTGGTCAGACGTCGAGGGCTAATTCTGTTTCCGATGATAAAATCCCACCTGTTTCCACCGAAAAACCCTTCAGCGGAGCGTTTGCAACATTTCGGCACCATTTTTGAGTCAATTGCAGAACGTCAGATTTTTGCTGAAATTGTGACCGCGCGGCTTAGGGATTTTTTCAAAAAAAAGTTGTTCAGACGTCGAGAGCTAATTCTGTTTCCGATGATAAAATCCCACCTGTTTCCACCGAAAAAACTTTCAGGGGAGCGTTTGCAACAGTTTGGCACCATTTTTGAGTGAATTGCAGAACGTCAGAAATTTTGAAGAAATCGTGACCGCGCCTTAGGGATTTTTTCAAAAAAAAGTTGCTCAGACGTCGAGGGCTAATTCTGTTTCCGATGATAAAATCCCACCTGTTTCCACCGAAAAACCTTTCAGGGGAGCGTTTGCAACAGTTCTGCACCATTATTGAGTGAATTGCAAAACTTCAGAAATTTTGAAGAAATTGTGACCCCGCGGCTTAGGGATTTTTTCAAAAAAAAGTTGTTCAGACGTCGAGTGCTAATTCTGTTTCCGATGATAAAATCCCACCTGTTTCCACCGAAAAACCCTTCAGCGGAGCGTTTGCAACATTTCGGCACCATTTTTGAGTCAATTGCAGAACGTCAGATTTTTGCTGAAATTGTGACCGCGCGGTTTAGGGATTTTTTTTTTAAAATAGTTGTTCAGATGTTGAGGGCTAATTCTGTTTCCGATGGTAAAAACGCTTCTGTTTCCACCGAAAAACCCTTCACGGGATCGTTTGCAACAGTTTGGCACTATTTTTGAGTGAATTGCAGAACGTTAGAAATTTTGAAGAAATTGTGACCGCGCGGCTTAGGGATGTTTTTTTAAAAAAAGTTGTTCAGAGGTCGAGGGCTAATTCTGTTTCCGATGATAAAAACCCACCTGTTTCCACCGAAAAAACTTTCAGGGGAGCGTTTTCAACATTTCGGCAGCATTTTTGAATGAATTGCAGAACGTCACATTTTTCCGGAAACTGTGACCGCGCGGCTTAGGGATTTTTTCAAAAAAAAGTTGTTCAGACGTCGAGGGCTAATTCTGTTTCCGATGATAAAATCCCACCTGTTTCCACGGAAAAAACTTTCAGGGGAGCGTTTGCAACAGTTCTGCACCATTTTTGAGTGAATTTCATAACGTCAGAAATTTTGAAGAAATTGTGACCGCGCGGCTTAGGGATTTTTTCAAAAAAAAGTTGTTCAGACATCGAGGGCTAATTCTGTTTCCGATGATAAAATCCGACCTGTTTCCACCGAAAAACCTTTCAGGGGATCGTTTGCAACAGTTTGGCACCATTTTTGAGTGAATTGCAGAACGTCAGATTTTTGCTGAAACTGTGACCGCGCGGCTTAGGGATTTTTGCAAAAAAAGTTGTTCAGACGTTGAGGGCTAATTCTGTTTCCCATGATAAAAACGCTTCTGTTTCCACCGAAAAACCTTTCAGGGGGCGGTTGGCAACAGTTTGGCACTATTTTTGAGTGAATTGCAGAACGTCAGAAATTTTGAAGAAATTGTGACCGCGCGGCTTAGGGATTTTTTCAAAAAAAAGGTGTTCAGACGTCGAGGGCTAATTCTGTTTCCGATGATAAAATCCCACCTGTTTCCACCGAAAAAACTTTCAGGGGAGCGTTTGCAACAGTTCTGCACCATTTTTGAGTGAATTGCAGAACGTCAGAAATTTTGAAGAAATTGTGACCGCGCGGCTTAGGGATTTTTTCAAAAAAAAGTTATTCAGACGTCGAGAGCTAATTCTGTTTCCGATGATAAAATCCCACCTGTTTCCACCGAAAAACCTTTCAGGGGATCGTTTGCAACAGTTTGGCACCATTTTTGAGTGAATTGCAGAACGTCAGAAATTTTGAAGAAATTGTGACCGCGCGGCTTAGGGATTTTTTCAAAAAAAAGTTATTCAGACGTCGAGAGCTAATTCTGTTTCCGATGATAAAATCCCACCTGTTTCCACCGAAAAACCTTTCAGGGGATCGTTTGCAACAGTTTGGCACCATTTTTGAGTGAATTGCAGAACGTCAGAAATTTTGAAGAAATTGTGACCGCGCGGCTTAGGGATTTTTTCAAAAAAAAGTTGGTCAGACGTCGAGGGCTAATTCTGTTTCCGATGATAAAATCCCACCTGTTTCCACCGAAAAAACTTTCAGGGGAGCGTTTGCAACAGTTCTGCACCATTTTTGAGTGAATTGCATAACTTCAGAAATTTTGAAGAAATTGTGACCGCGCGGCTTAGGGATTTTTTCAAAAAAAAGTTGTTCAGACGTCGAGGGCTAATTCTGTTTCCGATGATAAAATCCCACCTGTTTCCACCGAAAAACCCTTCAGCGGAGCGTTTGCAACATTTCGGCACCATTTTTGAGTCAATTGCAGAACGTCAGATTTTTGCTGAAATTGTGACCGCGCGGCTTAGGGATTTTTTCAAAAAAAAGTTGTTCAGACGTCGAGAGCTAATTCTGTTTCCGATGATAAAATCCCACCTGTTTCCACCGAAAAAACTTTCAGGGGATCGTTTGCAACAGTTTGGCACCATTTTTGAGTGAATTGCAGAACGTCAGAAATTTTGAAGAAATCGTGACAGCGCCTTAGGGATTTTTTCAAAAAAAAGTTGCTCAGACGTCGAGGGCTAATTCTGTTTCCGATGATAAAATCCCACCTGTTTCCACCGAAAAACCTTTCAGGGGAGCGTTTGCAACAGTTCTGCACCATTATTGAGTGAATTGCAAAACTTCAGAAATTTTGAAGAAATTGTGACCCCGCGGCTTAGGGATTTTTTCAAAAAAAAGTTGTTCAGACGTCGAGGGCTAATTCTGTTTCCGATGATAAAATCCCACCTGTTTCCACCGAAAAAACTTTCAGGGGAGCGTTTGCAACAGTTTGGCACCATGTTTGAGTGAATTGCAGAACGTCAGAAATTTTGAAGAAATTGTGACCGCGCGGCTTAGGGATTTTTTCAAAAAAAAGTTGGTCAGACGTCGAGGGCTAATTCTGTTTCCGATGATAAAATCCCACCTGTTTCCACCAAAAAACCTTTCAGGGGATCGTTTGCAACAGTTTGGCACCATGTTTGAGTGAATTGCAGAACGTCAGAAATTTTGAAGAAATTGTGACCGCGCGGCTTAGGGATTTTTTCAAAAAAAAGTTGGTCAGACGTCGAGGGCTAATTCTGTTTCCGATGATAAAATCCCACCTGTTTCCACCGAAAAACCCTTCAGCGGAGCGTTTGCAACATTTCGGCACCATTTTTGAGTCAATTGCAGAACGTCAGATTTTTGCTGAAATTGTGACCGCGCGGCTTAGGGATTTTTTCAAAAAAAAGTTGTTCAGACGTCGAGAGCTAATTCTGTTTCCGATGATAAAATCCCACCTGTTTCCATCGAAAAAACTTTCAGGGGATCGTTTGCAACAGTTTGGCACCATTTTTGAGTGAATTGCAGAACGTCAGAAATTTTGAAGAAATCGTGACCGCGCCTTAGGGATTTTTTCAAAAAAAAGTTGCTCAGACGTCGAGGGCTAATTCTGTTTCCGATGATAAAATCCCACCTGTTTCCACCGAAAAACCTTTCAGGGGAGCGTTTGCAACAGTTCTGCACCATTATTGAGTGAATTGCAAAACTTCAGAAATTTTGAAGAAATTGTGACCCCGCGGCTTAGGGATTTTTTCAAAAAAAAGTTGTTCAGACGTCGAGGGCTAATTCTGTTTCCGATGATAAAATCCCACCTGTTTCCACCGAAAAAACTTTCAGGGGAGCGTTTGCAACAGTTTGGCACCATGTTTGAGTGAATTGCAGAACGTCAGAAATTTTGAAGAAATTGTGACCGCGCGGCTTAGGGATTTTTTCAAAAAAAAGTTGGTCAGACGTCGAGGGCTAATTCTGTTTCCGATGATAAAATCCCACCTGTTTCCACCAAAAAACCTTTCAGGGGATCGTTTGCAACAGTTTGGCACCATGTTTGAGTGAATTGCAGAACGTCAGAAATTTTGAAGAAATTGTGACCGCGCGGCTTAGGGATTTTTTCAAAAAAAAGTTGGTCAGACGTCGAGGGCTAATTCTGTTTCCGATGATAAAATCCCACCTGTTTCCACCGAAAAACCCTTCAGCGGAGCGTTTGCAACATTTCGGCACCATTTTTGAGTCAATTGCAGAACGTCAGATTTTTGCTGAAATTGTGACCGCGCGGCTTAGGGATTTTTTCAAAAAAAAGTTGTTCAGACGTCGAGAGCTAATTCTGTTTCCGATGATAAAATCCCACCTGTTTCCATCGAAAAAACTTTCAGGGGATCGTTTGCAACAGTTTGGCACCATTTTTGAGTGAATTGCAGAACGTCAGAAATTTTGAAGAAATCGTGACCGCGCCTTAGGGATTTTTTCAAAAAAAAGTTGCTCAGACGTCGAGGGCTAATTCTGTTTCCGATGATAAAATCCCACCTGTTTCCACCGAAAAACCTTTCAGGGGAGTGTTTGCAACAGTTCTGCACCATTATTGAGTGAATTGCAAAACTTCAGAAATTTTGAAGAAATTGTGACCCCGCGGCTTAGGGATTTTTTCAAAAAAAAGTTGTTCAGACGTCGAGTGCTAATTCTGTTTCCGATGATAAAATCCCACCTGTTTCCACCGAAAAACCCTTCAGCGGAGCGTTTGCAACATTTCGGCACCATTTTTGAGTCAATTGCAGAACGTCAGATTTTTGCTGAAATTGTGACCGCGCGGTTTAGGGATTTTTTTTTTAAAATAGTTGTTCAGATGTTGAGGGCTAATTCTGTTTCCGATGGTAAAAACGCTTCTGTTTCCACCGAAAAACCCTTCACGGGATCGTTTGCAACAGTTTGGCACTATTTTTGAGTGAATTGCAGAACGTTAGAAATTTTGAAGAAATTGTGACCGCGCGGCTTAGGGATGTTTTTTTTAAAAAAGTTGTTCAGAGGTCGAGGGCTAATTCTGTTTCCGATGATAAAAACCCACCTGTTTCCACCGAAAAAACTTTCAGGGGAGCGTTTTCAACATTTCGGCAGCATTTTTGAATGAATTGCAGAACGTCACATTTTTCCGGAAACTGTGACCGCGCGGCTTAGGGATTTTTTCAAAAAAAAGTTGTTCAGACGTCGAGGGCTAATTCTGTTTCCGATGATAAAATCCCACCTGTTTCCACGGAAAAAACTTTCAGGGGAGCGTTTGCAACAGTTCTGCACCATTTTTGAGTGAATTTCATAACGTCAGAAATTTTGAAGAAATTGTGACCGCGCGGCTTAGGGATTTTTTCAAAAAAAAGTTGTTCAGACGTCGAGGGCTAATTCTGTTTCCGATGATAAAATCCCACCTGTTTCCACCGAAAAACCTTTCAGGGGATCGTTTGCAACAGTTTGGCACCATTTTTGAGTGAATTGCAGAACGTCAGATTTTTGCTGAAACTGTGACCGCGCGGCTTAGGGATTTTTGCAAAAAAAGTTGTTCAGACGTTGAGGGCTAATTCTGTTTCCCATGATAAAAACGCTTCTGTTTCCACCGAAAAACCTTTCAGGGGGCGGTTGGCAACAGTTTGGCACTATTTTTGAGTGAATTGCAGAACGTCAGAAATTTTGAAGAAATTGTGACCGCGCGGCTTAGGGATTTTTTCAAAAAAAAGGTGTTCAGACGTCGAGGGCTAATTCTGTTTCCGATGATAAAATCCCACCTGTTTCCACCGAAAAAACTTTCAGGGGAGCGTTTGCAACAGTTCTGCACCATTTTTGAGTGAATTGCAGAACGTCAGAAATTTTGAAGAAATTGTGACCGCGCGGCTTAGGGATTTTTTCAAAAAAAAGTTGTTCAGACGTCGAGGGCTAATTCTGTTTCCGATGATAAATACCACCTGTTTCCAACGAAAAACCCTTTAGCGGAGCGTTTGCAACATTTCGGCACCATTTTTGAGTCAATTGCAGAACGTCAGAAATTTGGAAAAAATTGTGAACGCGCGGCTTAGGGATTTTTTTTTTAAAAAAGTTGTTCAGACGTTGAGGGCTAATTCTGTTTCCGATAATAAAAACGCTTCTGTTTCCACCGAAAAACCCTTCACGGCATCATTTGCAACAGTTTGGCACTATTTTTGAGTGAATTGCAGAACGTCAGAAATTTTGAAGAAATTGTGAGCGCGCGGCTTAGGGATTTTTTTAAAAAAAAGTTGATCAGACGTCGAGGGCTAATTCTGTTTCCGATGATAAAATCCCACCTGTTTCCACCGAAAAAACTTTCAGGGGAGCATTTGCAACAGTTCTGCACCATTTTTGAGTGAATTGCAGAACGTTAGAAATTTTGAAGAAATCGTGACCGCGCGGCTTAGGGATTTTTTCAAAAAAAAGTTGTTCAGACGTCGAGGGCTAATTCTGTTTCCGATGATAAAATCCCACCTGTTTCCACCGAAAAACCCTTCAGCGGAGCGTTTGCAACATTTCGGCACCATTTTTGAGTCAATTGCAGAACGTCAGATTTTTGCTGAAATTGTGACCGCGCGGCTTAGGGATTTTTTTTAAAAAAAAGTTGTTCAGATGTTGAGGGCTAATTCTGTTTCCGATGGTAAAAACGCTTCTGTTTCCACCGAAAAACCCTTCACGGGATCGTTTGCAACAGTTTGGCACTATTTTTGAGTGAATTGCAGAACGTCAGAAATTTTGAAGAAATTGTGACCGCGCGGCTTAGGGATGTTTTTTTAAAAAAAGTTGTTCAGAGGTCGAGGGCTAATTCTGTTTCCGATGATAAAAACCCACCTGTTTCCACCGAATAACCTTTCAGGGGAGCGTTTGCAACATTTCGGCAGCATTTTTGAATGAATTGCAGAACGTCACATTTTTCCGGAAACTGTGACCGCGCGGCTTAGGGATTTTTTCAAAAAAAAAGTTGTTCAGACGTCGAGGGCTAATTCTGTTTCCCATGATAAAAACGCTTCTGTTTCCACCGAAAAACCTTTCAGGGGGCGGTTGGCAACAGTTTGGCACTATTTTTGAGTGAATTGCAGAACGTCAGAAATTTGGAAAAAATTGTGAACGCGCGGCTTAGGGATTTTTTTTTTAAAAAAGTTGTTCAGACGTTGAGGGCTAATTCTGTTTCCGATAATAAAAACGCTTCTGTTTCCACCGAAAAACCCTTCACGGCATCATTTGCAACAGTTTGGCACTATTTTTGAGTGAATTGCAGAACGTCAGAAATTTTGAAGAAATTGTGAGCGCGCGGCTTAGGGATTTTTTTAAAAAAAAGTTGATCAGACGTCGAGGGCTAATTCTGTTTCCGATGATAAAATCCCACCTGTTTCCACCGAAAAAACTTTCAGGGGAGCGTTTGCAACAGTTCTGCACCATTTTTGAGTGAATTGCATAACGTCAGAAATTTTGAAGAAATTGTGACCGCGCGGCTTAGGGATTTTTTCAAAAAAAAGTTGTTCAGACGTCGAGGGCTAATTCTGTTTCCGATGATAAATACCACCTGTTTCCAACGAAAAACCCTTTAGCGGAGCGTTTGCAACATTTCGGCACCATTTTTGAGTCAATTGCAGAACGTCAGAAATTTGGAAAAAATTGTGAACGCGCGGCTTAGGGATTTTTTTTTTTAAAAAGTTGTTCAGACGTTGAGGGCTAATTCTGTTTCCGATAATAAAAACGCTTCTGTTTCCACCGAAAAACCCTTCACGGCATCATTTGCAACAGTTTGGCACTATTTTTGAGTGAATTGCAGAACGTCAGAAATTTTGAAGAAATTGTGAGCGCGCGGCTTAGGGATTTTTTTAAAAAAAAGTTGATCAGACGTCGAGGGCTAATTCTGTTTCCGATGATAAAATCCCACCTGTTTCCACCGAAAAAACTTTCAGGGGAGCATTTGCAACAGTTCTGCACCATTTTTGAGTGAATTGCAGAACGTCAGAAATTTGGAAGAAATTGTGACCGCGCGGCTTAGGGATTTTTTCAAAAAAAAGTTGTTCAGACGTCGAGGGCTAATTCTGTTTCCGATGATAAAATCCCACCTGTTTCCACCGAAAAACCCTTCAGCGGAGCGTTTGCAACATTTCGGCACCATTTTTGAGTCAATTGCAGAACGTCAGATTTTTGCTGAAATTGTGACCGCGCGGCTTAGGGATTTTTTTTAAAAAAAAGTTGTTCAGATGTTGAGGGCTAATTCTGTTTCCGATGGTAAAAACGCTTCTGTTTCCACCGAAAAACCCTTCACGGGATCGTTTGCAACAGTTTGGCACTATTTTTGAGTGAATTGCAGAACGTCAGAAATTTTGAAGAAATTGTGACCGCGCGGCTTAGGGATGTTTTTTTAAAAAAAGTTGTTCAGAGGTCGAGGGCTAATTCTGTTTCCGATGATAAAAACCCACCTGTTTCCACCGAATAACCTTTCAGGGGAGCGTTTGCAACATTTCGGCAGCATTTTTGAATGAATTGAAGAACGTCACATTTTTCCGGAAACTGTGACCGCGCGGCTTAGGGATTTTTTCAAAAAAAAAGTTGTTCAGACGTCGAGGGCTAATTCTGTTTCCCATGATAAAAACGCTTCTGTTTCCACCGAAAAACCTTTCAGGGGGCGGTTGGCAACAGTTTGGCACTATTTTTGAGTGAATTGCAGAACGTCAGAAATTTGGAAAAAATTGTGAACGCGCGGCTTAGGGATTTTTTTTTTAAAAAAGTTGTTCAGACGTTGAGGGCTAATTCTGTTTCCGATAATAAAAACGCTTCTGTTTCCACCGAAAAACCCTTCACGGCATCATTTGCAACAGTTTGGCACTATTTTTGAGTGAATTGCAGAACGTCAGAAATTTTGAAGAAATTGTGAGCGCGCGGCTTAGGGATTTTTTTTAAAAAAAGTTGATCAGACGTCGAGGGCTAATTCTGTTTCCGATGATAAAATCCCACCTGTTTCCACCGAAAAAACTTTCAGGGGAGCGTTTGCAACAGTTCTGCACCATTTTTGAGTGAATTGCATAACGTCAGAAATTTTGAAGAAATTGTGACCGCGCGGCTTAGGGATTTTTTCAAAAAAAAGTTATTCAGACGTTGAGAGCTAATTCTGTTTCCGATGATAAAATCCCACCTGTTTCCACCGAAAAACCTTTCAGGGGATCGTTTGCAACAGTTTGGCACCATTTTTGAGTGAATTGCAGAACGTCAGAAATTTTGAAGAAATTGTGACCGCGCGGCTTAGGGATTTTTTCAAAAAAAAGTTGGTCAGACGTCGAGGGCTAATTCTGTTTCCGATGATAAAATCCCACCTGTTTCCAACGAAAAAACTTTCAGGGGAGCGTTTGCAACAGTTCTGCACCATTTTTGAGTGAATTGCATAACTTCAGAAATTTTGAAGAAATTGTGACCGCGCGGCTTAGGGATTTTTTCAAAAAAAAGTTGTTCAGACGTCGAGGGCTAATTCTGTTTCCGATGATCAAATCCCACCTGTTTCCACCGAAAAACCCTTCAGCGGAGCGTTTGCAACATTTCGGCACCATTATTGAGTCAATTGGAGAACGTCAGATTTTTGCTGAAATTGTGACCGCGCGGCTTAGGGATTTTTTCAAAAAAAAGTTGTTCAGACGTCGAGGGCTAATTCTGTTTCCGATGATAAAATCCCACCTGTTTCCACCGAAAAACCCTTCAGCGGAGCGTTTGCAACATTTCGGCACCATTTTTGAGTCAATTGCAGAACGTCAGATTTTTGCTGAAATTGTGACCGCGCGGCTTAGGGATTTTTTTTTTAAAAAAAGTTGTTCAGATGTTGAGGGCTAATTCTGTTTCCGATGGTAAAAACGCTTCTGTTTCCACCGAAAAACCCTTCACGGGATCGTTTGCAACAGTTTGGCACTATTTTTGAGTGAATTGCAGAACGTCAGAAATTTTGAAGAAATTGTGACCGCGCGGCTTAGGGATGTTTTTTTAAAAAAAGTTGTTCAGAGGTCGAGGGCTAATTCTGTTTCCGATGATAAAAACCCACCTGTTTCCACCGAATAACCTTTCAGGGGAGCGTTTGCAACATTTCGGCAGCATTTTTGAATGAATTGCAGAACGTCACATTTTTCCGGAAACTGTGACCGCGCGGCTTAGGGATTTTTTCAAAAAAAAGTTGTTCAGACGTCGAGGGCTAATTCTGTTTCCGATGATAAAATCCCACCTGTTTCCACCGAAAAAACTTTCAGGGGAGCGTTTGCAACAGTTCTGCACCATTTTTGAGTGAATTGCATAACGTCAGAAATTTTGAAGAAATTGTGACCGCGCGGCTTAGGGATTTTTTCAAAAAAAAGTTGTTCAGACGTCGAGGGCTAATTCTGTTTCCGATGATAAAATCCCACCTGTTTCCACCGAAAAACCTTTCAGGGGATCGTTTGCAACAGTTTGGCACCATTTTTGAGTGAATTGCAGAACGTCAGATTTTTGCTGAAACTGTGACCGCGCGGCTTAGGGATTTTTGCAAAAAAAGTTGTTCAGACGTTGAGGGCTAATTCTGTTTCCCATGATAAAAACGCTTCTGTTTCCACCGAAAAACCTTTCAGGGGGCGGTTGGCAACAGTTTGGCACTATTTTTGAGTGAATTGCAGAACGTCCGAAATTTTGAAGAAATTGTGACCGCGCGGCTTAGGGATTTTTTCAAAAAAAAGTTGTTCAGACGTCGAGGGCTAATTCTGTTTCCGATGATAAAATCCCACCTGTTTCCACCGAAAAAACTTTCAGGGGAGCGTTTGCAACAGTTCTGCACCATTTTTGAGTGAATTTCATAACGTCAGAAATTTTGAAGAAATTGTGACCGCACGGCTTAGGGATTTTTTCAAAAAAAAGTTGTTCAGACGTCGAGGGCTAATTCTGCTTCCGATGATAAATACCACCTGTTTCCAACGAAAAACCCTTTAGCGGAGCGTTTGCAACATTTCGGCACCATTTTTGAGTCAATTGCAGAACGTCAGATTTTTGCTGAAATTGTGACCGCGCGGCTTAGGGATTTTTTTTTAAAAAAAGTTGTTCAGATGTTGAGGGCTAATTCTGTTTCCGATGGTAAAAACGCTTCTGTTTCCACCGAAAAACCCTTCACGGGATCGTTTGCAACAGTTTGGCACTATTTTTGAGTGAATTGGAGAACGTCAGAAATTTTGAAGAAATTGTGACCGCGCGGCTTAGGGATGTTTTTTTAAAAAAAGTTGTTCAGAGGTCGAGGGCTAATTCTGTTTCCGATGATAAAAACCCACCTGTTTCCACCGAGTAACCTTTCAGAGGAGCGTTTGCAACATTTCGGCAGCATTTTTGAATGAATTGCAGAACGTCACATTTTTCCGGAAACTGTGACCGCGCGGCTTAGGGATTTTTTCAAAAAAAAGTTGTTCAGACGTCGAGGGCTAATTCTGTTTCCGATGATAAAATCCCACCTGTTTCCACCGAAAAAACTTTCAGGGGAGCGTTTGCAACAGTTCTGCACCATTTTTGAGTGAATTGCATAACGTCAGAAATTTTGAAGAAATTGTGACCGCGCGGCTTAGGGATTTTTTCAAAAAAAAAGTTGTTCAGACGTCGAGGGCTAATTCTGTTTCCGATGATAAAATCCCACCTGTTTCCACCGAAAAACCTTTCAGGGGATCGTTTGCAACAGTTTGGCACCATTTTTGAGTGAATTGCAGAACGTCAGAAATTTTGAAGAAAGTGTGACCGCGCGGCTTAGGGATTTTTTCAAAAAAAAGTTGTTCAGACGTCGAGGGCTAATTCTGTTTCCGATGATAAAATCCCACCTGTTTCCACAGAAAAAACTTTCAGGGGAGCGTTTGCAACAGTTCTGCACCATTTTTGAGTGAATTGCATAACTTCAGAAATTTTGAAGAAATTGTGACCGCGCGGCTTAGGGATTTTTTCAAAAAAAAGTTGTTCAGACGTCGAGGGCTAATTCTGTTTCCGATGATCAAATCCCACCTGTTTCCACCGAAAAACCCTTCAGCGGAGCGTTTGCAACATTTCGGCACCATTATTGAGTCAATTGGAGAACGTCAGATTTTTGCTGAAATTGTGACCGCGCGGCTTAGGGATTTTTTCAAAAAAAAGTTGTTCAGACGTCGAGGGCTAATTCTGTTTCCGATGATAAAATCCCACCTGTTTCCACCGAAAAACCCTTCAGCGGAGCGTTTGCAACATTTCGGCACCATTTTTGAGTCAATTGCAGAACGTCAGATTTTTGCTGAAATTGTGACCGCGCGGCTTAGGGATTTTTTTTTTAAAAAAAGTTGTTCAGATGTTGAGGGCTAATTCTGTTTCCGATGGTAAAAACGCTTCTGTTTCCACCGAAAAACCCTTCACGGGATCGTTTGCAACAGTTTGGCACTATTTTTGAGTGAATTGCAGAACGTCAGAAATTTTGAAGAAATTGTGACCGCGCGGCTTAGGGATGTTTTTTTAAAAAAAGTTGTTCAGAGGTCGAGGGCTAATTCTGTTTCCGATGATAAAAACCCACCTGTTTCCACCGAATAACCTTTCAGGGGAGCGTTTGCAACATTTCGGCAGCATTTTTGAATGAATTGCAGAACGTCACATTTTTCCGGAAACTGTGACCGCGCGGCTTAGGGATTTTTTCAAAAAAAAGTTGTTCAGACGTCGAGGGCTAATTCTGTTTCCGATGATAAAATCCCACCTGTTTCCACCGAAAAAACTTTCAGGGGAGCGTTTGCAACAGTTCTGCACCATTTTTGAGTGAATTGCATAACGTCAGAAATTTTGAAGAAATTGTGACCGCGCGGCTTAGGGATTTTTTCAAAAAAAAGTTGTTCAGACGTCGAGGGCTAATTCTGTTTCCGATGATAAAATCCCACCTGTTTCCACCGAAAAACCTTTCAGGGGATCGTTTGCAACAGTTTGGCACCATTTTTGAGTGAATTGCAGAACGTCAGATTTTTGCTGAAACTGTGACCGCGCGGCTTAGGGATTTTTGCAAAAAAAGTTGTTCAGACGTTGAGGGCTAATTCTGTTTCCCATGATAAAAACGCTTCTGTTTCCACCGAAAAACCTTTCAGGGGGCGGTTGGCAACAGTTTGGCACTATTTTTGAGTGAATTGCAGAACGTCCGAAATTTTGAAGAAATTGTGACCGCGCGGCTTAGGGATTTTTTCAAAAAAAAGTTGTTCAGACTTCGAGGGCTAATTCTGTTTCCGATGATAAAATCCCACCTGTTTCCACCGAAAAAACTTTCAGGGGAGCGTTTGCAACAGTTCTGCACCATTTTTGAGTGAATTTCATAACGTCAGAAATTTTGAAGAAATTGTGACCGCACGGCTTAGGGATTTTTTCAAAAAAAAGTTGTTCAGACGTCGAGGGCTAATTCTGCTTCCGATGATAAATACCACCTGTTTCCAACGAAAAACCCTTTAGCGGAGCGTTTGCAACATTTCGGCACCATTTTTGAGTCAATTGCAGAACGTCAGATTTTTGCTGAAATTGTGACCGCGCGGCTTAGGGATTTTTTTTTAAAAAAAGTTGTTCAGATGTTGAGGGCTAATTCTGTTTCCGATGGTAAAAACGCTTCTGTTTCCACCGAAAAACCCTTCACGGGATCGTTTGCAACAGTTTGGCACTATTTTTGAGTGAATTGGAGAACGTCAGAAATTTTGAAGAAATTGTGACCGCGCGGCTTAGGGATGTTTTTTTTAAAAAAGTTGTTCAGAGGTCGAGGGCTAATTCTGTTTCCGATGATAAAAACCCACCTGTTTCCACCGAGTAACCTTTCAGAGGAGCGTTTGCAACATTTCGGCAGCATTTTTGAATGAATTGCAGAACGTCACATTTTTCCGGAAACTGTGACCGCGCGGCTTAGGGATTTTTTCAAAAAAAAGTTGTTCAGACGTCGAGGGCTAATTCTGTTTCCGATGATAAAATCCCACCTGTTTCCACCGAAAAAACTTTCAGGGGAGCGTTTGCAACAGTTCTGCACCATTTTTGAGTGAATTTCATAACGTCAGAAATTTTGAAGAAATTGTGACCGCGCGGCTTAGGGATTTTTTCAAAAAAAAGTTGGTCAGACGTCGAGGGCTAATTCTGTTTCCGATGATAAAATCCCACCTGTTTCCACAGAAAAAACTTTCAGGGGAGCGTTTGCAACAGTTCTGCACCATTTTTGAGTGAATTGCATAACTTCAGAAATTTTGAAGAAATTGTGACCGCGCGGCTTAGGGATTTTTTCAAAAAAAAGTTGTTCAGACGTCGAGGGCTAATTCTGTTTCCGATGATCAAATCCCACCTGTTTCCACCGAAAAACCCTTCAGCGGAGCGTTTGCAACATTTCGGCACCATTATTGAGTCAATTGGAGAACGTCAGATTTTTGCTGAAATTGTGACCGCGCGGCTTAGGGATTTTTTCAAAAAAAAGTTGTTCAGACGTCGAGGGCTAATTCTGTTTCCGATGATAAAATCCCACCTGTTTCCACCGAAAAACCCTTCAGCGGAGCGTTTGCAACATTTCGGCACCATTTTTGAGTCAATTGCAGAACGTCAGATTTTTGCTGAAATTGTGACCGCGCGGCTTAGGGATTTTTTTTTTAAAAAAAGTTGTTCAGATGTTGAGGGCTAATTCTGTTTCCGATGGTAAAAACGCTTCTGTTTCCACCGAAAAACCCTTCACGGGATCGTTTGCAACAGTTTGGCACTATTTTTGAGTGAATTGCAGAACGTCAGAAATTTTGAAGAAATTGTGACCGCGCGGCTTAGGGATGTTTTTTTAAAAAAAGTTGTTCAGAGGTCGAGGGCTAATTCTGTTTCCGATGATAAAAACCCACCTGTTTCCACCGAATAACCTTTCAGGGGAGCGTTTGCAACATTTCGGCAGCATTTTTGAATGAATTGCAGAACGTCACATTTTTCCGGAAACTGTGACCGCGCGGCTTAGGGATTTTTTCAAAAAAAAGTTGTTCAGACGTCGAGGGCTA
The DNA here is from genome assembly GCF_964106915.1 of Podarcis gaigeae. Taxonomy (NCBI): domain Eukaryota; kingdom Metazoa; phylum Chordata; class Lepidosauria; order Squamata; family Lacertidae; genus Podarcis; species Podarcis gaigeae. The sequence goes on from NC_139685.1 coordinate 7,625,498, forward strand.
ATTCTGTTTCCGATGATAAAATCCCACCTGTTTCCACCGAAAAAACTTTCAGGGGAGCGTTTGCAACAGTTCTGCACCATTTTTGAGTGAATTGCATAACGTCAGAAATTTTGAAGAAATTGTGACCGCGCGGCTTAGGGATTTTTTCAAAAAAAAGTTGTTCAGACGTCGAGGGCTAATTCTGTTTCCGATGATAAAATCCCACCTGTTTCCACCGAAAAACCTTTCAGGGGATCGTTTGCAACAGTTTGGCACCATTTTTGAGTGAATTGCAGAACGTCAGATTTTTGCTGAAACTGTGACCGCGCGGCTTAGGGATTTTTGCAAAAAAAGTTGTTCAGACGTTGAGGGCTAATTCTGTTTCCCATGATAAAAACGCTTCTGTTTCCACCGAAAAACCTTTCAGGGGGCGGTTGGCAACAGTTTGGCACTATTTTTGAGTGAATTGCAGAACGTCCGAAATTTTGAAGAAATTGTGACCGCGCGGCTTAGGGATTTTTTCAAAAAAAAGTTGTTCAGACTTCGAGGGCTAATTCTGTTTCCGATGATAAAATCCCACCTGTTTCCACCGAAAAAACTTTCAGGGGAGCGTTTGCAACAGTTCTGCACCATTTTTGAGTGAATTTCATAACGTCAGAAATTTTGAAGAAATTGTGACCGCACGGCTTAGGGATTTTTTCAAAAAAAAGTTGTTCAGACGTCGAGGGCTAATTCTGCTTCCGATGATAAATACCACCTGAATCCAACGAAAAACCCTTTAGCGGAGCGTTTGCAACATTTCGGCACCATTTTTGAGTCAATTGCAGAACGTCAGATTTTTGCTGAAATTGTGACCGCGCGGCTTAGGGATTTTTTTTTAAAAAAAGTTGTTCAGATGTTGAGGGCTAATTCTGTTTCCGATGGTAAAAACGCTTCTGTTTCCACCGAAAAACCCTTCACGGGATCGTTTGCAACAGTTTGGCACTATTTTTGAGTGAATTGGAGAACGTCAGAAATTTTGAAGAAATTGTGACCGCGCGGCTTAGGGATGTTTTTTTTAAAAAAGTTGTTCAGAGGTCGAGGGCTAATTCTGTTTCCGATGATAAAAACCCACCTGTTTCCACCGAGTAACCTTTCAGAGGAGCGTTTGCAACATTTCGGCAGCATTTTTGAATGAATTGCAGAACGTCACATTTTTCCGGAAACTGTGACCGCGCGGCTTAGGGATTTTTTCAAAAAAAAGTTGTTCAGACGTCGAGGGCTAATTCTGTTTCCGATGATAAAATCCCACCTGTTTCCACCGAAAAAACTTTCAGGGGAGCGTTTGCAACAGTTCTGCACCATTTTTGAGTGAATTTCATAACGTCAGAAATTTTGAAGAAATTGTGACCGCGCGGCTTAGGGATTTTTTCAAAAAAAAAGTTGTTCAGACGTCGAGGGCTAATTCTGTTTCCGATGATAAAATCCCACCTGTTTCCACCGAAAAACCTTTCAGGGGATCGTTTGCAACAGTTTGGCACCATTTTTGAGTGAATTGCAGAACGTCAGAAATTTTGAAGAAATTGTGACCGCGCGGCTTAGGGATTTTTTCAAAAAAAAGTTGTTCAGACGTCGAGGGCTAATTCTGTTTCCGATGATAAAATCCCACCTGTTTCCACCGAAAAAACTTTCAGGGGAGCGTTTGCAACAGTTCTGCACCATTTTTGAGTGAATTTCATAACGTCAGAAATTTTGAAGAAATTGTGACCGCACGGCTTAGGGATTTTTTCAAAAAAAAGTTGTTCAGACGTCGAGGGCTAATTCTGCTTCCGATGATAAATACCACCTGTTTCCAACGAAAAACCCTTCAGCGGAGCGTTTGCAACATTTCGGCACCATTTTTGAGTCAATTGCAGAACGTCAGATTTTTGCTGAAATTGTGACCGCGCGGCTTAGGGATTTTTTTTGAAAAAAAGTTGTTCAGATGTTGAGGGCTAATTCTGTTTCCGATGGTAAAAACGCTTCTGTTTCCACCGAAAAACCCTTCACGGGATCGTTTGCAACAGTTTGGCACTATTTTTGAGTGAATTGGAGAACGTCAGAAATTTTGAAGAAATTGTGACCGCGCGGCTTAGGGATGTTTTTTTTAAAAAAGTTGTTCAGAGGTCGAGGGCTAATTCTGTTTCCGATGATAAAAACCCACCTGTTTCCACCGAGTAACCTTTCAGAGGAGCGTTTGCAACATTTCGGCAGCATTTTTGAATGAATTGCAGAACGTCACATTTTTCCGGAAACTGTGACCGCGCGGCTTAGGGATTTTTTCAAAAAAAAGTTGTTCAGACGTCGAGGGCTAATTCTGTTTCCGATGATAAAATCCCACCTGTTTCCACCGAAAAAACTTTCAGGGGAGCGTTTGCAACAGTTCTGCACCATTTTTGAGTGAATTTCATAACGTCAGAAATTTTGAAGAAATTGTGACCGCGCGGCTTAGGGATTTTTTCAAAAAAAAAGTTGTTCAGACGTCGAGGGCTAATTCTGTTTCCGATGATAAAATCCCACCTGTTTCCACCGAAAAACCTTTCAGGGGATCGTTTGCAACAGTTTGGCACCATTTTTGAGTGAATTGCAGAACGTCAGAAATTTTGAAGAAATTGTGACCGCGCGGCTTAGGGATTTTTTCAAAAAAAAGTTGTTCAGACGTCGAGGGCTAATTCTGTTTCCGATGATAAAATCCCACCTGTTTCCACCGAAAAAACTTTCAGGGGAGCGTTTGCAACAGTTCTGCACCATTTTTGAGTGAATTTCATAACGTCAGAAATTTTGAAGAAATTGTGACCGCACGGCTTAGGGATTTTTTCAAAAAAAAGTTGTTCAGACGTCGAGGGCTAATTCTGCTTCCGATGATAAATACCACCTGTTTCCAACGAAAAACCCTTCAGCGGAGCGTTTGCAACATTTCGGCACCATTTTTGAGTCAATTGCAGAACGTCAGATTTTTGCTGAAATTGTGACCGCGCGGCTTAGGGATTTTTTTTGAAAAAAAGTTGTTCAGATGTTGAGGGCTAATTCTGTTTCCGATGGTAAAAACGCTTCTGTTTCCACCGAAAAACCCTTCACGGGATCGTTTGCAACAGTTTGGCACTATTTTTGAGTGAATTGGAGAACGTCAGAAATTTTGAAGAAATTGTGACCGCGCGGCATAGGGATGTTTTTTAAAAAAAAGTTGTTCAGAGGTCGAGGGCTAATTCTGTTTCCGATGATAAAAACCCACCTGTTTCCACCGAGTAACCTTTCAGAGGAGCGTTTGCAACATTTCGGCAGCATTTTTGAATGAATTGCAGAACGTCACATTTTTCCGGAAACTGTGACCGCGCGGCTTAGGGATTTTTTCAAAAAAAAGTTGTTCAGACGTCGAGGGCTAATTCTGTTTCCGATGATAAAATCCCACCTGTTTCCACCGAAAAAACTTTCAGGGGAGCGTTTGCAACAGTTCTGCACCATTTTTGAGTGAATTGCATAACGTCAGAAATTTTGAAGAAATTGTGACCGCGCGGCTTAGGGATTTTTTCAAAAAAAAAGTTGTTCAGACGTCGAGGGCTAATTCTGTTTCCGATGATAAAATCCCACCTGTTTCCACCGAAAAACCTTTCAGGGGATCGTTTGCAACAGTTTGGCACCATTTTTGAGTGAATTGCAGAACGTCAGATTTTGGCTGAAACTGTGACCGCGCGGCTTAGGGATTTTTGCAAAAAAAGTTGTTCAGACGTTGAGGGCTAATTCTGTTTCCCATGATAAAAACGCTTCTGTTTCCACCGAAAAACCTTTCAGGGGGCGGTTGGCAACAGTTTGGCACTATTTTTGAGTGAATTGCAGAACGTCAGAAATTTGGAAAAAATTGTGAACGCGCGGCTTAGGGATTTTTTTTTTTAAAAAGTTGTTCAGACGTTGAGGGCTAATTCTGTTTCCGATAATAAAAACGCTTCTGTTTCCACCGAAAAACCCTTCACGGCATCATTTGCAACAGTTTGGCACTATTTTTGAGTGAATTGCAGAACGTCAGAAATTTTGAAGAAATTGTGAGCGCGCGGCTTAGGGATTTTTTTTAAAAAAAGTTGATCAGACGTCGAGGGCTAATTCTGTTTCCGATGATAAAATGCCACCTGTTTCCACCGAAAAAACTTTCAGGGGAGCGTTTGCAACAGTTCTGCACCATTTTTGAGTGAATTGCATAACGTCAGAAATTTTGAAGAAATTGTGACCGCGCGGCTTAGGGATTTTTTCAAAAAAAAGTTGTTCAGACGTCGAGGGCTAATTCTGTTTCCGATGATCAAATCCCACCTGTTTCCACCGAAAAACCCTTCAGCGGAGCGTTTGCAACATTTCGGCACCATTATTGAGTCAATTGGAGAACGTCAGATTTTTGCTGAAATTGTGACCGCGCGGCTTAGGGATTTTTTCAAAAAAAAGTTGTTCAGACGTCGAGGGCTAATTCTGTTTCCGATGATAAAATCCCACCTGTTTCCACCGAAAAACCCTTCAGCGGAGCGTTTGCAACATTTCGGCACCATTTTTGAGTCAATTGCAGAACGTCAGATTTTAGCTGAAATTGTGACCGCGCGGCTTAGGGATTTTTTTTTAAAAAAAGTTGTTCAGATGTTGAGGGCTAATTCTGTTTCCGATGATAAAATCCCACCTGTTTCCACCGAAAAAACTTTCAGGGGAGCGTTTGCAACAGTTCTGCACCATTTTTGAGTGAATTGCATAACTTCAGAAATTTTGAAGAAATTGTGACCGCGCGGCTTAGGGATTTTTTCAAAAAAAAGTTGTTCAGACGTCGAGGGCTAATTCTGTTTCCGATGATCAAATCCCACCTGTTTCCACCGAAAAACCCTTCAGCGGAGCGTTTGCAACATTTCGACACCATTATTGAGTCAATTGGAGAACGTCAGATTTTTGCTGAAATTGTGACCGCGCGGCTTAGGGATTTTTTCAAAAAAAAGTTGTTCAGACGTCGAGGGCTAATTCTGTTTCCGATGATAAAATCCCACCTGTTTCCACCGAAAAACCCTTCAGCGGAGCGTTTGCAACATTTCGGCACCATTTTTGAGTCAATTGCAGAACGTCAGATTTTTGCTGAAATTGTGACCGCGCGGCTTAGGGATTTTTTTTTAAAAAAAGTTGTTCAGATGTTGAGGGCTAATTCTGTTTCCGATGGTAAAAACGATTCTGTTTCCACCGAAAAACCCTTCACGGGATCGTTTGCAACAGTTTGGCACTATTTTTGAGTGAATTGCAGAACGTCAGAAATTTTGAAGAAATTGTGACCGCGCGGCTTAGGGATGTTTTTTTAAAAAAAGTTGTTTAGAGGTCGAGGGCTAATTCTGTTTCAGATGATAAAAACCCACCTGTTTCCACCGAATAACCTTTCAGGGGAGCGTTTGCAACATTTCGGCAGCATTTTTGAATGAATTGCAGAACGTCACATTTTTCCGGAAACTGTGACCGCGCGGCTTAGGGATTTTTTCAAAAAAAAGTTGTTCAGACGTCGAGGGCTAATTCTGTTTCCGATGATAAAATCCCACCTGTTTCCACCGAGAAAACTTTCAGGGAAGCGTTTGCAACAGTTCTGCACCATTTTTGAGTGAATTGCATAACGTCAGAAATTTTGAAGAAATTGTGACCGCGCGGCTTAGGGATTTTTTCAAAAAAAAGTTGTTCAGACGTCGAGGGCTAATTCTGTTTCCGATGATAAAATCCCACCTGTTTCCACCGAAAAACCTTTCAGGGGATCGTTTGCAACAGTTTGGCACCATTTTTGAGTGAATTGCAGAACGTCAGATTTTTGCTGAAACTGTGACCGCGCGGCTTAGGGATTTTTGCAAAAAAAGTTGTTCAGACGTTGAGGGCTAATTCTGTTTCCCATGATAAAAACGCTTCTGTTTCCACCGAAAAACCTTTCAGGGGGCGGTTGGCAACAGTTTGGCACTATTTTTGAGTGAATTGCAGAACGTCAGAAATTTTGAAGAAATTGTGACCGCGCGGCTTAGGGATTTTTTCAAAAAAAAGTTGTTCAGACGTCGAGGGCTAATTCTGTTTCCGATGATAAAATCCCACCTGTTTCCACCGAAAAAACTTTCAGGGGAGCGTTTGCAACAGTTCTGCACCATTTTTGAGTGAATTTCATAACGTCAGAAATTTTGAAGAAATTGTGACCGCGCGGCTTAGGGATTTTTTCAAAAAAAAGTTGTTCAGACGTCGAGGGCTAATTCTGCTTCCGATGATAAATACCACCTGTTTCCAACGAAAAACCCTTTAGCGGAGCGTTTGCAACATTTCGGCACCATTTTTGAGTCAATTGCAGAACGTCAGATTTTTGCTGAAATTGTGACCGCGCGGCTTAGGGATTTTTTTTTTTTTAAAGTTGTTCAGATGTTGAGGGCTAATTCTGTTTCCGATGGTAAAAACGCTTCTGTTTCCACCGAAAAACCCTTCACGGGATCGTTTGCAACAGTTTGGCACTATTTTTGAGTGAATTGCAGAACGTCAGAAATTTTGAAGAAATTGTGACCGCGCGGCTTAGGGATGTTTTTTTAAAAAAAGTTGTTCAGAGGTCGAGGGCTAATTCTGTTTCCGATGATAAAAACCCACCTGTTTCCACCGAATAACCTTTCAGGGGAGCGTTTGCAACATTTCGGCAGCATTTTTGAATGAATTGCAGAACGTCACATTTTTCCGGAAACTGTGACCGCGCGGCTTAGGGATTTTTTCAAAAAAAAGTTGTTCAGACGTCGAGGGCTAATTCTGTTTCCGATGATAAAATCCCACCTGTTTCCACGGAAAAAACTTTCAGGGGAGCGTTTGCAACAGTTCTGCACCATTTTTGAGTGAATTTCATAACGTCAGAAATTTTGAAGAAATTGTGACCGCGCGGCTTAGGGATTTTTTCAAAAAAAAAGTTGTTCAGACGTCGAGGGCTAATTCTGTTTCCGATGATAAAATCCCACCTGTTTCCACCGAAAAACCTTTCAGGGGATCGTTTGCAACAGTTTGGCACCATTTTTGAGTGAATTGCAGAACGTCAGATTTTTGCTGAAACTGTGACCGCGCGGCTTAGGGATTTTTGCAAAAAAAGTTGTTCAGACGTTGAGGGCTAATTCTGTTTCCCATGATAAAAACGCTTCTGTTTCCACCGAAAAACCTTTCAGGGGGCGGTTGGCAACAGTTTGGCACTATTTTTGAGTGAATTGCAGAACGTCAGAAATTTGGAAAAAATTGTGAACGCGCGGCTTAGGGATTTTTTTAAAAAAAAAGTTGTTCAGACGTTGAGGGCTAATTCTGTTTCCGATAATAAAAACGCTTCTGTTTCCACCGAAAAACCCTTCACGGCATCATTTGCAACAGTTTGGCACTATTTTTGAGTCAATTGCAGAACGTCAGAAATTTTGAAGAAATTGTGACCGCGCGGCTTAGGGATGTTTTTTTTAAAAAAAGTTGTTCAGATGTTGAGGGCTAATTCTGTTTCCGATGATAAAATCCCACCTGTTTCCATCGAAAAAACTTTCAGGGGAGCGTTTGCAACAGTTCTGCACCATTTTTGAGTGAATTTCATAACGTCAGAAATTTTGAAGAAATTGTGACCGCGCGGCTTAGGGATTTTTTCAAAAAAAAGTTGTTCAGACGTCGAGGGCTAATTCTGTTTCCGATGATAAAATCCCACCTGTTTCCACCGAAAAAACTTTCAGGGGAGCGTTTGCAACAGTTCTGCACCATTTTTGAGTGAATTGCATAACTTCAGAAATTTTGAAGAAATTGTGACCGCGCGGCTTAGGGATTTTTTCAAAAAAAAGTTATTCAGACGTCGAGAGCTAATTCTGTTTCCGATGATAAAATCCCACCTGTTTCCACCGAAAAACCTTTCAGGGGATCGTTTGCAACAGTTCTGCACCATTTTTGAGTGAATTTCATAACGTCAGAAATTTTGAAGAAATTGTGACCGCGCGGCTTAGGGATTTTTTCAAAAAAAAGTTGTTCAGACGTCGAGGGCTAATTCTGTTTCCGATGATAAATACCACCTGTTTCCAACGAAAAACCCTTTAGCGGAGCGTTTGCAACATTTCGGCACCATTTTTGAGTCAATTGCAGAACGTCAGAAATTTGGAAAAAATTGTGAACGCGCGGCTTAGGGATTTTTTTTTAAAAAAAGTTGTTCAGACGTTGAGGGCTAATTCTGTTTCTGATAATAAAAACGCTTCTGTTTCCACCGAAAAACCCTTCACGGCATCATTTGCAACAGTTTGGCACTATTTTTGAGTGAATTGCAGAACGTCAGAAATTTTGATGAAATTGTGAGCGCGCGGCTTAGGGATTTTTTTTTTTAAAAGTTGATCAGACGTCGAGGGCTAATTCTGTTTCCGATGATAAAATCCCACCTGTTTCCACCGAAAAAACTTTCAGGGGAGCGTTTGCAACAGTTCTGCACCATTTTTGAGTGAATTGCATAACGTCAGAAATTTTGAAGAAATTGTGACCGCGCGGCTTAGGGATTTTTTCAAAAAAAAGTTATTCAGACGTCGAGGGCTAATTCTGTTTCCGATGATAAAATCCCACCTGTTTCCACCGAAAAAACTTTCAGGGGAGCGTTTGCAACAGTTCTGCCCCATTTTTGAGTGAATTGCATAACTTCAGAAATTTTCAAGAAATTGTGACCGCGCGGCTTAGGGATTTTTTCAAAAAAAAGTTGTTCAGACGTCGAGGGCTAATTCTGTTTCCGATGATAAAATCCCACCTGTTTCCACCGAAAAACCCTTCAGCGGAGCGTTTGCAACATTTCGGCACCATTTTTGAGACAATTGCAGAACGTCAGAAATTTGGAAAAAATTGTGAACGCGCGGCTTAGGGATTTTTTTTTTTAAAAAAAGTTTTTCAGACGTTGAGGGCTAATTCTGTTTCCGATGATAAAAACGCTTCTGTTTCCACCGAAAAACCCTTCACGGCATCATTTGCAACAGTTTGGCACTATTTTTGAGTGAATTGCAGAACGTCAGAAATTTTGAAGAAATTGTGACCGCGCGGCTTCGGGATTTTTTCAAAAAAAAAGTTGATCAGACGTCGAGGGCTAATTCTGTTTCCGATGATAAAATCCCACCTGTTTCCACCGAAAAACCCTTCAGCGGAGCGTTTGCAACATTTCGGCACCATTTTTGAGTCAATTGCAGAACGTCAGATTTTTGCTGAAATTGTGACCGCGCGGCTTAGGGATTTTTTTTTTAAAAAAAGTTGTTCAGATGTTGAGGGCTAATTCTGTTTCCGATGATAAAATCCCACCTGTTTCCATCGAAAAAACTTTCAGGGGAGCGTTTGCAACAGTTCTGCACCATTTTTGAGTGAATTTCATAACGTCAGAAATTTTGAAGAAATTGTGACCGCGCGGCTTAGGGATTTTTTCAAAAAAAAGTTGTTCAGACGTCGAGGGCTAATTCTGTTTCCGATGATAAATACCACCTGTTTCCAACGAAAAACCCTTTAGCGGAGCGTTTGCAACATTTCGGCACCATTTTTGAGTCAATTGCAGAACGTCAGAAATTTGGAAAAAATTGTGAACGCGCGGCTTAGGGATTTTTTTTAAAAAAAAGTTGTTCAGACGTTGAGGGCTAATTCTGTTTCCGATAATAAAAACGCTTCTGTTTCCACCGAAAAACCCTTCACGGCATCATCTGCAACAGTTTGGCACTATTTTTGAGTGAATTGCAGAACGTCAGAAATTTTGATGAAATTGTGAGCGCGCGGCTTAGGGATTTTTTTTTTTAAAAGTTGATCAGACGTCGAGGGCTAATTCTGTTTCCGATGATAAAATCCCACCTGTTTCCACCGAAAAAACTTTCAGGGGAGCGTTTGCAACAGTTCTGCACCATTTTTGAGTGAATTGCATAACGTCAGAAATTTTGAAGAAATTGTGACCGCGCGGCTTAGGGATTTTTTCAAAAAAAAGTTATTCAGACGTCGAGGGCTAATTCTGTTTCCGATGATAAAATCCCACCTGTTTCCACCGAAAAAACTTTCAGGGGAGCGTTTGCAACAGTTCTGCCCCATTTTTGAGTGAATTGCATAACTTCAGAAATTTTGAAGAAATTGTGACCGCGCGGCTTAGGGATTTTTTCAAAAAAAAGTTGTTCAGACGTCGAGGGCTAATTCTGTTTCCGATGATAAAATCCCACCTGTTTCCACCGAAAAACCCTTCAGCGGAGCGTTTGCAACATTTCGACACCATTTTTGAGTCAATTGCAGAACGTCAGATTTTTGCTGAAATTGTGACCGCGCGGCTTAGGGATTTTTTCAAAAAAAAGTTGTTCAGACGTTGAGGGCTTATTCTGTTTCGGATGAGAAAAACGCTTCTGTTTCCACCGAAAAACCCTTCACGGGATCGTTTGCAACAGTTTGGCACTATTTTTGAGTGAATTGCAGAACGTCAGAAATTTTGAAGAAATTGTGACCGCGCGGCTTAGGGATTTTTTCAAAAAAAAGTTGTTCAGACGTCGAGGGCTAATTCTGTTTCCGATGATAAAATCCCACCTGTTTCCACCAAAAAAACTTTCAGGGGAGCGTTTGCAACAGTTCTGCACCATTTTTGAGTGAATTGCATAACGTCAGAAATTTTGAAGAAATTGTGACCGCGCGGCTTAGGGATTTTTTCAAAAAAAAGTTGTTCAGACGTCGAGGGCTAATTCTGTTTCCGATGATAAAAACCCACCTGTTTCCAACGAAAAACCCTTCAGCGGAGCGTTTGCAACATTTCGGCACCATTTTTGAGTCAATTGCAGAACGTCAGAAATTTGGAAAAAATTGTGAACGCGCGGCTTAGGGATTTTTTTTTAAAAAAAGTTTTTCAGACGTTGAGGGCTAATTCTGTTTCCGATGATAAAAACGCTTCTGTTTCCACCGAAAAACCCTTCACGGCATCATTTGCAACAGTTTGGCACTATTTTTGAGTGAATTGCAGAACGTCAGAAATTTTGAAGAAATTGTGACCGCGCGGCTTCGGGATTTTTTCAAAAAAAAAGTTGATCAGACGTCGAGGGCTAATTCTGTTTCCGATGATAAAATCCCACCTGTTTCCACCGAAAAACCCTTCAGCGGAGCGTTTGCAACATTTCGGCACCATTTTTGAGTCAATTGCAGAACGTCAGATTTTTGCTGAAATTGTGACCGCGCGGCTTAGGGATTTTTTTTTTAAAAAAGTTGTTCAGATGTTGAGGGCTAATTCTGTTTCCGATGGTAAAAACGCTTCTGTTTCCACCGAAAAACCCTTCACGGGATCGTTTGCAACAGTTTGGCACTATTTTTGAGTGAATTGCAGAACGTCAGAAATTTTGAAGAAATTGTGACCGCGCGGCTTAGGGATTTTTTTTTAAAAAAGTTGTTCAGAGGTCGAGGGCTAATTCTGTTTCCGATGATAAAAACCCACCTGTTTCCACCGAATAACCTTTCAGGGGAGCGTTTGCAACATTTCGGCAGCATTTTTGAATGAATTGCAGAACGTCACATTTTTCCGGAAACTGTGACCGCGCGGCTTAGGGATTTTTTCAAAAAAAAGTTGTTCAGACGTCGAGGGCTAATTCTGTTTCCGATGATAAAATCCCACCTGTTTCCACCGAAAAAACTTTCAGGGGAGCGTTTGCAACAGTTCTGCACCATTTTTGAGTGAATTGCATAACGTCAGAAATTTTGAAGAAATTGTGACCGCGCGGCTTAGGGATTTTTTCAAAAAAAAGTTATTCAGACGTCGAGAGCTAATTCTGTTTCCGATGATAAAAACCACCTGTTTCCACCGAAAAACCCTTCAGGGGATCGTTTGCAACAGTTTGGCACCATTTTTGAGTGAATTGCAGAACGTTAGAAATTTGGAAAAAATTGTGACCGCGCGTCTTAGGGATTTTTTCAAAAAAAGGTTGTTCAGACGTCGAGAGCTAATTCTGTTTCCGATGATAAAATCCCACCTGTTTCCACCGAAAAACCTTTCAGGGGATCGTTTGCAACAGTTTGGCACCATTTTTGAGTGAATTGCAGAACGTCAGAAATTTTGAAGAAATTGTGACCGCGCGGCTTAGGGATTTTTGCAAAAAAAGTTGTTCAGACGTCGAGGGCTAATTCTGTTTCCGATGATAAAAATGCTTCTGTTTCCACCGAAAAACCCTTCACGGGATCGTTTGCAACAGTTTGGCACTATTTTTGAGTGAATTGCAGAACGTCAGAAATTTTGAAGAAATTGTGACCGCGCGGCTTAGGGATTTTTTCAAAAAAAAGTTATACAGACGTCGAGGGCGAATTCTGTTTCCGATGATAAAATCCCACCTGTTTCCACCGAAAAACCTTTCAGGGGATCGTTTGCAACAGTTTGGCACCATTTTTGAGTGAATTGCAGAACGTCAGAAATTTTGAAGAAATTGTGACCGCGCGGCTTAGGGATTTTTTCAAAAAAAAGTTGTTCAGACGTCGAGGGCTAATTCTGTTTCCGATGATAAAATCCCACCTGTTTCCACCGAAAAAACTTTCAGGGGAGCGTTTGCAACAGTTCTGCACCATTTTTGAGTGAATTGCATAACTTCAGAAATTTTGAAGAAATTGTGACCGCGCGGCTTAGGGATTTTTTCAAAAAAAAGTTATTCAGACGTCGAGAGCTAATTCTGTTTCCGATGATAAAATCCCACCTGTTTCCACCGAAAAACCTTTCAGGGGATCGTTTGCAACAGTTTGGCACCATTTTTGAGTGAATTGCAGAACGTCAGAAATTTTGAAGAAATTGTGACCGCGCGGCTTAGGGATTTTTTCAAAAAAAAGTTGGTCAGACGTCGAGGGCTAATTCTGTTTCCGATGATAAAATCCCACCTGTTTCCATCGAAAAAACTTTCAGGGGAGCGTTTGCAACAGTTCTGCACCATTTTTGAGTGAATTTCATAACGTCAGAAATTTTGAAGAAATTGTGACCGCGCGGCTTAGGGATTTTTTCAAAAAAAAGTTGTTCAGACGTCGAGGGCTAATTCTGTTTCCGATGATAAATACCACCTGTTTCCAACGAAAAACCCTTTAGCGGAGCGTTTGCAACATTTCGGCACCATTTTTGAGTCAATTGCAGAACGTCAGAAATTTGGAAAAAATTGTGAACGCGCGGCTTAGGGATTTTTTTTTTAAAAAAGTTGTTCAGACGTTGAGGGCTAATTCTGTTTCTGATAATAAAAACGCTTCTGTTTCCACCGAAAAACCCTTCACGGCATCATTTGCAACAGTTTGGCACTATTTTTGAGTGAATTGCAGAACGTCAGAAATTTTGATGAAATTGTGAGCGCGCGGCTTAGGGATTTTTTTTTTTAAAAGTTGATCAGACGTCGAGGGCTAATTCTGTTTCCGATGATAAAATCCCACCTGTTTCCACCGAAAAAACTTTCAGGGGAGCGTTTGCAACAGTTCTGCACCATTTTTGAGTGAATTGCATAACGTCAGAAATTTTGAAGAAATTGTGACCGCGCGGCTTAGGGATTTTTTCAAAGAAAAGTTATTCAGACGTCGAGGGCTAATTCTGTTTCCGATGATAAAATCCCACCTGTTTCCACCGAAAAAACTTTCAGGGGAGCGTTTGCAACAGTTCTGCCCCATTTTTGAGTGAATTGCATAACTTCAGAAATTTTCAAGAAATTGTGACCGCGCGGCTTAGGGATTTTTTCAAAAAAAAGTTGTTCAGACGTCGAGGGCTAATTCTGTTTCCGATGATAAAATCCCACCTGTTTCCACCGAAAAACCCTTCAGCGGAGCGTTTGCAACATTTCGGCACCATTTTTGAGACAATTGCAGAACGTCAGAAATTTGGAAAAAATTGTGAACGCGCGGCTTAGGGATTTTTTTTTTAAAAAAAGTTTTTCAGACGTTGAGGGCTAATTCTGTTTCCGATGATAAAAACGCTTCTGTTTCCACCGAAAAACCCTTCACGGCATCATTTGCAACAGTTTGGCACTATTTTTGAGTGAATTGCAGAACGTCAGAAATTTTGAAGAAATTGTGACCGCGCGGCTTCGGGATTTTTTCAAAAAAAAAGTTGATCAGACGTCGAGGGCTAATTCTGTTTCCGATGATAAAATCCCACCTGTTTCCACCGAAAAACCCTTCAGCGGAGCGTTTGCAACATTTCGGCACCATTTTTGAGTCAATTGCAGAACGTCAGATTTTTGCTGAAATTGTGACCGCGCGGCTTAGGGATTTTTTTTTTTTAAAAAGTTGTTCAGATGTTGAGGGCTAATTCTGTTTCCGATGATAAAATCCCACCTGTTTCCATCGAAAAAACTTTCAGGGGAGCGTTTGCAACAGTTCTGCACCATTTTTGAGTGAATTTCATAACGTCAGAAATTTTGAAGAAATTGTGACCGCGCGGCTTAGGGATTTTTTCAAAAAAAAGTTGTTCAGACGTCGAGGGCTAATTCTGTTTCCGATGATAAATACCACCTGTTTCCAACGAAAAACCCTTTAGCGGAGCGTTTGCAACATTTCGGCACCATTTTTGAGTCAATTGCAGAACGTCAGAAATTTGGAAAAAATTGTGAACGCGCGGCTTAGGGATTTTTTTTTAAAAAAAGTTGTTCAGACGTTGAGGGCTAATTCTGTTTCCGATAATAAAAACGCTTCTTTTTCCACCGAAAAACCCTTCACGGCATCATCTGCAACAGTTTGGCACTATTTTTGAGTGAATTGCAGAACGTCAGAAATTTTGATGAAATTGTGAGCGCGCGGCTTAGGGATTTTTTTTTTTAAAAGTTGATCAGACGTCGAGGGCTAATTCTGTTTCCGATGATAAAATCCCACCTGTTTCCACCGAAAAAACTTTCAGGGGAGCGTTTGCAACAGTTCTGCACCATTTTTGAGTGAATTGCATAACGTCAGAAATTTTGAAGAAATTGTGACCGCGCGGCTTAGGGATTTTTTCAAAAAAAAGTTATTCAGACGTCGAGGGCTAATTCTGTTTCCGATGATAAAATCCCACCTGTTTCCACCGAAAAAACTTTCAGGGGAGCGTTTGCAACAGTTCTGCCCCATTTTTGAGTGAATTGCATAACTTCAGAAATTTTCAAGAAATTGTGACCGCGCGGCTTAGGGATTTTTTCAAAAAAAAGTTGTTCAGACGTCGAGGGCTAATTCTGTTTCCGATGATAAAATCCCACCTGTTTCCACCGAAAAACCCTTCAGCGGAGCGTTTGCAACATTTCGACACCATTTTTGAGTCAATTGCAGAACGTCAGATTTTTGCTGAAATTGTGACCGCGCGGCTTAGGGATTTTTTCAAAAAAAAGTTGTTCAGACGTTGAGGGCTTATTCTGTTTCGGATGAGAAAAACGCTTCTGTTTCCACCGAAAAACCCTTCACGGGATCGTTTGCAACAGTTTGGCACTATTTTTGAGTGAATTGCAGAACGTCAGAAATTTTGAAGAAATTGTGACCGCGCGGCTTAGGGATTTTTTCAAAAAAAAGTTGTTCAGACGTCGAGGGCTAATTCTGTTTCCGATGATAAAATCCCACCTGTTTCCACCAAAAAAACTTTCAGGGGAGCGTTTGCAACAGTTCTGCACCATTTTTGAGTGAATTGCATAACGTCAGAAATTTTGAAGAAATTGTGACCGCGCGGCTTAGGGATTTTTTCAAAAAAAAGTTGTTCAGACGTCGAGGGCTAATTCTGTTTCCAATGATAAAATCCCACCTGTTTCCACCGAAAAACCCTTCAGCGGAGCGTTTGCAACATTTCGGCACCATTTTTGAGTCAATTGCAGAACGTCAGAAATTTGGAAAAAATTGTGACCGCGCGGCTTAGGGATTTTTTCAAAAAAAGGTTGTTCAGACGTCGAGAGCTAATTCTGTTTCCGATGATAAAATCCCACCTGTTTCCACCGAAAAACCTTTCAGGGGATCGTTTGCAACAGTTCTGCACCATTTTTGAGTGAATTGCAGAACGCCAGAAATTTTGAAGAAATTGTGACCGCGCGGCTTAGGGATTTTTTCAAAAAAAAGTTGTTCAGACGTCGAGGGCTAATTCTGTTTCCGATGATAAAAACCCACCTGTTTCCAACGAAAAACCCTTCAGCGGAGCGTTTGCAACATTTCGGCACCATTTTTGAGTCAATTGCAGAACGTCAGATTTTTGCTGAAATTGTGACCGCGCGGCTTAGGGATTTTTTTTTTAAAAAAGTTGTTCAGATGTTGAGGGCTAATTCTGTTTCCGATGGTAAAAACGCTTCTGTTTCCACCGAAAAACCCTTCACGGGATCGTTTGCAACAGTTTGGCACTATTTTTGAGTGAATTGCAGAACGTCAGAAATTTTGAAGAAATTGTGACCGCGCGGCTTAGGGATGTTTTTTTAAAAAAAGTTGTTCAGACGTCGAGGGCTAATTCTGTTTCCGATGATTAAAACCCACCTGTTTCCACCGAATAACCTTTCAGGGGAGCGTTTGCAACATTTCGGCAGCATTTTTGAATGAATTGCAGAACGTCACATTTTTCCGGAAACTGTGACCGCGCGGCTTAGGGATTTTTTCAAAAAAAAGTTGTTCAGACGTCGAGGGCTAATTCTGTTTCCGATGATAAAATCCCACCTGTTTCTACCGAAAAAACTTTCAGGGGAGCGTTTGCAACAGTTCTGCACCATTTTTGAGTGAATTGCATAACGTCAGAAATTTTGAAGAAATTGTGACCCCGCGGCTTAGGGATTTTTTCAAAAAAAAGTTGTTCAGACGTCGAGGGCTAATTCTGTTTCCGATGATAAAATCCCACCTGTTTCCACCGAAAAACCTTTCAGGGGATCGTTTGCAACAGTTTGGCACCATTTTTGAGTGAATTGCAGAACGTCAGATTTTTGCTGAAACTGTGACCGCGCGGCTTAGGGATTTTTGCAAAAAAAGTTGTTCAGACGTTGAGGGCTAATTCTGTTTCCCATGATAAAAACGCTTCTGTTTCCACCGAAAAACCTTTCAGGGGGCGGTTGGCAACAGTTTGGCACTATTTTTGAGTGAATTGCATAACTTCAGAAATTTTGAAGAAATTGTGACCGCGCGGCTTAGGGATTTTTTCAAAAAAAAGTTGTTCAGACGTCGAGGGCTAATTCTGTTTCCGATGATAAAATCCCACCTGTTTCCACCGAAAAAACTTTCAGGGGAGCGTTTGCAACAGTTCTGCACCATTTTTGAGTGAATTTCATAACGTCAGAAATTTTGAAGAAATTGTGACCGCGCGGCTTAGGGATTTTTTCAAAAAAAAGTTGTTCAGACGTCGAGGGCTAATTCTGCTTCCGATGATAAATACCACCTGTTTCCAACGAAAAACCCTTTAGCGGAGCGTTTGCAACATTTCGGCACCATTTTTGAGTCAATTGCAGAACGTCAGATTTTTGCTGAAATTGTGACCGCGCGGCTTAGGGATATTTTTTTTGAAAAAAGTTGTTCAGATGTTGAGGGCTAATTCTGTTTCCGATGGTAAAAACGCTTCTCTTTCCACCGAAAAACCCTTCACGGGATCGTTTGCAACAGTTTGGCACTATTTTTGAGTGAATTGCAGAACGTCAGAAATTTTGAAGAAATTGTGACCGCGCGGCTTAGGGATGTTTTTTTAAAAAAAGTTGTTCAGAGGTCGAGGGCTAATTCTGTTTCCGATGATAAAAACCCACCTGTTTCCACCGAATAACCTTTCAGGGGAGCGTTTGCAACAGTTCTGCACCTATTTTGAGTGAATTGCAGAACGTCACATTTTTCCGGAAACTGTGACCGCGCGGCTTAGGGATTTTTTCAAAAAATTTGTTCAGACGTCGAGGGCTAATTCTGTTTCCGATGATAAAATCCCACCTGTTTCCACGGAAAAAACTTTCAGGGGAGCGTTTGCAACAGTTCTGCACCATTTTTGAGTGAATTTCATAACGTCAGAAATTTTGAAGAAATTGTGACCGCGCGGCTTAGGGATTTTTTCAAAAAAAAAGTTGTTCAGACGTCGAGGGCTAATTCTGTTTCCGATGATAAAATCCCACCTGTTTCCACCGAAAAACCTTTCAGGGGATCGTTTGCAACAGTTTGGCACCATTTTTGAGTGAATTGCAGAACGTCAGATTTTTGCTGAAACTGTGACCGCGCGGCTTAGGGATTTTTGCAAAAAAAGTTGTTCAGACGTTGAGGGCTAATTCTGTTTCCCATGATAAAAACGCTTCTGTTTCCACCGAAAAACCTTTCAGGGGGCGGTTGGCAACAGTTTGGCACTATTTTTGAGTGAATTGCAGAACGTCAGAAATTTGGAAAAAATTGTGAACGCGCGGCTTAGGGATTTTTTTTTAAAAAAGTTGTTCAGACGTCGAGGGCTAATTCTGTTTCCGATGATAAAATCCCACCTGTTTCCACCGAAAAAACTTTCAGGGGAGCGTTTGCAACAGTTCTGCACCATTTCTGAGTGAATTGCATAACGTCAGAAATTTTGAAGAAATTGTGACCGCGCGGCTTAGGGATTTTTTCAAAAAAAAGTTATTCAGACGTCGAGAGCTAATTCTCTTTCCGATGATAAAATCCCACCTGTTTCCACCGAAAAACCTTTCAGGGGATCGTTTGCAACAGTTTGGCACCATTTTTGAGTGAATTGCAGAACGTCAGAAATTTTGAAGAAATTGTGACCGCGCGGCTTAGGGATTTTTTCAAAAAAAAGTTGGTCAGACGTCGAGGGCTAATTCTGTTTCCGATGATAAAATCCCACCTGTTTCCACCGAAAAAACTTCCAGGGGAGCGTTTGCAACAGTTCTGCACCATTTTTGAGTGAATTGTATAACTTCAGAAATTTTCAAGAAATTGTGACCGCGCGGCTTAGGGATTTTTTCAAAAAAAAGTTGTTCAGACGTCGAGGGCTAATTCTGTTTCCGATGATAAAATCGCACCTGTTTCCACCGAAAAACCCTTCAGCGGAGCGTTTGCAACATTTCGGCACCATTTTTGAGTCAATTGCCGAACGTCAGATTTTTGCTGAAATTGTGACCGCGCGGCTTAGGGATTTTTTCAAAAAAAAAAGTTGTTCAGACGTTGAGGGCTTATTCTGTTTCGGATGATAAAAACGCTTCTGTTTCCACCGAAAAACCCTTCACGGGATCGTTTGCAACAGTTTGGCACTATTTTTGAGTGAATTGCAGAACGTCAGAAATTTTGAAGAAATTGTGACCGCGCGGCTTAGGGATTTTTTCAAAAAAAAGTTGTTCAGACGTCGAGAGCTAATTCTGTTTCCGATGATAAAATCCCACCTGTTTCCACCGAAAAACCTTTCAGGGGATCGTTTGCAACAGTTTGGCACCATTTTTGAGTGAATTGCAGAACGTCAGAAATTTTGAAGAAATTGTGACCGCGCGGCTTAGGGATTTTTTCAAAAAAAAGTTGATCAGACGTCGAGGGCTAATTCTGTTTCCGATGATAAAATCCCACCTGTTTCCACCGACAAACCCTTCAGGGGAGCGTTTGCAACATTTCTGCACCATTTTTGAGTGAATTGCATAACGTCAGAAATTTTGAAGAAATTGTGACCGCGCAGCTTAGGGATTTTTTCAAAAAAAAGTTGTTCAGACGTCGAGAGCTAATTCTGTTTCCGATGATAAAATCCCACCTGTTTCCACCGAAAAACCTTTCAGGGGATCGTTTGCAACAGTTTGGCACCATTTTTGAGTGAATTGCAGAACGTCAGAAATTTTGAAGAAATCGTGACCGCGCCTTAGGGATTTTTTCAAAAAAAAGTTGCTCAGACGTCGAGGGCTAATTCTGTTTCCGATGATAAAATCCCACCTGTTTCCACCGAAAAAACTTTCAGGGGAGCGTTTGCAACAGTTCTGCACCATTATTGAGTGAATTGCAAAACTTCAGAAATTTTGAAGAAATTGTGACCCCGCGGCTTAGGGATTTTTTCAAAAAAAAGTTGTTCAGACGTCGAGGGCTAATTCTGTTTCCGATGATAAAATCCCACCTGTTTCCACCGAAAAACCCTTCAGCGGAGCGTTTGCAACATTTCGGCACCATTTTTTAGTCAATTGCAGAACGTCAGATTTTTGCTGAAATTGTGACCGCGCGGCTTAGGGATTTTTTTTTAAAAAAAGTTGTTCAGATGTTGAGGGCTAATTCTGTTTCCGATGGTAAAAACGCTTCTGTTTCCACCGAAAAACCCTTCACGGGATCGTTTGCAACAGTTTGGCACTATTTTTGAGTGAATTGCAGAACGTCAGAAATTTTGAAGAAATTGTGACCGCGCGGCTTAGGGATGTTTTTTTAAAAAAAGTTGTTCAGAGGTCGAGGGCTAATTCTGTTTCCGATGATAAAAACCCACCTGTTTCCACCGAATAACCTTTCAGGGGAGCGTTTGCAACATTTCGGCAGCATTTTTGAATGAATTGCAGAACGTCACATTTTTCCGGAAACTGTGACCGCGCGGCTTAGGGATTTTTTCAAAAAAAAGTTGTTCAGACGTCGAGAGCTAATTCTGTTTCCGATGATAAAATCCCACCTGTTTCCACCGAAAAAACTTTCAGGGGATCGTTTGCAACAGTTTGGCACCATTTTTGAGTGAATTGCATAACGTCAGAAATTTTGAAGAAATTGTGACCGCGCGGCTTAGGGATTTTTTCAAAAAAAAGTTGTTCAGACGTCGAGGGCTAATTCTGTTTCCGATGATAAAATCCCACCTGTTTCCACCGAAAAACCTTTCAGGGGATCGTTTGCAACAGTTTGGCACCATTTTTGAGTGAATTGCAGAACGTCAGATTTTTGCTGAAACTGTGACCGCGCGGCTTAGGGATTTTTGCAAAAGAAGTTGTTCAGACGTTGAGGGCTAATTCTGTTTCACATGATAAAAACGCTTCTGTTTCCACCGAAAAACCTTTCAGGGGGCGGTTGGCAACAGTTTGGCACTATTTTTGAGTGAATTGAAGAACGTCAGAAATTTTGAAGAAATTGTGACCGCGCGGCTTAGGGATTTTTTCAAAAAAAAGTTGTTCAGACGTCGAGGGCTAATTCTGTTTCCGATGATAAAATCCCACCTGTTTCCACCGAAAAAACTTTCAGGGGAGCGTTTGCAACAGTTCTGCACCATTTTTGAGTGAATTTCATAACGTCAGAAATTTTGAAGAAATTGTGACCGCGCGGCTTAGGGATTTTTTCAAAAAAAAGTTTTTCAGACGTCGAGGGCTAATTCTGTTTCCGATGATAAATACCACCTGTTTCCAACGAAAAACCCTTTAGCGGAGCGTTTGCAACATTTCGGCACCATTTTTGAGTCAATTGCAGAACGTCAGAAATTTGGAAAAAATTGTGAACGCGCGGCTTAGGGATTTTTTTTTTTAAAAAGTTGTTCAGACGTTGAGGGCTAATTCTGTTTCCGATAATAAAAACGCTTCTGTTTCCACCGAAAAACCCTTCACGGCATCATTTGCAACAGTTTGGCACTATTTTTGAGTGAATTGAAAAAGGTCAGAAATTTTGAAGAAATTGTGAGCGCGCGGCTTAGGGATTTTTTTTTTAAAAAGTTGATCAGACGTCGAGGGCTAATTCTGTTTCCGATGATAAAATCCCACCTGCTTCCACCGAAAAAACTTTCAGGGGAGCGTTTGCAACAGTTTGGCACCATTTTTGAGTGAATTGCAGAACGTCAGAAATTTTGAAGAAATTGTGACCGCGCGGCTTAGGGATTTTTTCAAAAAAAAGTTGATCAGACGTCGAGGGCTAATTCTGTTTCCGATGATAAAATCCCACCTGTTTCCACCGAAAAAACTTTCAGGGGAGCGTTTGCAACAGTTCTGCACCATTTTTGAGTGAATTGCATAACGTCAGAAATTTTGAAGAAATTGTGACCGCGCGGCTTAGGGATTTTTTCAAAAAAAAGTTTTTCAGACGTCGAGAGCTAATTCTGTTTCCGATGATAAAATCCCACCTGTTTCCACCGAAAAACCTTTCAGGGGATCGTTTGCAACAGTTTGGCACCATTTTTGAGTGAATTGCAGAACGTCAGAAATTTTGAAGAAATCGTGACCGCGCCTTAGGGATTTTTTCAAAAAAAAGTTGCTCAGACGTCGAGGGCTAATTCTGTTTCCGATGATAAAATCCCACCTGTTTCCACCGAAAAAACTTTCAGGGGAGCGTTTGCAACAGTTCTGCACCATTATTGAGTGAATTGCAAAACTTCAGAAATTTTGAAGAAATTGTGACCCCGCGGCTTAGGGATTTTTTCAAAAAAAAGTTGTTCAGACGTCGAGGGCTAATTCTGTTTCCGATGATAAAATCCCACCTGTTTCCACCGAAAAACCCTTCAGCGGAGCGTTTGCAACATTTCGGCACCATTTTTTAGTCAATTGCAGAACGTCAGATTTTTGCTGAAATTGTGACCGCGCGGCTTAGGGATTTTTTTTTAAAAAAAGTTGTTCAGATGTTGAGGGCTAATTCTGTTTCCGATGGTAAAAACGCTTCTGTTTCCACCGAAAAACCCTTCACGGGATCGTTTGCAACAGTTTGGCACTATTTTTGACTGAATTGCAGAACGTCAGAAATTTTGAAGAAATTGTGACCGCGCGGCTTAGGGATGTTTTTTTAAAAAAAGTTGTTCAGAGGTCGAGGGCTAATTCTGTTTCCGATGATAAAAACCCACCTGTTTCCACCGAATAACCTTTCAGGGGAGCGTTTGCAACATTTCGGCAGCATTTTTGAATGAATTGCAGAACGTCACATTTTTCCGGAAACTGTGACCGCGCGGCTTAGGGATTTTTTCAAAAAAAAGTTGTTCAGACGTCGAGGGCTAATTCTGTTTCCGATGATAAAATCCCACCTGTTTCCACCGAAAAAACTTTCAGGGGATCGTTTGCAACAGTTTGGCACCATTTTTGAGTGAATTGCATAACGTCAGAAATTTTGAAGAAATTGTGACCGCGCGGCTTAGGGATTTTTTCAAAAAAAAGTTGTTCAGACGTCGAGGGCTAATTCTGTTTCCGATGATAAAATCCCACCTGTTTCCACCGAAAAACCTTTCAGGGGATCGTTTGCAACAGTTTGGCACCATTTTTGAGTGAATTGCAGAACGTCAGATTTTTGCTGAAACTGTGACCGCGCGGCTTAGGGATTTTTGCAAAAAAAGTTGTTCAGACGTTGAGGGCTAATTCTGTTTCACATGATAAAAACGCTTCTGTTTCCACCGAAAAACCTTTCAGGGGGCGGTTGGCAACAGTTTGGCACTATTTTTGAGTGAATTGAAGAACGTCAGAAATTTTGAAGAAATTGTGACCGCGCGGCTTAGGGATTTTTTCAAAAAAAAGTTGTTCAGACGTCGAGGGCTAATTCTGTTTCCGATGATAAAATCCCACCTGTTTCCACCGAAAAAACTTTCAGGGGAGCGTTTGCAACAGTTCTGCACCATTTTTGAGTGAATTTCATAACGTCAGAAATTTTGAAGAAATTGTGACCGCGCGGCTTAGGGATTTTTTCAAAAAAAAGTTGTTCAGACGTCGAGGGCTAATTCTGTTTCCGATGATAAATACCACCTGTTTCCAACGAAAAACCCTTTAGCGGAGCGTTTGCAACATTTCGGCACCATTTTTGAGTCAATTGCAGAACGTCAGAAATTTGGAAAAAATTGTGAACGCGCGGCTTAGGGATTTTTTTTTTAAAAAAGTTGTTCAGACGTTGAGGGCTAATTCTGTTTCCGATAATAAAAACGCTTCTGTTTCCACCGAAAAACCCTTCACGGCATCATTTGCAACAGTTTGGCACTATTTTTGAGTGAATTGAAAAAGGTCAGAAATTTTGAAGAAATTGTGAGCGCGCGGCTTAGGGATTTTTTTTTTAAAAAGTTGATCAGACGTCGAGGGCTAATTCTGTTTCCGATGATAAAATCCCACCTGTTTCCACCGAAAAAACTTTCAGGGGAGCGTTTGCAACAGTTCTGCACCATTTTTGAGTGAATTGCATAACGTCAGAAATTTTGAAGAAATTGTGACCGCGCGGCTTAGGGATTTTTTCAAAAAAAAGTTATTCAGACATCGAGGGCTAATTCTGTTTCCGATGATAAAATCCCACCTGTTTCCACCGAAAAAACTTTCAGGGGAGCGTTTGCAACAGTTCTGCCCCATTTTTGAGTGAATTGCATAACTTCAGAAATTTTGAAGAAATTGTGACCGCGCGGCTTAGGGATTTTTTCAAAAAAAAGTTGTTCAGACGTCGAGGGCTAATTCTGTTTCCGATGATAAAAACCCACCTGTTTCCAACGAAAAACCCTTCAGCGGAGCGTTTGCAACATTTCGGCACCATTTTTGAGTCAATTGCAGAACGTCAGAAATTTGGAAAAAATTGTGAACGCGCGGCTTAGGGATTTTTTTTTAAAAAAAAGTTTTTCAGACGTTGAGGGCTAATTCTGTTTCCGATGATAAAAACGCTTCTGTTTCCACCGAAAAACCCTTCACGGCATCATTTGCAACAGTTTGGCACTATTTTTGAGTGAATTGCAGAACGTCAGAAATTTTGAAGAAATTGTGACCGCGCGGCTTAGGGATTTTTTCAAAAAAAAGTTGTTCAGACGTCGAGGGCTAATTCTGTTTCCGATGATAAAATCCCACCTGTTTCCACCAAAAAAACTTTCAGGGGAGCGTTTGCAACAGTTCTGCACCATTTTTGAGTGAATTGCATAACGTCAGAAATTTTGAAGAAATTGTGACCGCGCGGCTTAGGGATTTTTTCAAAAAAAAGTTGTTCAGACGTCGAGGGCTAATTCTGTTTCCGATTATAAAAACCCACCTGTTTCCACCGAAAAACCCTTCAGCGGAGCGTTTGCAACATTTCGGCACCATTTTTGAGTCAATTGCAGAACGTCAGATTTTTGCTGAAATTGTGACCGCGCGGCTTAGGGATTTTTTTTTTAATAAGTTGTTCAGATGTTGAGGGCTAATTCTGTTTCCGATGGTAAAAACGCTTCTGTTTCCACCGAAAAACCCTTCACGGGATCGTTTGCAACAGTTTGTCACTATTTTTGAGTGAATTGCAGAACGTCAGAAATTTTGAAGAAATTGTGACCGCGCGGCTTAGGGATTTTTTTTTTTAAAAAGTTGTTCAGAGGTCGAGGGCTAATTCTGTTTCCGATGATAAAAACCCACCTGTTTCCACCGAATAACCTTTCAGGGGAGCGTTTGCAACATTTCGGCAGCATTTTTGAATGAATTGCAGAACGTCACATTTTTCCGGAAACTGTGACCGCGCGGCTTAGGGATTTTTTCAAAAAAAAGTTGTTCAGACGTCGAGGGCTAATTCTGTTTCCGATGATAAAATCCCACCTGTTTCCACCGAAAAAACTTTCAGGGGAGCGTTTGCAACAGTTCTGCACCATTTTTGAGTGAATTGCAGAACGTCAGAAATTTTGAAGAAATTGTGACCGCGCGGCTTAGGGATTTACTCAAAAAAAAGTTGTTCAGACGTCGTGGGCTAATTCTGTTTCCGATGATAAAAACCACCTGTTTCCACCGAAAAACCCTTCAGGGGATCGTTTACAACAGTTTGGCACCATTTTTGAGTGAATTGCAGAACGTTAGAAATTTGGAAAAAATTGTGACCGCGCGGCTTAGGGATTTTTTCAAAAAAAGGTTGTTCAGACGTCGAGAGCTAATTCTGTTTCCGATGATAAAATCCCACCTGTTTCCACCGAAAAACCTTTCAGGGGATCGTTTGCAACAGTTTGGCACCATTTTTGAGTGAATTGCAGAACGTCAGAAATTTTGAAGAAATTGTGACCGCGCGGCTTAGGGATTTTTGCAAAAAAAGTTGTTCAGACGTCGAGGGCTAATTCTGTTTCCGATGATAAAAATGCTTCTGTTTCCACCGAAAAACCCTTCACGGGATCGTTTGCAACAGTTTGGCACTATTTTTGAGTGAATTGCAGAACGTCAGAAATTTTGAAGAAATTGTGACCGCGCGGCTTAGGGATTTTTTCAAAAAAAAGTTATACAGACGTCGAGGGCGAATTCTGTTTCCGATGATAAAATCCCACCTGTTTCCACCGAAAAACCTTTCAGGGGATCGTTTGCAACAGTTTAGCACCATTTTTGAGTGAATTGCAGAACGTCAGATTTTTGCTGAAACTGTGACCGCGCGGCTTAGGGATTTTTATTAAAAAAAGTTGTTCAGACGTTGAGGGCTAATTCTGTTTCCCATGATAAAAACGCTTCTGTTTCCACCGAAAAACCTTTCAGGGGGCAGTTGGCAACAGTTTGGCACCATTTTTAAGTGAATTGCAGAACGTCAGAAATTTTGAAGAAATTGTGACCTCGCGGCTTAGGGATTTTTTTTTAAAAAAGTTGTTCAGATGTTGAGGGCTAATTCTGTTTCCGATGGTAAAAACGCTTCTGTTTCCACCGAAAAACCCTTCACGGGATCGTTTGCAACAGTTTGGCACTATTTTTGAGTGAATTGGAGAACGTCAGAAATTTTGAAGAAATTGTGACCGCGCGGCTTAGGGATTTTTTCAAAAAAAAGTTGTTCAGACGTCGAGGGCTAATTCTGTTTCCGATGATAAAATCCCACCTGTTTCCACCAAAAAAACTTTCAGGGGAGCGTTTGCAACAGTTCTGCACCATTTTTGAGTGAATTGCATAACGTCAGAAATTTTGAAGAAATTGTGACCGCGCGGCTTAGGGATTTTTTCAAAAAAAAGTTGTTCAGACGTCGAGGGCTAATTCTGTTTCCGATGATAAAAACCCACCTGTTTCCAACGAAAAACCCTTCAGCGGAGCGTTTGCAACATTTTGGCACCATTTTTTTGTCAATTGCAGAACGTCAGAAATTTGGAAAAAATTGTGAACGCGCTGCTTAGGGATTTTTTTTTAAAAAAAGTTTTTCAGACGTTGAGGGCTAATTCTGTTTCCGATGATAAAATCCCACCTGTTTCCACCGAAAAACCCTTCACGGCATCATTTGCAACAGTTTGGCACTATTTTTGAGTGAATTGCAGAACGTCAGAAATTTTGAAGAAATTGTGACCGCGCGGCTTCGGGATTTTTTTTTTTAAAAGTTGATCAGACGTCGAGGGCTAATTCTGTTTCCGATGATAAAATCCCACCTGTTTCCACCGAAAAAACTTTCAGGGGAGCGTTTGCAACAGTTCTGCACCATTTTTGAGTGAATTGCATAACTTCAGAAATTTTGAAGAAATTGTGACCGCGCGGCTTAGGGATTTTTTCAAAAAAAAGTTGTTCAGACGTCGAGAGCTAATTCTGTTTCCAATGATAAAATCCCACCTGCTTCCACCGAAAAAACTTTCAGGGGATCGTTTGCAACAGTTTGGCACCATTTTTGAGTGAATTGCAGAACGTCAGAAATTTTGAAGAAATTGTGACCGCGCCTTAGGGATTTTTTTTAAAAAAAAGTTGTTCAGATGTTGAGGGCTAATTCTGTTTCCGATGATAAAATCCCACCTGTTTCCACCGAAAAAACTTTCAGGGGAGCGTTTGCAACAGTTCTGCACCATTATTGAGTGAATTGCAAAACTTCAGAAATTTTGAAGAAATTGTGACCGCGCGGCTTAGGGATTTTTTCAAAAAAATGTTGTTCAGATGTCGAGGGCTAATTCTGTTTCCGATGATAAAATCCCACCTGTTTCCACTGAAAAACCCTGCAGCGGAGCGTTTGCAACATTTCGGCACCATTTTTGAGTCAATTGCAGAACGTCAGATTTTTGCTGAAATTGTGACCGCGCGGCTTAGGGATTTTTTTTTTTAAAAAGTTGTTCAGATGTTGAGGGCTAATTCTGTTTCCGATGGTAAAAACGCTTCTGTTTCCACCGAAAAACCCTTCACGGGATCGTTTGCAACAGTTTGGCACTATTTTTGAGTGAATTGCAGAACGTCAGAAATTTTGAAGAAATTGTGACCGCGCGGCTTAGGGATTTTTTTTTAAAAAAGTTGTTCAGAGGTCGAGGGCTAATTCTGTTTCCGATGATAAAAACCCACCTGTTTCCACCGAAAAAACTTTCAGGGGAGCGTTTGCAACAGTTCTGCACCATTTTTGAGTGAATTGCATAACGTCAGAAATTTTGAAGAAATTGTGACCGCGCGGCTTAGGGATTTTTGCAAAAAAAGTTGTTCAGACGTCGAGGGCTAATTCTGTTTCCGATGATAAAAATGCTTCTGTTTCCACCGAAAAACCCTTCACGGGATCGTTTGCAACAGTTTGTCACTATTTTTGAGTGAATTGCAGAACGTCAGAAATTTTGAAGAAATTGTGACCGCGCGGCTTAGGGATTTTTTCAAAAAAAAGTTATTCAGACGTCGAGGGCTAATTCTGTTTCCGATGATAAAATCCCACCTGTTTCCACCGAAAAACCTTTCAGGGGATCGTTTGCAACAGTTTGGCACCATTTTTGAGTGAATTGCAGAACGTCAGATTGTTGCTGAAACTGTGACCGCGCGGCTTAGGGATTTTTTTTAAAGAAAGTTGTTCAGACGTTGAGGGCTAATTCTGTTTCCCATGATAAAAACGCTTCTGTTTCCACCGAAAAACCTTTCAGGGGGCGGTTGGCAACAGTTTGGCACCATTTTTGAGTGAATTGCAGAACGTCAGAAATTTTGAAGAAATTGTGACCGCGCGGCTTAGGGATTTTTTCAAAAAAAAGTTGTTCAGACGTCGAGGTCTAATTCTGTTTCCGATGATAAAATCCCACCTGTTTCCACCAAAAAAACTTTCAGGGGAGCGTTTGCAACAGTTCTGCACCATTTTTGAGTGAATTGCATAACGTCAGAAATTTTGAAGAAATTGTGACCGCGCGGCTTAGGGATTTTTTCAAAAAAAAGTTGTTCAGACGTCGAGGGCTAATTCTGTTTCCGATGATAAAAACCCACCTGTTTCCAACGAAAAACCCTTCAGAGGAGCGTTTGCAGCATTTCGGCACCATTTTTGAGTCAATTGCAGAACGTCAGAAATTTGGAAAAAATTGTGAACGCGCGGCTTAGGGATTTTTTTTAAAAAAAGTTTTTCAGACGTTGAGGGCTAATTCTGTTTCCGATGATAAAAACGCTTCTGTTTCCACCGAAAAACCCTTCACGGCATCATTTGCAACAGTTTGGCACTATTTTTGAGTGAATTGTAGAACGTCAGAAATTTTGAAGAAATTGTGACCGCGCGGCTTCGGGATTTTTTTTAAAAAAAGTTGATCAGACGTCGAGGGCTAATTCTGTTTCCGATGATAAAATCCCACCTGTTTCCACCGAAAAACCCTTCAGCGGAGCGTTTGCAACATTTCGGCACCATTTTTGAGTGAATTGCAGAACGTCAGATTTTTGCTGAAATTGTGACCGCGCGGCTTAGGGATTTTTTCAAAAAAAAGTTGTTCAGACGTCGAGAGCTAATTCTGTGTCCGATGATAAAATCCCACCTGCTTCCACCGAAAAAACTTTCAGGGGATCGTTTGCAACAGTTTGGCACCATTATTGAGTGAATTGCAAAACTTCAGATATTTTGAAGAAATTGTGACCCCGCGGCTTAGGGATTTTTTCAAAAAAATGTTGTTCAGACGTCGAGGGCTAATTCTGTTTCCGATGATAAAATCCCACCTGTTTCCACTGAAAAACCCTGCAGCGGAGCGTTTGCAACATTTCGGCACCATTTTTGAGTCAATTGCAGAACGTCAGATTTTTGCTGAAATTGTGACCGCGCGGCTTAGGGATTTTTTTTTTTAAAAAGTTGTTCAGATGTTGAGGGCTAATTCTGTTTCCGATGGTAAAAACGCTTCTGTTTCCACCGAAAAACCCTTCACGGGATCGTTTGCAACAGTTTGGCACTATTTTTGAGTGAATTGCAGAACGTCAGAAATTTTGAAGAAATTGTGACCGCGCGGCTTAGGGATTTTTTTTAAAAAAAGTTGTTCAGAGGTCGAGGGCTAATTCTGTTTCCGATGATAAAAACCCACCTGTTTCCACCGAAAAAACTTTCAGGGGAGCGTTTGCAACAGTTCTGCACCATTTTTGAGTGAATTGCATAACGTCAGAAATTTTGAAGAAATTGTGACCGCGCAGCTTAGGGATTTACTCAAAAAAAAGTTGTTCAGACGTCGTGGGCTAATTCTGTTTCCGATGATAAAAACCACCTGTTTCCACCGAAAAACCCTTCAGGGGATCGTTTGCAACAGTTTGGCACCATTTTTGAGTGAATTGCAGAACGTTAGAAATTTGGAAAAAATTGTGACCGCGCGGCTTAGGGATTTTTGCAAAAAAAGTTGTTCAGACGTCGAGGGCTAATTCTGTTTCCGATGATAAAAATGCTTCTGTTTCCACCGAAAAACCCTTCACGGGATCGTTTGCAACAGTTTGTCACTATTTTTGAGTGAATTGCAGAACGTCAGAAATTTTGAAGAAATTGTGACCGCGCGGCTTAGGGATTTTTTCAAAAAAAAGTTATTCAGACGTCGAGGGCTAATTCTGTTTCCGATGATAAAATCCCACCTGTTTCCACCGAAAAACCTTTCAGGGGATCGTTTGCAACAGTTTGGCACCATTTTTGAGTGAATTGCAGAACGTCAGATTTTTGCTGAAACTGTGACCGCGCGGCTTAGGGATTTTTTTTAAAGAAAGTTGTTCAGACGTTGAGGGCTAATTCTGTTTCCCATGATAAAAACGCTTCTGTTTCCACCGAAAAACCTTTTAGGGGGCGGTTGGCAACAGTTTGGCACCATTTTTGAGTGAATTGCAGAACGTCAGAAATTTTGAAGAAATTGTGACCTCGCGGCTTAGGGATTTTTTTTAAAAAAAGTTGTTCAGATGTTGAGGGCTAATTCTGTTTCCGATGGTAAAAACGCTTCTGTTTCCACCGAAAAACCCTTCACGGGATCGTTTGCAACAGTTTGGCACTATTTTTGAATGAATTGCAGAACGTCACATTTTTCCGGAAACTGTGACCGCGCGGCTTAGGGATTTTTTCAAAAAAAAGTTGTTCAGACGTCGAGGGCTAATTCTGTTTCCGATGATAAAATCCCACCTGTTTCCACCGAAAAACCTTTCAGGGGATCGTTTGCAACAGTTTGGCACCATTTTTGAGTGAATTGCAGAACGTCAGAAATTTTGAAGAAATTGTGACCGCGCGGCTTAGGGATTTTTTCAAAAAAAAGTTGTTCAGACGTCGAGGGCTAATTCAGTTTCCGATGATAAAAACCACCTGTTTCCAACGAAAAACGCTTCAGCGGAGCGTTTGCAACATTTCGGCACCATTTTTGAGTCAATTGCAGAACGTCAGAAATTTGGAAAAAATTGTGAACGCGCGGCTTAGGGATTTTTTTTAAAAAAAAAGTTGTTCAGACGTTGAGGGCTAATTCTGTTTCCGATGATAAAAACGCTTCTGTTTCCACTGAAAAACCCTTCACGGCATCATTTGCAACAGTTTGGCACTATTTTTGAGTGAATTGCAGAACGTCAGAAATTTTGAAGAAATTGTGACCGCGCGGCTTAGGGATTTTTTTTAAAAAAAGTTGTTCAGACGTTGAGGGCTAATTCTGTTTCCGATGATAAAATCCCACCTGTTTCCACCGAAAAAACTTTCAGGGGAGCGTTTGCAACAGTTCTGCACCATTTTTGAGTGAATTGCATAACTTCAGAAAATTTGAAGAAATTGTGACCGCGCGGCTTAGGGATTTTTTCAAAAAAAAGTTGTTCAGACGTCGAGAGCTAATTCTGTTTCCGATGATAAAATCCCACCTGTTTCCACCGAAAAACCTTTCAGGGGATCGTTTGCAACAGTTTGGCACCATTTTTGAGTGAATTGCAGAACGTCAGATTTTTGCTGAAACTGTGACCGCGCGGCTTAGGGATTTTTTCAAAAAAAAGTTGTTCAGACGTCGAGGTCTAATTCTGTTTCCGATGATAAAATCCCACCTGTTTCCACCAAAAAAACGCTTCAGTGGAGCGTTTGCAACATTTCGGCACCATTTTTGAGTCAATTGCAGAACGTCAGAAATTTGGAAAAAATTGTGAACGCGCGGCTTAGGGATTTTTTTTTTAAAAAAAGTTGTTCAGACGTTGAGGGCTAATTCTGTTTCCGATGATAAAAACGCTTCTGTTTCCACTGAAAAACCCTTCACGGCATCATTTGCAACAGTTTGGCACTATTTTTGAGTGAATTGCAGAACGTCAGAAATTTTGAAGAAATTGTGACCGCGCGGCTTAGGGATTTTTTTAAAAAAAAGTTGTTCAGACGTTGAGGGCTAATTCTGTTTCCGATGATAAAATCCCACCTGTTTCCACCGAAAAAACTTTCAGGGGAGCGTTTGCAACAGTTCTGCACCATTTTTGAGTGAATTGCATAACTTCAGAAAATTTGAAGAAATTGTGACCGCGCGGCTTAGGGATTTTTTCAAAAAAAAGTTGTTCAGACGTCGAGAGCTAATTCTGTTTCCGATGATAAAATCCCACCTGTTTCCACCGAAAAACCTTTCAGGGGATCGTTTGCAACAGTTTGGCACCATTTTTGAGTGAATTGCAGAACGTCAGATTTTTGCTGAAACTGTGACCGCGCGGCTTAGGGATTTTTTCAAAAAAAGGTTGTTCAGACGTCGAGAGCTAATTCTGTTTCCGATGATAAAATCCCACCTGTTTCCACCGAAAAACCTTTCAGGGGATCGTTTGCAACAGTTTGGCACCATTTTTGAGTGAATTGCAGAACGTCAGAAATTTTGAAGAAATTGTGACCGCGCGGCTTCGGGATTTTTTTTAAAGAAAGTTGTTCAGACGTTGAGGGCTAATTCTGTTTCCCATGATAAAAACGCTTCTGTTTCCACCGAAAAACCTTTCAGGGGGCGGTTGGCAACAGTTTGGCACCATTTTTGAGTGAATTGCAGAACGTCAGAAATTTTGAAGAAATTGTGACCGCGCGGCTTAGGGATTTTTTCAAAAAAAAGTTGTTCAGACGTCGAGGGCTAATTCTGTTTCCGATGATAAAATCCCACCTGTTTCCACCAAAAAAACTTTCAGGGGAGCGTTTGCAACAGTTCTGCACCATTTTTGAGTGAATTGCATAACGTCAGAAATTTTGAAGAAATTGTGACCGCGCGGCTTAGGGATTTTTTCAAAAAAAAGTTGTTCAGACGTCGAGGGCTAATTCTGTTTCCGATGATAAAAACCCACCTGTTTCCAACGAAAAACCCTTCAGCGGAGCGTTTGCAGCATTTCGGCACCATTTTTGAGTCAATTGCAGAACGTCAGAAATTTGGAAAAAATTGTGAACGCGCGGCTTAGGGATTTTTTTTAAAAAAAGTTTTTCAGACGTTGAGGGCTAATTCTGTTTCCGATGATAAAAACGCTTCTCTTTCCACCGAAAAACCCTTCACGGCATCATTTGCAACAGTTTGGCACTATTTTTGAGTGAATTGTAGAACGTCAGAAATTTTGAAGAAATTGTGACCGCGCGGCTTCGGGATTTTTTTTTTAAAAAGTTGATCAGACGTCGAGGGCTAATTCTGTTTCCGATGATAAAATCCCACCTTTTTCCACCGAAAAACCCTTCAGCGGAGCGTTTGCAACATTTCGGCACCATTTTTGAGTGAATTGCAGAACGTCAGATTTTTGCTGAAATTGTGACCGCGCGGCTTAGGGATTTTTTCAAAAAAAAGTTGTTCAGATGTCGAGAGCTAATTCTGTTTCCGATGATAAAATCCCACCTGCTTCCACCGAAAAAACTTTCAGGGGATCGTTTGCAACAGTTTGGCACCATTTTTGAGTGAATTGCAGAACGTCAGAAATTTTGAAGAAATTGTGACCGCGCCTTAGGGATTTTTTCAAAAAAAAGTTGCTCAGACGTCGAGGGCTAATTCTGTTTCCGATGATAAAATCCCACCTGTTTCGACCGAAAAAACTTTCAGGGGAGCGTTTGCAACAGTTCTGCACCATTATTGAGTGAATTGCAAAACTTCAGATATTTTGAAGAAATTGTGACCCCGCGGCTTAGGGATTTTTTCAAAAAAATGTTGTTCAGACGTCGAGGGCTAATTCTGTTTCCGATGATAAAATCCCACCTGTTTCCACTGAAAAACCCTGCAGCGGAGCGTTTGCAACATTTCGGCACCATTTTTGAGTCAATTGCAGAACGTCAGATTTTTGCTGAAATTGTGACCGCGCGGCTTAGGGATTTTTTTTTTTAAAAAGTTGTTCAGATGTTGAGGGCTAATTCTGTTTCCGATGGTAAAAACGCTTCTGTTTCCACCGAAAAACCCTTCACGGGATCGTTTGCAACAGTTTGGCACTATTTTTGAGTGAATTGCAGAACGTCAGAAATTTTGAAGAAATTGTGACCGCGCGGCTTAGGGATTTTTTTAAAAAAAAGTTGTTCAGAGGTCGAGGGCTAATTCTGTTTCCGATGATAAAAACCCACCTGTTTCCACCGAAAAAACTTTCAGGGGAGCGTTTGCAACAGTTCTGCACCATTTTTGAGTGAATTGCATAACGTCAGAAATTTTGAAGAAATTGTGACCGCGCGGCTTAGGGATTTACTCAAAAAAAAGTTGTTCAGACGTCGTGGGCTAATTCTGTTTCCGATGATAAAAACCACCTGTTTCCACCGAAAAACCCTTCAGGGGATCGTTTGCAACAGTTTGGCACCATTTTTGAGTGAATTGCAGAACGTTAGAAATTTGGAAAAAATTGTGACCGCGCGGCTTAGGGATTTTTGCAAAAAAAGTTGTTCAGACGTCGAGGGCTAATTCTGTTTCCGATGATAAAAATGCTTCTGTTTCCACCGAAAAACCCTTCACGGGATCGTTTGCAACAGTTTGTCACTATTTTTGAGTGAATTGCAGAACGTCAGAAATTTTGAAGAAATTGTGACCGCGCGGCTTAGGGATTTTTTCAAAAAAAAGTTATTCAGACGTCGAGGGCTAATTCTGTTTCCGATGATAAAATCCCACCTGTTTCCACCGAAAAACCTTTCAGGGGATCGTTTGCAACAGTTTGGCACCATTTTTGAGTGAATTGCAGAACGTCAGACTTTTGCTGAAACTGTGACCGCGCGGCTTAGGGATTTTTTTTAAAGAAAGTTGTTCAGACGTTGAGGGCTAATTCTGTTTCCCATGATAAAAACGCTTCTGTTTCCACCGAAAAACCTTTCAGGGGGCGGTTGGCAACAGTTTGGCACCATTTTTGAGTGAATTGCAGAACGTCAGATTTTTGCTGAAACTGTGACCGCGCGGCTTAGGGATTTTTTTTAAAAAAAGTTGTTCAGATGTTGAGGGCTAATTCTGTTTCCGATGGTAAAAACGCTTCTGTTTCCACCGAAAAACCCTTCACGGGATCGTTTGCAACAGTTTGGCACTATTTTTGAATGAATTGCAGAACGTCACATTTTTCCGGAAACTGTGACCGCGCGGCTTAGGGATTTTTTCAAAAAAAAGTTGTTCAGACGTCGAGGGCTAATTCTGTTTCCGATGATAAAATCCCACCTGTTTCCACCGAAAAACCTTTCAGGGGATCGTTTGCAACAGTTTGGCACCATTTTTGAGTGAATTGCAGAACGTCAGAAATTTTGAAGAAATTGTGACCGCGCGGCTTAGGGATTTTTTCAAAAAAAAGTTGTTCAGACGTCGAGGGCTAATTCTGTTTCCGATGATAAAAACCACCTGTTTCCAACGAAAAACGCTTCAGCGGAGCGTTTGCAACATTTCGGCACCATTTTTGAGTCAATTGCAGAACGTCAGAAATTTGGAAAAAATTGTGAACGCGCGGCTTAGGGATTTTTTTTTTAAAAAAAGTTGTTCAGACGTTGAGGGCTAATTCTGTTTCCGATGATAAAAACGCTTCTGTTTCCACTGAAAAACCCTTCACGGCATCATTTGCAACAGTTTGGCACTATTTTTGAGTGAATTGCAGAACGTCAGAAATTTTGAAGAAATTGTGACCGCGCGGCTTAGGGATTTTTTTTTAAAAAAGTTGTTCAGACGTTGAGGGCTAATTCTGTTTCCGATGATAAAATCCCACCTGTTTCCACCGAAAAAACTTTCAGGGGAGCGTTTGCAACAGTTCTGCACCATTTTTGAGTGAATTGCATAACTTCAGAAAATTTGAAGAAATTGTGACCGCGCGGCTTAGGGATTTTTTCAAAAAAAAGTTGTTCAGACGTCGAGAGCTAATTCTGTTTCCGATGATAAAATCCCACCTGTTTCCACCGAAAAACCTTTCAGGGGAGCGTTTGCCACAGTTCTGCACCATTTTTGAGTGAATTGCAGAACGTCAGATTTTTGCTGAAACTGTGACCGCGCGGCTTAGGGATTTTTTCAAAAAAAGGTTGTTCAGACGTCGAGAGCTAATTCTGTTTCCGATGATAAAATCCCACCTGTTTCCACCGAAAAACCTTTCAGGGGATCGTTTGCAACAGTTTGGCACCATTTTTGAGTGAATTGCAGAACGTCAGAAATTTTGAAGAAATTGTGACCGCGCGGCTTCGGGATTTTTTTTAAAGAAAGTTGTTCAGACGTTGAGGGCTAATTCTGTTTCCCATGATAAAAACGCTTCTGTTTCCACCGAAAAACCTTTCAGGGGGCGGTTGGCAACAGTTTGGCACCATTTTTGAGTGAATTGCAGAACGTCAGAAATTTTGAAGAAATTGTGACCGCGCGGCTTAGGGATTTTTTCAAAAAAAAGTTGTTCAGACGTCGAGGTCTAATTCTGTTTCCGATGATAAAATCCCACCTGGTTCCACCAAAAAAACTTTCAGGGGAGCGTTTGCAACAGTTCTGCACCATTTTTGAGTGAATTGCATAACGTCAGAAATTTTGAAGAAATTGTGACCGCGCGGCTTAGGGATTTTTTCAAAAAAAAGTTGTTCAGACGTCGAGGGCTAATTCTGTTTCCGATGATAAAAACCCACCTGTTTCCAACGAAAAACCCTTCAGCGGAGCGTTTGCAGCATTTCGGCACCATTTTTGAGTCAATTGCAGAACGTCAGAAATTTGGAAAAAATTGTGAACGCGCGGCTTAGGGATTTTTTTTAAAAAAAGTTTTTCAGACGTTGAGGGCTAATTCTGTTTCCGATGATAAAAACGCTTCTGTTTCCACCGAAAAACCCTTCACGGCATCATTTGCAACAGTTTGGCACTATTTTTGAGTGAATTGTAGAACGTCAGAAATTTTGAAGAAATTGTGACCGCGCGGCTTCGGGATTTTTTTTTAAAAAAGTTGATCAGACGTCGAGGGCTAATTCTGTTTCCGATGATAAAATCCCACCTTTTTCCAGCGAAAAACCCTTCAGCGGAGCGTTTGCAACATTTCGGCACCATTTTTGAGTGAATTGCAGAACGTCAGATTTTTGCTGAAATTGTGACCGCGCGGCTTAGGGATTTTTTCAAAAAAGAGTTGTTCAGACGTCGAGAGCTAATTCTGTTTCCGATGATAAAATCCCACCTGCTTCCACCGAAAAAACTTTCAGGGGATCGTTTGCAACAGTTTGGCACCATTTTTGAGTGAATTGCAGAACGTCAGAAATTTTGAAGAAATTGTGACCGCGCCTTAGGGATTTTTTCAAAAAAAAGTTGCTCAGACGTCGAGGGCTAATTCTGTTTCCGATGATAAAATCCCACCTGTTTCGACCGAAAAAACTTTCAGGGGAGCGTTTGCAACAGTTCTGCACCATTATTGAGTGAATTGCAAAACTTCAGATATTTTGAAGAAATTGTGACCCCGCGGCTTAGGGATTTTTTCAAAAAAATGTTGTTCAGACGTCGAGGGCTAATTCTGTTTCCGATGATAAAATCCCACCTGTTTCCACTGAAAAACCCTGCAGCGGAGCGTTTGCAACATTTCGGCACCATTTTTGAGTCAATTGCAGAACGTCAGATTTTTGCTGAAATTGTGACCGCGCGGCTTAGGGATTTTTTTTTTTAAAAAGTTGTTCAGATGTTGAGGGCTAATTCTGTTTCCGATGGTAAAAACGCTTCTGTTTCCACCGAAAAACCCTTCACGGGATCGTTTGCAACAGTTTGGCACTATTTTTGAGTGAATTGCAGAACGTCAGAAATTTTGAAGAAATTGTGACCGCGCGGCTTAGGGATTTTTTTTAAAAAAAGTTGTTCAGAGGTTGAGGGCTAATTCTGTTTCCGATGATAAAAACCCACCTGTTTCCACCGAAAAAACTTTCAGGGGAGCGTTTGCAACAGTTCTGCACCATTTTTGAGTGAATTGCATAACGTCAGAAATTTTGAAGAAATTGTGACCGTGCGGCTTAGGGATTTACTCAAAAAAAAGTTGTTCAGACGTCGTGGGCTAATTCTGTTTCCGATGATAAAAACCACCTGTTTCCACCGAAAAACCCTTCAGGGGATCGTTTGCAACAGTTTGGCACCATT
Organism: Podarcis gaigeae; assembly: GCF_964106915.1. NCBI lineage: Eukaryota > Metazoa > Chordata > Lepidosauria > Squamata > Lacertidae > Podarcis > Podarcis gaigeae. The sequence goes on from NC_139685.1 coordinate 7,663,818, forward strand.
TTTGAGTGAATTGCAGAACGTTAGAAATTTGGAAAAAATTGTGACCGCGCGGCTTAGGGATTTTTGCAAAAAAAGTTGTTCAGACGTCGAGGGCTAATTCTGTTTCCGATGATAAAAATGCTTCTGTTTCCACCGAAAAACCCTTCACGGGATCGTTTGCAACAGTTTGTCACTATTTTTGAGTGAATTGCAGAACGTCAGAAATTTTGAAGAAATTGTGACCGCGCGGCTTAGGGATTTTTTCAAAAAAAAGTTATTCAGACGTCGAGGGCTAATTCTGTTTCCGATGATAAAATCCCACCTGTTTCCACCGAAAAACCTTTCAGGGGATCGTTTGCAACAGTTTGGCACCATTTTTGAGTGAATTGCAGAACGTCAGATTTTTGCTGAAACTGTGACCGCGCGGCTTAGGGATTTTTTTAAAGAAAGTTGTTCAGACGTTGAGGGCTAATTCTGTTTCCCATGATAAAAACGCTTCTGTTTCCACCGAAAAACCTTTCAGGGGGCGGTTGGCAACAGTTTGGCACCATTTTTGAGTGAATTGCAGAACGTCAGAAATTTTGAAGAAATTGTGACCTCGCGGCTTAGGGATTTTTTTTAAAAAAAGTTGTTCAGATGTTGAGGGCTAATTCTGTTTCCGATGGTAAAAACGCTTCTGTTTCCACCGAAAAAACCCTTCACGGGATCGTTTGCAACAGTTTGGCACTATTTTTGAATGAATTGCAGAACGTCACATTTTTCCGGAAACTGTGACCGCGCGGCTTAGGGATTTTTTCAAAAAAAAGTTGTTCAGACGTCGAGAGCTAATTCTGTTTCCGATGATAAAATCCCACCTGTTTCCACCGAAAAACCTTTCAGGGGATCGTTTGCAACAGTTTGGCACCATTTTTGAGTGAATTGCAGAACGTCAGATTTTTGCTGAAACTGTGACCGCGCGGCTTAGGGATTTTTTCAAAAAAAAGTTGTTCAGACGTCGAGGTCTAATTCTGTTTCCGATGATAAAATCCCACCTGTTTCCACCAAAAAACGCTTCAGTGGAGCGTTTGCAACATTTCGGCACCATTTTTGAGTCAATTGCAGAACGTCAGAAATTTGGAAAAAATTGTGAACGCGCGGCTTAGGGATTTTTTTTTAAAAAAGTTGTTCAGACGTTGAGGGCTAATTCTGTTTCCGATGATAAAATCCCACCTGTTTCCACCGAAAAAACTTTCAGGGGAGCGTTTGCAACAGTTCTGCACCATTTTTGAGTGAATTGCATAACTTCAGAAAATTTGAAGAAATTGTGACCGCGCGGCTTAGGGATTTTTTCAAAAAAAAGTTGTTCAGACGTCGAGAGCTAATTCTGTTTCCGATGATAAAATCCCACCTGTTTCCACCGAAAAACCTTTCAGGGGAGCGTTTGCCACAGTTCTGCACCATTTTTGAGTGAATTGCAGAACGTCAGATTTTTGCTGAAACTGTGACCGCGCGGCTTAGGGATTTTTTCAAAAAAAGGTTGTTCAGACGTCGAGAGCTAATTCTGTTTCCGATGATAAAATCCCACCTGTTTCCACCGAAAAACCTTTCAGGGGATCGTTTGCAACAGTTTGGCACCATTTTTGAGTGAATTGCAGAACGTCAGAAATTTTGAAGAAATTGTGACCGCGCGGCTTCGGGATTTTTTTTAAAGAAAGTTGTTCAGACGTTGAGGGCTAATTCTGTTTCCCATGATAAAAACGCTTCTGTTTCCACCGAAAAACCTTTCAGGGGGCGGTTGGCAACAGTTTGGCACCATTTTTGAGTGAATTGCAGAACGTCAGAAATTTTGAAGAAATTGTGACCGCGCGGCTTAGGGATTTTTTCAAAAAAAAGTTGTTCAGACGTCGAGGTCTAATTCTGTTTCCGATGATAAAATCCCACCTGGTTCCACCAAAAAAAACTTTCAGGGGAGCGTTTGCAACAGTTCTGCACCATTTTTGGTGAATTGCATAACGTCAGAAATTTTGAAGAAATTGTGACCGCGCGGCTTAGGGATTTTTTCAAAAAAAAGTTGTTCAGACGTCGAGGGCTAATTCTGTTTCCGATGATAAAAACCCACCTGTTTCCAACGAAAAACCCTTCAGCGGAGCGTTTGCAGCATTTCGGCACCATTTTTGAGTCAATTGCAGAACGTCAGAAATTTGGAAAAAATTGTGAACGCGCGGCTTAGGGATTTTTTTTTAAAAAAGTTTTTCAGACGTTGAGGGCTAATTCTGTTTCCGATGATAAAAACGCTTCTGTTTCCACCGAAAAACCCTTCACGGCATCATTTGCAACAGTTTGGCACTATTTTTGAGTGAATTGTAGAACGTCAGAAATTTTGAAGAAATTGTGACCGCGCGGCTTCGGGATTTTTTTTTAAAAAAGTTGTTCAGACGTCGAGGGCTAATTCTGTTTCCGATGATAAAATCCCACCTTTTTCCAGCGAAAAACCCTTCAGCGGAGCGTTTGCAACATTTCGGCACCATTTTTGAGTGAATTGCAGAACGTCAGATTTTTGCTGAAATTGTGACCGCGCGGCTTAGGGATTTTTTCAAAAAAGAGTTGTTCAGACGTCGAGAGCTAATTCTGTTTCCGATGATAAAATCCCACCTGCTTCCACCGAAAAAACTTTCAGGGGATCGTTTGCAACAGTTTGGCACCATTTTTGAGTGAATTGCAGAACGTCAGAAATTTTGAAGAAATTGTGACCGCGCCTTAGGGATTTTTTCAAAAAAAAGTTGCTCAGACGTCGAGGGCTAATTCTGTTTCCGATGATAAAATCCCACCTGTTTCGACCGAAAAAACTTTCAGGGGAGCGTTTGCAACAGTTCTGCACCATTATTGAGTGAATTGCAAAACTTCAGATATTTTGAAGAAATTGTGACCCCGCGGCTTAGGGATTTTTTCAAAAAAATGTTGTTCAGACGTCGAGGGCTAATTCTGTTTCCGATGATAAAATCCCACCTGTTTCCACTGAAAAACCCTGCAGCGGAGCGTTTGCAACATTTCGGCACCATTTTTGAGTCAATTGCAGAACGTCAGATTTTTGCTGAAATTGTGACCGCGCGGCTTAGGGATTTTTTTTTTAAAAAAGTTGTTCAGATGTTGAGGGCTAATTCTGTTTCCGATGGTAAAAACGCTTCTGTTTCCACCGAAAAACCCTTCACGGGATCGTTTGCAACAGTTTGGCACTATTTTTGAGTGAATTGCAGAACGTCAGAAATTTTGAAGAAATTGTGACCGCGCGGCTTAGGGATTTTTTTTAAAAAAAGTTGTTCAGAGGTCGAGGGCTAATTCTGTTTCCGATGATAAAAACCCACCTGTTTCCACCGAAAAAACTTTCAGGGGAGCGTTTGCAACAGTTCTGCACCATTTTTGAGTGAATTGCATAACGTCAGAAATTTTGAAGAAATTGTGACCGTGCGGCTTAGGGATTTACTCAAAAAAAAGTTGTTCAGACGTCGTGGGCTAATTCTGTTTCCGATGATAAAAACCACCTGTTTCCACCGAAAAACCCTTCAGGGGATCGTTTGCAACAGTTTGGCACCATTTTTGAGTGAATTGCAGAACGTTAGAAATTTGGAAAAAATTGTGACCGCGCGGCTTAGGGATTTTTGCAAAAAAAGTTGTTCAGACGTCGAGGGCTAATTCTGTTTCCGATGATAAAAATGCTTCTGTTTCCACCGAAAAACCCTTCACGGGATCGTTTGCAACAGTTTGTCACTATTTTTGAGTGAATTGCAGAACGTCAGAAATTTTGAAGAAATTGTGACCGCGCGGCTTAGGGATTTTTTCAAAAAAAAGTTATTCAGACGTCGAGGGCTAATTCTGTTTCCGATGATAAAATCCCACCTGTTTCCACCGAAAAACCTTTCAGGGGATCGTTTGCAACAGTTTGGCACCATTTTTGAGTGAATTGCAGAACGTCAGATTTTTGCTGAAACTGTGACCGCGCGGCTTAGGGATTTTTTTTAAAGAAAGTTGTTCAGACGTTGAGGGCTAATTCTGTTTCCCATGATAAAAACGCTTCTGTTTCCACCGAAAAACCTTTCAGGGGGCGGTTGGCAACAGTTTGGCACCATTTTTGAGTGAATTGCAGAACGTCAGAAATTTTGAAGAAATTGTGACCTCGCGGCTTAGGGATTTTTTTTAAAAAAAGTTGTTCAGATGTTGAGGGCTAATTCTGTTTCCGATGGTAAAAACGCTTCTGTTTCCACCGAAAAACCCTTCACGGGATCGTTTGCAACAGTTTGGCACTATTTTTGAATGAATTGCAGAACGTCACATTTTTCCGGAAACTGTGACCGCGCGGCTTAGGGATTTTTTCAAAAAAAAGTTGTTCAGACGTCGAGAGCTAATTCTGTTTCCGATGATAAAATCCCACCTGTTTCCACCGAAAAACCTTTCAGGGGATCGTTTGCAACAGTTTGGCACCATTTTTGAGTGAATTGCAGAACGTCAGATTTTTGCTGAAACTGTGACCGCGCGGCTTAGGGATTTTTTCAAAAAAAAGTTGTTCAGACGTCGAGGTCTAATTCTGTTTCCGATGATAAAATCCCACCTGTTTCCACCAAAAAAACGCTTCAGTGGAGCGTTTGCAACATTTCGGCACCATTTTTGAGTCAATTGCAGAACGTCAGAAATTTGGAAAAAATTGTGAACGCGCGGCTTAGGGATTTTTTTTTAAAAAAGTTGTTCAGACGTTGAGGGCTAATTCTGTTTCCGATGATAAAATCCCACCTGTTTCCACCGAAAAAACTTTCAGGGGAGCGTTTGCAACAGTTCTGCACCATTTTTGAGTGAATTGCATAACTTCAGAAAATTTGAAGAAATTGTGACCGCGCGGCTTAGGGATTTTTTCAAAAAAAAGTTGTTCAGACGTCGAGAGCTAATTCTGTTTCCGATGATAAAATCCCACCTGTTTCCACCGAAAAACCTTTCAGGGGAGCGTTTGCCACAGTTCTGCACCATTTTTGAGTGAATTGCAGAACGTCAGATTTTTGCTGAAACTGTGACCGCGCGGCTTAGGGATTTTTTCAAAAAAAGGTTGTTCAGACGTCGAGAGCTAATTCTGTTTCCGATGATAAAATCCCACCTGTTTCCACCGAAAAACCTTTCAGGGGATCGTTTGCAACAGTTTGGCACCATTTTTGAGTGAATTGCAGAACGTCAGAAATTTTGAAGAAATTGTGACCGCGCGGCTTCGGGATTTTTTTTAAAGAAAGTTGTTCAGACGTTGAGGGCTAATTCTGTTTCCCATGATAAAAACGCTTCTGTTTCCACCGAAAAACCTTTCAGGGGGCGGTTGGCAACAGTTTGGCACCATTTTTGAGTGAATTGCAGAACGTCAGAAATTTTGAAGAAATTGTGACCGCGCGGCTTAGGGATTTTTTCAAAAAAAAGTTGTTCAGACGTCGAGGTCTAATTCTGTTTCCGATGATAAAATCCCACCTGGTTCCACCAAAAAAACTTTCAGGGGAGCGTTTGCAACAGTTCTGCACCATTTTTGAGTGAATTGCATAACGTCAGAAATTTTGAAGAAATTGTGACCGCGCGGCTTAGGGATTTTTTCAAAAAAAAGTTGTTCAGACGTCGAGGGCTAATTCTGTTTCCGATGATAAAAACCCACCTGTTTCCAACGAAAAACCCTTCAGCGGAGCGTTTGCAGCATTTCGGCACCATTTTTGAGTCAATTGCAGAACGTCAGAAATTTGGAAAAAATTGTGAACGCGCGGCTTAGGGATTTTTTTTTAAAAAAGTTTTTCAGACGTTGAGGGCTAATTCTGTTTCCGATGATAAAAACGCTTCTGTTTCCACCGAAAAACCCTTCACGGCATCATTTGCAACAGTTTGGCACTATTTTTGAGTGAATTGTAGAACGTCAGAAATTTTGAAGAAATTGTGACCGCGCGGCTTCGGGATTTTTTTTTAAAAAAGTTGTTCAGACGTCGAGGGCTAATTCTGTTTCCGATGATAAAATCCCACCTTTTTCCAGCGAAAAACCCTTCAGCGGAGCGTTTGCAACATTTCGGCACCATTTTTGAGTGAATTGCAGAACGTCAGATTTTTGCTGAAATTGTGACCGCGCGGCTTAGGGATTTTTTCAAAAAAGAGTTGTTCAGACGTCGAGAGCTAATTCTGTTTCCGATGATAAAATCCCACCTGCTTCCACCGAAAAAACTTTCAGGGGATCGTTTGCAACAGTTTGGCACCATTTTTGAGTGAATTGCAGAACGTCAGAAATTTTGAAGAAATTGTGACCGCGCCTTAGGGATTTTTTCAAAAAAAAGTTGCTCAGACGTCGAGGGCTAATTCTGTTTCCGATGATAAAATCCCACCTGTTTCGACCGAAAAAACTTTCAGGGGAGCGTTTGCAACAGTTCTGCACCATTATTGAGTGAATTGCAAAACTTCAGATATTTTGAAGAAATTGTGACCCCGCGGCTTAGGGATTTTTTCAAAAAAATGTTGTTCAGACGTCGAGGGCTAATTCTGTTTCCGATGATAAAATCCCACCTGTTTCCACTGAAAAACCCTGCAGCGGAGCGTTTGCAACATTTCGGCACCATTTTTGAGTCAATTGCAGAACGTCAGATTTTTGCTGAAATTGTGACCGCGCGGCTTAGGGATTTTTTTTTTTAAAAAGTTGTTCAGATGTTGAGGGCTAATTCTGTTTCCGATGGTAAAAACGCTTCTGTTTCCACCGAAAAACCCTTCACGGGATCGTTTGCAACAGTTTGGCACTATTTTTGAGTGAATTGCAGAACGTCAGAAATTTTGAAGAAATTGTGACCGCGCGGCTTAGGGATTTTTTTTAAAAAAAGTTGTTCAGAGGTCGAGGGCTAATTCTGTTTCCGATGATAAAAACCCACCTGTTTCCACCGAAAAAACTTTCAGGGGAGCGTTTGCAACAGTTCTGCACCATTTTTGAGTGAATTGCATAACGTCAGAAATTTTGAAGAAATTGTGACCGTGCGGCTTAGGGATTTACTCAAAAAAAAGTTGTTCAGACGTCGTGGGCTAATTCTGTTTCCGATGATAAAAACCACCTGTTTCCACCGAAAAACCCTTCAGGGGATCGTTTGCAACAGTTTGGCACCATTTTTGAGTGAATTGCAGAACGTTAGAAATTTGGAAAAAATTGTGACCGCGCGGCTTAGGGATTTTTGCAAAAAAAGTTGTTCAGACGTCGAGGGCTAATTCTGTTTCCGATGATAAAAATGCTTCTGTTTCCACCGAAAAACCCTTCACGGGATCGTTTGCAACAGTTTGTCACTATTTTTGAGTGAATTGCAGAACGTCAGAAATTTTGAAGAAATTGTGACCGCGCGGCTTAGGGATTTTTTCAAAAAAAAGTTATTCAGACGTCGAGGGCTAATTCTGTTTCCGATGATAAAATCCCACCTGTTTCCACCGAAAAACCTTTCAGGGGATCGTTTGCAACAGTTTGGCACCATTTTTGAGTGAATTGCAGAACGTCAGATTTTTGCTGAAACTGTGACCGCGCGGCTTAGGGATTTTTTTTAAAGAAAGTTGTTCAGACGTTGAGGGCTAATTCTGTTTCCCATGATAAAAACGCTTCTGTTTCCACCGAAAAACCTTTCAGGGGGCGGTTGGCAACAGTTTGGCACCATTTTTGAGTGAATTGCAGAACGTCAGAAATTTTGAAGAAATTGTGACCTCGCGGCTTAGGGATTTTTTTTAAAAAAAGTTGTTCAGATGTTGAGGGCTAATTCTGTTTCCGATGGTAAAAACGCTTCTGTTTCCACCGAAAAACCCTTCACGGGATCGTTTGCAACAGTTTGGCACTATTTTTGAATGAATTGCAGAACGTCACATTTTTCCGGAAACTGTGACCGCGCGGCTTAGGGATTTTTTCAAAAAAAAGTTGTTCAGACGTCGAGAGCTAATTCTGTTTCCGATGATAAAATCCCACCTGTTTCCACCGAAAAACCTTTCAGGGGATCGTTTGCAACAGTTTGGCACCATTTTTGAGTGAATTGCAGAACGTCAGATTTTTGCTGAAACTGTGACCCGCGCGGCTTAGGGATTTTTTCAAAAAAAAGTTGTTCAGACGTCGAGGTCTAATTCTGTTTCCGATGATAAAATCCCACCTGTTTCCACCAAAAAAACGCTTCAGTGGAGCGTTTGCAACATTTCGGCACCATTTTTGAGTCAATTGCAGAACGTCAGAAATTTGGAAAAAATTGTGAACGCGCGGCTTAGGGATTTTTTTTTTAAAAAAAGTTGTTCAGACGTTGAGGGCTAATTCTGTTTCCGATGATAAAAACGCTTCTGTTTCCACCGAAAAACCCTTCACGGGATCGTTTGCAACAGTTTGGCACTATTTTTGAATGAATTGCAGAACGTCACATTTTTCCGGAAACTGTGACCGCGCGGCTTAGGGATTTTTTCAAAAAAAAGTTGTTCAGACGTCGAGGGCTAATTCTGTTTCCGATGATAAAATCCCACCTGTTTCCACCGAAAAACCTTTCAGGGGAGCGTTTGCAACAGTTTGGCACCATTTTTGAGTGAATTGCAGAACGTCAGAAATTTTGAAGAAATTGTGACCGCGCGGCTTAGGGATTTTTTCAAAAAAAAGTTGTTCAGACGTCGAGGGCTAATTCTGTTTCCGATGATAAAAAGCACCTGTTTCCAACGAAAAACGCTTCAGCGGAGCGTTTGCAACATTTCGGCACCATTTTTGAGTCAATTGCAGAACGTCAGAAATTTGGAAAAAATTGTGAACGCGCGGCTTAGGGATTTTTTTTTTTAAAAAAGTTGTTCAGACGTTGAGGGCTAATTCTGTTTCCGATGATAAAAACGCTTCTGTTTCCACTGAAAAACCCTTCACGGCATCATTTGCAACAGTTTGGCACTATTTTTGAGTGAATTGCAGAACGTCAGAAATTTTGAAGAAATTGTGACCGCGCGGCTTAGGGATTTTTTTTTAAAAAAGTTGTTCAGACGTTGAGGGCTAATTCTGTTTCCGATGATAAAATCCCACCTGTTTCCACCGAAAAAACTTTCAGGGGAGCGTTTGCAACAGTTCTGCACCATTTTTGAGTGAATTGCATAACTTCAGAAAATTTGAAGAAATTGTGACCGCGCGGCTTAGGGATTTTTTCAAAAAAAAGTTGTTCAGACGTCGAGAGCTAATTCTGTTTCCGATGATAAAATCCCACCTGTTTCCACCGAAAAACCTTTCAGGGGAGCGTTTGCCACAGTTCTGCACCATTTTTGAGTGAATTGCAGAACGTCAGATTTTTGCTGAAACTGTGACCGCGCGGCATAGGGATTTTTTCAAAAAAAGGTTGTTCAGACGTCGAGAGCTAATTCTGTTTCCGATGATAAAATCCCACCTGTTTCCACCGAAAAACCTTTCAGGGGATCGTTTGCAACAGTTTGGCACCATTTTTGAGTGAATTGCAGAACGTCAGAAATTTTGAAGAAATTGTGACCGCGCGGCTTCGGGATTTTTTTTAAAGAAAGTTGTTCAGACGTTGAGGGCTAATTCTGTTTCCCATGATAAAAACGCTTCTGTTTCCACCGAAAAACCTTTCAGGGGGCGGTTGGCAACAGTTTGGCACCATTTTTGAGTGAATTGCAGAACGTCAGAAATTTTGAAGAAATTGTGACCTCGCGGCTTAGGGATTTTTTCAAAAAAAAGTTGTTCAGACGTCGAGGTCTAATTCTGTTTCCGATGATAAAATCCCACCTGTTTCCACCAAAAAAACTTTCAAGGGAGCGTTTGCAACAGTTCTGCACCATTTTTGAGTGAATTGCATAACGTCAGAAATTTTGAAGAAATTGTGACCGCGCGGCTTAGGGATTTTTTCAAAAAAAAGTTGTTCAGACGTCGAGGGCTAATTCTGTTTCCGATGATAAAAACCCACCTGTTTCCAACGAAAAACCCTTCAGCGGAGCGTTTGCAGCATTTCGGCACCATTTTTGAGTCAATTGCAGAACGTCAGAAATTTGGAAAAAATTGTGAACGCGCGGCTTAGGGATTTTTTTTAAAAAAAGTTTTTCAGACGTTGAGGGCTAATTCTGTTTCCGATGATAAAAACGCTTCTGTTTCCACCGAAAAACCCTTCACGGCATCATTTGCAACAGTTTGGCACTATTTTTGAGTGAATTGTAGAACGTCAGAAATTTTGAAGAAATTGTGACCGCGCGGCTTCGGGATTTTTTTTTTAAAAAGTTGATCAGACGTCGAGGGCTAATTCTGTTTCCGATGATAAAATCCCACCTTTTTCCAGCGAAAAACCCTTCAGCGGAGCGTTTGCAACATTTCGGCACCATTTTTGAGTGAATTGCAGAACGTCAGATTTTTGCTGAAATTGTGACCGCGCGGCTTAGGGATTTTTTCAAAAAAGAGTTGTTCAGACGTCGAGAGCTAATTCTGTTTCCGATGATAAAATCCCACCTGCTTCCACCGAAAAAACTTTCAGGGGATCGTTTGCAACAGTTTGGCACCATTTTTGAGTGAATTGCAGAACGTCAGAAATTTTGAAGAAATTGTGACCGCGCCTTAGGGATTTTTTCAAAAAAAAGTTGCTCAGACGTCGAGGGCTAATTCTGTTTCCGATGATAAAATCCCACCTGTTTCGACCGAAAAAACTTTCAGGGGAGCGTTTGCAACAGTTCTGCACCATTATTGAGTGAATTGCAAAACTTCAGATATTTTGAAGAAATTGTGACCCCGCGGCTTAGGGATTTTTTCAAAAAAATGTTGTTCAGACGTCGAGGGCTAATTCTGTTTCCGATGATAAAATCCCACCTGTTTCCACTGAAAAACCCTGCAGCGGAGCGTTTGCAACATTTCGGCACCATTTTTGAGTCAATTGCAGAACGTCAGATTTTTGCTGAAATTGTGACCGCGCGGCTTAGGGATTTTTTTTTTAAAAAAGTTGTTCAGATGTTGAGGGCTAATTCTGTTTCCGATGGTAAAAACGCTTCTGTTTCCACCGAAAAACCCTTCACGGGATCGTTTGCAACAGTTTGGCACTATTTTTGAGTGAATTGCAGAACGTCAGAAATTTTGAAGAAATTGTGACCGCGCGGCTTAGGGATTTTTTTTAAAAAAAGTTGTTCAGAGGTCGAGGGCTAATTCTGTTTCCGATGATAAAAACCCACCTGTTTCCACCGAAAAAACTTTCAGGGGAGCGTTTGCAACAGTTCTGCACCATTTTTGAGTGAATTGCATAACGTCAGAAATTTTGAAGAAATTGTGACCGCGCGGCTTAGGGATTTACTCAAAAAAAAGTTGTTCAGACGTCGTGGGCTAATTCTGTTTCCGATGATAAAAACCACCTGTTTCCACCGAAAAACCCTTCAGGGGATCGTTTGCAACAGTTTGGCACCATTTTTGAGTGAATTGCAGAACGTTAGAAATTTGGAAAAAATTGTGACCGCGCGGCTTAGGGATTTTTGCAAAAAAAGTTGTTCAGACGTCGAGGGCTAATTCTGTTTCCGATGATAAAAATGCTTCTGTTTCCACCGAAAAACCCTTCACGGGATCGTTTGCAACAGTTTGTCACTATTTTTGAGTGAATTGCAGAACGTCAGAAATTTTGAAGAAATTGTGCTTAGGGATTTTTTCAAAAAAAAGTTATTCAGACGTCGAGGGCTAATTCTGTTTCCGATGATAAAATCCCACCTGTTTCCACCGAAAAACCTTTCAGGGGATCGTTTGCAACAGTTTGGCACCATTTTTGAGTGAATTGCAGAACGTCAGATTTTTGCTGAAACTGTGACCGCGCGGCTTAGGGATTTTTTTTAAAGAAAGTTGTTCAGACGTTGAGGGCTAATTCTGTTTCCCATGATAAAAACGCTTCTGTTTCCACCGAAAAACCTTTCAGGGGGCGGTTGGCAACAGTTTGGCACCATTTTTGAGTGAATTGCAGAACGTCAGAAATTTTGAAGAAATTGTGACCTCGCGGCTTAGGGATTTTTTTTAAAAAAAGTTGTTCAGATGTTGAGGGCTAATTCTGTTTCCGATGGTAAAAACGCTTCTGTTTCCACCGAAAAACCCTTCACGGGATCGTTTGCAACAGTTTGGCACTATTTTTGAATGAATTGCAGAACGTCACATTTTTCCGGAAACTGTGACCGCGCGGCTTAGGGATTTTTTCAAAAAAAAGTTGTTCAGACGTCGAGGGCTAATTCTGTTTCCGATGATAAAATCCCACCTGTTTCCACCGAAAAACCTTTCAGGGGATCGTTTGCAACAGTTTGGCACCATTTTTGAGTGAATTGCAGAACGTCAGAAATTTTGAAGAAATTGTGACCGCGCGGCTTAGGGATTTTTTCAAAAAAAAGTTGTTCAGACGTCGAGGGCTAATTCTGTTTCCGATGATAAAAACCACCTGTTTCCAACGAAAAACGCTTCAGCGGAGCGTTTGCAACATTTCGGCACCATTTTTGAGTCAATTGCAGAACGTCAGAAATTTGGAAAAAATTGTGAACGCGCGGCTTAGGGATTTTTTTTTTAAAAAAAGTTGTTCAGACGTTGAGGGCTAATTCTGTTTCCGATGATAAAAACGCTTCTGTTTCCACTGAAAAACCCTTCACGGCATCATTTGCAACAGTTTGGCACTATTTTTGAGTGAATTGCAGAACGTCAGAAATTTTGAAGAAATTGTGACCGCGCGGCTTAGGGATTTTTTAAAAAAAAAGTTGTTCAGACGTTGAGGGCTAATTCTGTTTCCGATGATAAAATCCCACCTGTTTCCACCGAAAAAACTTTCAGGGGAGCGTTTGCAACAGTTCTGCACCATTTTTGAGTGAATTGCATAACTTCAGAAAATTTGAAGAAATTGTGACCGCGCGGCTTAGGGATTTTTTCAAAAAAAAGTTGTTCAGACGTCGAGAGCTAATTCTGTTTCCGATGATAAAATCCCACCTGTTTCCACCGAAAAACCTTTCAGGGGATCGTTTGCAACAGTTTGGCACCATTTTTGAGTGAATTGCAGAACGTCAGATTTTTGCTGAAACTGTGACCGCGCGGCTTAGGGATTTTTTTTTAAAAAAGTTGTTCAGATGTTGAGGGCTAATTCTGTTTCCGATGGTAAAAACGCTTCTGTTTCCACCGAAAAACCCTTCACGGGATCGTTTGCAACAGTTTGGCACTATTTTTGAGTGAATTGCAGAACGTCAGAAATTTTGAAGAAATTGTGACCGCGCGGCTTAGGGATTTTTTCAAAAAAAAGTTGTTCAGAAGTCGAGGTCTAATTCTGTTTCCGATGATAAAATCCCACCTGTTTCCACCAAAAAAACTTTCAGGGGAGCGTTTGCAACAGTTCTGCACCATTTTTGAGTGAATTGCATAACGTCAGAAATTTTGAAGAAATTGTGACCGCGCGGCTTAGGGATTTTTTCAAAAAAAAGTTGTTCAGACGTCGAGGGCTAATTCTGTTTCCGATGATAAAAACCCACCTGTTTCCAACGAAAAACCCTTCAGCGGAGCGTTTGCAACAGTTTGGCACCATTTTTGAGGGAATTGCAGAACGTTAGAAATTTGGAAAAAATTGTGACCGCGCGGCTTAGGGATTTTTGCAAAAAAAGTTGTTCAGACGTCGAGGGCTAATTCTGTTTCCGATGATAAAAATGCTTCTGTTTCCACCGAAAAACCCTTCACGGGATCGTTTGCAACAGTTTGTCACTATTTTTGAGTGAATTGCAGAACGTCAGAAATTTTGAAGAAATTGTGACCGCGCGGCTTAGGGATTTTTTCAAAAAAAAGTTATTCAGACGTCGAGGGCTAATTCTGTTTCCGATGATAAAATCCCACCTGTTTCCACCGAAAAACCTTTCAGGGGATCGTTTGCAACAGTTTGGCACCATTTTTGAGTGAATTGCAGAACGTCAGATTTTTGCTGAAACTGTGACCGCGCGGCTTAGGGATTTTTTTTAAAGAAAGTTGTTCAGACGTTGAGGGCTAATTCTGTTTCCCATGATAAAAACGCTTCTGTTTCCACCGAAAAACCTTTCAGGGGGCGGTTGGCAACAGTTTGGCACCATTTTTGAATGAATTGCAGAACGTCAGAAATTTTGAAGAAATTGTGACCTCGCGGCTTAGGGATTTTTTTTAAAAAAAGTTGTTCAGATGTTGAGGGCTAATTCTGTTTCCGATGGTAAAAACGCTTCTGTTTCCACCGAAAAACCCTTCACGGGATCGTTTGCATCAGTTTGGCACTATTTTTGAATGAATTGCAGAACGTCACATTTTTCCGGAAACTGTGACCGCGCGGCTTAGGGATTTTTTCAAAAAAAAGTTGTTCAGACGTCGAGGGCTAATTCTGTTTCCGATGATAAAATCCCACCTGTTTCCACCGAAAAACCTTTCAGGGGATCGTTTGCAACAGTTTGGCACCATTTTTGAGTGAATTGCAGAACGTCAGAAATTTTGAAGAAATTGTGACCGCGCGGCTTAGGGATTTTTTCAAAAAAAAGTTGTTCAGACGTCGAGGGCTAATTCTGTTTCCGATGATAAAAACGACCTGTTTCCAACGAAAAACGCTTCAGCGGAGCGTTTGCAACATTTCGGCACCATTTTTGAGTCAATTGCAGAACGTCAGAAATTTGGAAAAAATTGTGAACGCGCGGCTTAGGGATTTTTTTTTTAAAAAAAGTTGTTCAGACGTTGAGGGCTAATTCTGTTTCCGATGATAAAAACGCTTCTGTTTCCACTGAAAAACCCTTCACGGCATCATTTGCAACAGTTTGGCACTATTTTTGAGTGAATTGCAGAACGTCAGAAATTTTGAAGAAATTGTGACCGCGCGGCTTAGGGATTTTTTAAAAAAAAAGTTGTTCAGACGTTGAGGGCTAATTCTGTTTCCGATGATAAAATCCCACCTGTTTCCACCGAAAAAACTTTCAGGGGAGCGTTTGCAACAGTTCTGCACCATTTTTGAGTGAATTGCATAACTTCAGAAAATTTGAAGAAATTGTGACCGCGCGGCTTAGGGATTTTTTCAAAAAAAAGTTGTTCAGACGTCGAGAGCTAATTCTGTTTCCGATGATAAAATCCCACCTGTTTCCACCGAAAAACCTTTCAGGGGATCGTTTGCAACAGTTTGGCACCATTTTTGAGTGAATTGCAGAACGTCAGATTTTTGCTGAAACTGTGACCGCGCGGCTTAGGGATTTTTTTTTAAAAAAGTTGTTCAGATGTTGAGGGCTAATTCTGTTTCCGATGGTAAAAACGCTTCTGTTTCCACCGAAAAACCCTTCACGGGATCGTTTGCAACAGTTTGGCACTATTTTTGAGTGAATTGCAGAACGTCAGAAATTTTGAAGAAATTGTGACCGCGCGGCTTAGGGATTTTTTCAAAAAAAAGTTGTTCAGACGTCGAGGTCTAATTCTGTTTCCGATGATAAAATCCCACCTGTTTCCACCAAAAAAACTTTCAGGGGAGCGTTTGCAACAGTTCTGCACCATTTTTGAGTGAATTGCATAACGTCAGAAATTTTGAAGAAATTGTGACCGCGCGGCTTAGGGATTTTTTCAAAAAAAAGTTGTTCAGACGTCGAGGGCTAATTCTGTTTCCGATGATAAAAACCCACCTGTTTCCAACGAAAAACCCTTCAGCGGAGCGTTTGCAGCATTTCGGCACCATTTTTGAGTCAATTGCAGAACGTCAGAAATTTGGAAAAAATTGTGAACGCGCGGCTTAGGGATTTTTTTTAAAAAAAGTTTTTCAGACGTTGAGGGCTAATTCTTTTTCCGATGATAAAAACGCTTCTGTTTCCACCGAAAAACCCTTCACGGCATCATTTGCAACAGTTTGGCACTATTTTTGAGTGAATTGTAGAACGTCAGAAATTTTGAAGAAATTGTGACCGCGCGGCTTCGGGATTTTTTTTTAAAAAAGTTGATCAGACGTCGAGGGCTAATTCTGTTTCCGATGATAAAATCCCACCTGTTTCCACCGAAAAACCCTTCAGCGGAGCGTTTGCAACATTTCGGCACCATTTTTGAGTGAATTGCAGAACGTCAGATTTTTGCTGAAATTGTGACCGCGCGGCTTAGGGATTTTTTCAAAAAAAAGTTGTTCAGACTTCGAGAGCTAATTCTGTTTCCGATGATAAAATCCCACCTGCTTCCACCGAAAAAACTTTCAGGGGATCGTTTGCAACAGTTTGGCACCATTTTTGAGTGAATTGCAGAACGTCAGAAATTTTGAAGAAATTGTGACCGCGCCTTAGGGATTTTTTCAAAAAAAAGTTGCTCAGACGTCGAGGGCTAATTCTGTTTCCGATGATAAAATCCCACCTGTTTCGACCGAAAAAACTTTCAGGGGAGCGTTTGCAACAGTTCTGCACCATTATTGAGTGAATTGCAAAACTTCAGATATTTTGAAGAAATTGTGACCCCGCGGCTTAGGGATTTTTTCAAAAAAATGTTGTTCAGACGTCGAGGGCTAATTCTGTTTCCGATGATAAAATCCCACCTGTTTCCACTGAAAAACCCTGCAGCGGAGCGTTTGCAACATTTCGGCACCATTTTTGAGTCAATTGCAGAACGTCAGATTTTTGCTGAAATTGTGACCGCGCGGCTTAGGGATTTTTTTTTTTTTAAATTTGTTCAGATGTTGAGGGCTAATTCTGTTTCCGATGGTAAAAACGCTTCTGTTTCCACCGAAAAACCCTTCACAGGATCGTTTGCAACAGTTTGGCACTATTTTTGAGTGAATTGCAGAACGTCAGAAATTTTGAAGAAATTGTGACCGCGCGGCTTAGGGATTTTTTTAAAAAAAAGTTGTTCAGAGGTCGAGGGCTAATTCTGTTTCCGATGATAAAAACCCACCTGTTTCCACCGAAAAAACTTTCAGGGGAGCGTTTGCAACAGTTCTGCACCATTTTTGAGTGAATTGCATAACGTCAGAAATTTTGAAGAAATTGTGACCGCGCGGCTTAGGGATTTACTCAAAAAAAAGTTGTTCAGACGTCGTGGGCTAATTCTGTTTCCGATGATAAAAACCACCTGTTTCCACCGAAAAACCCTTCAGGGGATCGTTTGCAACAGTTTGGCACCATTTTTGAGTGAATTGCAGAACGTTAGAAATTTGGAAAAAATTGTGACCGCGCGGCTTAGGGATTTTTGCAAAAAAAGTTGTTCAGACGTCGAGGGCTAATTCTGTTTCCGATGATAAAAATGCTTCTGTTTCCACCGAAAAACCCTTCACGGGATCGTTTGCAACAGTTTGTCACTATTTTTGAGTGAATTGCAGAACGTCAGAAATTTTGAAGAAATTGTGACCGCGCGGCTTAGGGATTTTTTCAAAAAAAAGTTATTCAGACGTCGAGGGCTAATTCTGTTTCCGATGATAAAATCCCACCTGTTTCCACCGAAAAACCTTTCAGGGGATCGTTTGCAACAGTTTGGCACCATTTTTGAGTGAATTGCAGAACGTCAGATTTTTGCTGAAACTGTGACCGCGCGGCTTAGGGATTTTTTTTAAAGAAAGTTGTTCAGACGTTGAGGGCTAATTCTGTTTCCCATGATAAAAACGCTTCTGTTTCCACCGAAAAACCTTTCAGGGGGCGGTTGGCAACAGTTTGGCACCATTTTTGAGTGAATTGCAGAACGTCAGAAATTTTGAAGAAATTGTGACCTCGCGGCTTAGGGATTTTTTTTAAAAAAAGTTGTTCAGATGTTGAGGGCTAATTCTGTTTCCGATGATAAAATCCCACCTGTTTCCACCGAAAAACCCTTCACGGGATCGTTTGCAACAGTTTGGCACTATGTTTGAATGAATTGCAGAACGTCACATTTTTCCGGAAACTGTGACCGCGCCGCTTAGGGATTTTTTCAAAAAAAAGTTGTTCAGACGTCGAGGGCTAATTCTGTTTCCGATGATAAAATCCCACCTGTTTCCACCGAAAAACCTTTCAGGGGATCGTTTGCAACAGTTTGGCACCATTTTTGAGTGAATTGCAGAACGTCAGAAATTTTGAAGAAATTGTGACCGCGCGGCTTAGGGATTTTTTCAAAAAAAAGTTGTTCAGACGTCGAGGGCTAATTCTGTTTCCGATGATAAAAACCACCTGTTTCCAACGAAAAACCCTTCAGCGGAGCGTTTGCAACATTTCGGCACCATTTTTGAGTCAATTGCAGAACGTCAGAAATTTGGAAAAAATTGTGAACGCGCGGCTTAGGGATTTTTTTTTTAAAAAAAGTTGTTCAGACGTTGAGGGCTAATTCTGTTTCCGATGATAAAAACGCTTCTGTTTCCACTGAAAAACCCTTCACGGCATCATTTGCAACAGTTTGGCACCTTTTTCGAGTGAATTGCAGAACGTCAGAAATTTTGAAGAAATTGTGACCGCGCGGCTTAGGGATTTTTTTTTAAAAAAGTTGTTCAGACGTTGAGGGCTAATTCTGTTTCCGATGATAAAATCCCACCCGTTTCCACCGAAAAACCTTTCAGGGGAGCGTTTGCAACAGTTCTGCACCATTTTTGAGTGAATTGCATAACTTCAGAAAATTTGAAGAAATTGTGACCGCGCGGCTTAGGGATTTTTTCAAAAAAAAGTTGTTCAGACGTCGAGAGCTAATTCTGTTTCCGATGATAAAATCCCACCTGTTTCCACCGAAAAACCTTTCAGGGGATCGTTTGCATCAGTTTGGCACCATTTCTGAGTGAATTGCAGAACGTCAGATTTTTGCTGAAACTGTGACCGCGCGGCTTAGGGATTTTTTTAAAAAAAAGTTGTTCAGACGTCGAGAGCTAATTCTGTTTCCGATGATAAAAACGCTTCTGTTTCCACCGAAAAACCTTTCAGGGGGCGGTTGGCAACAGTTTGGCACCATTTTTGAGTGAATTGCAGAACTTCAGAAATTTTGAAGAAATTGTGACCTCGCGGCTTAGGGATTTTTTTTTTAAAAAGTTGTTCAGATGTTGAGGGCTAATTCTGTTTCCGATGGTAAAAACGCTTCTGTTTCCACCGAAAAACCCTTCACGGGATCGTTTGCAACAGTTTGGCACTATTTTTGAGTGAATTGCAGAACGTCAGAAATTTTGAAGAAATTGTGACCGCGCGGCTTAGGGAATTTTTCAAAAAAAAGTTGTTCAGACGTCGAGGGCTAATTCTGTTTCCGATGATAAAATCCCACCTGTTTCCACCGAAAAAACCTTCAGCGGAGCGTTTGCAACATTTCGGCACCATTTTTGAGTGAATTGCAGAACGTCAGATTTTTGCTGAAATTGTGACCGCGCGGCTTAGGGATTTTTTCAAAAAAAAGTTGTTCCGACGTTGATGGCTAATTCTGTTTCCGATGATAAAAACGCTTCTGCTTCCACCGAAAAACCCTTCACGGGATCGTTTGCAACAATTTGGCACTATTTTTGAGTGAATTGCAGAACGTCAGAAATTTTGAAGAAACTGTGACCGTGCGGCTTAGGGATTTTTTCAAAAAAAAGTTGTTCAGACGTCGTGGGCTAATTCTGTTTCCGATGATAAAATCCCACCTGTTTCCACCGAAAAACCTTTCAGGGGATCGTTTGCAACAGTTCTGCACCATTTTTGAGTGAATTGCATAACGTCAGAAATTTTGAAGAAATTGTGACCGCGCGGCTTAGGGATTTACTCAAAAAAAAGTTGTTCAGACGTCGTGGGCTAATTCTGTTTCCGATGATAAAATCCCACCTGTTTCCACCGAAAAACCTTTCAGGGGATCGTTTGCAACAGTTTGGCACTATTTTTGAGTGAATTGCAGAACGTCAGAAATTTTGAAGAAATTGTGACCGCGCGGCTTAGGGATTTTTTTTAAAAAAAGTTGATCAGACGTCGAGGGCTAATTCTGTTTCCGATGATAAAATCCCACCTGTTTCCACCGAAAAAACTTTCAGGGGAGCGTTTGCAACAGTTCTGCACCATTTTTGAGTGAATTGCATAACGTCAGAAATTTTGAAGAAATTGTGACCGCGCGGCTTAGGGATTTTTTCAAAAAAAAGTTGTTCAGACGTCGAGAGCTAATTCTGTTTCCGATAATAAAATCCCACCTGTTTCCACCGAAAAACCTTTCAGGGGATCGTTTGCAACAGTTTGGCACCATTTTTGAGTGAATTGCATAACATCAGAAATTTTGAAGAAATTGTGACCGTGCGGCTTAGGGATTTTTTCAAAAAAAAGTTGGTCAGACGTCGAGGGCTAATTCTGTTTCCGATGATAAAATCCCACCTGTTTCCACCGAAAAACCCTTCAGCGGAGCGTTTGCAACATTTCGGCACCATTTTTGAGTCAATTGCAGAACGTCAGATTTTTGCTGAAATTGTGATCGCGCGGCTTAGGGATTTTTTCAAAAAAATGTTGTTCAGACGTCGAGGGCTTATTCTGTTTCGGACGATAAAAACGCTTCTGTTTTCACCGAAAAACCCTTCACGGGATCGTTTGCAACAGTTTGGCACTATTTTTGAGTGAATTGCAGAACGTCAGAAATTTTGAAGAAATTGTGACCGCGCGGCTTAGGGATTTTTTCAAAAAAAAGTTGTTCAGACGTCGAGGGCTAATTCTGTTTCCGATGATAAAATCCCACCTGTTTCCACCGAAAAAACTTTCAGGGGAGCGTTTGCAACAGTTCTGCACCATTTTTGAGTGAATTGCATAACGTCAGAAATTTTGAAGAAATTGTGACCGCGCGGCTTAGGGATTTACTCAAAAAAAAGTTGTTCAGACGTCGTGGGCTAATTCTGTTTCCGATGATAAAATCCCACCTGTTTCCACCGAAAAACCTTTCAGGGGATCGTTTGCAACAGTTTGGCACTATTTTTGAGTGAATTGCAGAACGTCAGAAATTTTGAAGAAATTGTGACCGCGCGGCTTAGGGATTTTTTTTAAAAAAAGTTGATCAGACGTCGAGGGCTAATTCTGTTTCCGATGATAAAATCCCACCTGTTTCCACCGAAAAAACTTTCAGGGGAGCGTTTGCAACAGTTCTGCACCATTTTTGAGTGAATTGCATAACGTCAGAAATTTTGAAGAAATTGTGACCGCGCGGCTTAGGGATTTTTTCAAAAAAAAGTTGTTCAGACGTCGAGAGCTAATTCTGTTTCCGATAATAAAATCCCACCTGTTTCCACCGAAAAACCTTTCAGGGGATCGTTTGCAACAGTTTGGCACCATTTTTGAGTGAATTGCATAACATCAGAAATTTTGAAGAAATTGTGACCGCGCGGCTTAGGGATTTTTTCAAAAAAAAGTTGGTCAGACGTCGAGGGCTAATTCTGTTTCCGATGATAAAATCCCACCTGTTTCCACCGAAAAACCCTTCAGCGGAGCGTTTGCAACATTTCGGCACCATTTTTGAGTCAATTGCAGAACGTCAGATTTTTGCTGAAATTGTGACCGCGCGGCTTAGGGATTTTTTCAAAAAAATGTTGTTCAGACGTCGAGGGCTTATTCTGTTTCGGACGATAAAAACGCTTCTGTTTCCACCGAAAAACCCTTCACTGGATCGTTTGCAACAGTTTGGCACTATTTTTGAGTGAATTGCAGAACGTCAGAAATTTTGAAGAAATTGTGACCGCGCGGCTTAGGGATTTTTTCAAAAAAAAGTTGTTCAGACGTCGAGGGCTAATTCTGTTTCCGATGATAAAATCCCACCTGTTTCCACCAAAAAAACTTTCAGGGGAGCGTTTGCAACAGTTCTGCACCATTTTTGAGTGAATTGCATAACGTCAGAAATTTTGAAGAAATTGGGACCGTGCGGCTTAGGGTTTTTTTCAAAAAAAATTTGTTCAGACGTCGAGGGCTAATTCTGTTTCCAATGATAAAAACCACCTGTTTCCAACGAAAAACCCTTCAGCGGAGCGTTTGCAACATTTCGGCACCATTTTTGAGTCAATTGCAGAACGTCAGAAATTTGGAAAAAATTGTGAACGCGCGGCTTAGGG
Organism: Podarcis gaigeae; assembly: GCF_964106915.1. NCBI lineage: Eukaryota > Metazoa > Chordata > Lepidosauria > Squamata > Lacertidae > Podarcis > Podarcis gaigeae. The sequence goes on from NC_139685.1 coordinate 7,685,723, forward strand.
ATTTTTTTTTAAAAAAAGTTGTTCAGACGTTGAGGGCTAATTCTGTTTCCGATGATAAAATCCCACCTGTTTCCACCGAAAAACCCTTCACGGATCGTTTGCAACAGTTTGGCACTATTTTTGAGTGAATTGCAGAACGTCAGAAATTTTGAAGAAATTGTGACCGCGCGGCTTAGGGATTTTTTCAAAAAAAAGTTGTTCAGACGTCGAGGGCTAATTCTGTTTCCGATGATAAAATCCCACCTTTTTCCACCAAAAAAACTTTCAGGGGAGCGTTTGCAACAGTTCTGCACCATTTTTGAGTGAATTGCATAACGTCAGAAATTTTGAAGAAATTGTGACCGTGCGGCTTAGGGTTTTTTTCAAAAAAAAGTTGTTCAGACGTCGAGGGCTAATTCTGTTTCCGATGATAAAAACCACCTGTTTCCAACGAAAAACCCTTCAGCGGAGCGTTTGCAACATTTCGGCACCATTTTTGAGTCAATTGCACAACGTCAGAAATTTGGAAAAAATTGTGAACGCGCGGCTTAAGGATTTTTTTTTTAAAAAAAGTTGTTCAGACGTTGAGGGCTAATTCTGTTTCCGATGATAAAATCCCACCTGTTTCCACCGAAAAACCCTTCAGCGGAGCGTTTGCAACATTTCGGCACCATTTTTGAGTGAATTGCAGAACGTCAGATTTTTGCTGAAATTGTGACCGCGCGGCTTAGGGATTTTTTCAAAAAAAAGTTGTTCAGACGTCGAGGGCTAATTCTGTTTCCGATGATAAAATCCCACCTGTTTCCACCGAAAAACCCTTCAGCGGAGCGTTTGCAACATTTCGGCACCATTTTTGAGTGAATTGCAGAACGTCAGATTTTTGCTTAAATTGTGACCGCGCGGCTTAGGGATTTTTTCAAAAAAAAGTTGTTCAGACGTTGAGGGGTTATTCTGTTTCGGATGATAAAAACGCTTCTGCTTCCACCGAAAAACCCTTCACGGGATCGTTTGCAACAATTTGGCACTATTTTTGAGTGAATTGCAGAACGTCAGAAATTTTGAAGAAACTGTGACCGTGCGGCTTAGGGATTTTTTCAAAAAAAAGTTGTTCAGACGTTGAGGGCTAATTCTGTTTCCGATGATAAAATCCCACCTGTTTCCACCGAAAAAACTTTCAGGGGAGCGTTTGCAACAGTTCTGCACCATTTTTGAGTGAATTGCATAACGTCAGAAATTTTGAAGAAATTGTGACCGCGCGGCTTAGGGATTTACTCAAAAAAAAGTTGTTCAGACGTCGTGGGCTAATTCTGTTTCCGATGATAAAATCCCACCTGTTTCCACCGAAAAACCTTTCAGGGGATTGTTTGCAACAGTTTGGCACTATTTTTGAGTGAATTGCAGAACGTCAGAAATTTTGAAGAAATTGTGACCGCGCGGCTTAGGGATTTTTTCAAAAAAAAGTTGTTCAGACGTCGAGGGCTAATTCTGTTTCCGATGATAAAATCCCACCTGTTTCCACCAAAAAAACTTTCAGGGGAGCGTTTGCAACAGTTCTGCACCATTTTTGAGTGAATTGCATAACGTCAGAAATTTTGAAGAAATTGGGACCGTGCGGCTTAGGGTTTTTTTCAAAAAAAATTTGTTCAGACGTCGAGGGCTAATTCTGTTTCCAATGATAAAAACCACCTGTTTCCAACGAAAAACCCTTCAGCGGAGCGTTTGCAACATTTCGGCACCATTTTTGAGTCAATTGCAGAACGTCAGAAATTTGGAAAAAATTGTGAACGCGCGGCTTAGGGATTTTTTTTTAAAAAAAGTTGTTCAGACGTTGAGGGCTAATTCTGTTTCCGATGATAAAATCCCACCTGTTTCCACCGAAAAACCCTTCACGGATCGTTTGCAACAGTTTGGCACTATTTTTGAGTGAATTGCAGAACGTCAGAAATTTTGAAGAAATTGTGACCGCGCGGCTTAGGGATTTTTTCAAAAAAAAGTTGTTCAGACGTCGAGGGCTAATTCTGTTTCCGATGATAAAATCCCACCTTTTTCCACCAAAAAAACTTTCAGGGGAGCGTTTGCAACAGTTCTGCACCATTTTTGAGTGAATTGCATAACGTCAGAAATTTTGAAGAAATTGTGACCGTGCGGCTTAGGGTTTTTTTCAAAAAAAAGTTGTTCAGACGTCGAGGGCTAATTCTGTTTCCGATGATAAAAACCACCTGTTTCCAACGAAAAACCCTTCAGCGGAGCGTTTGCAACATTTCGGCACCATTTTTGAGTCAATTGCACAACGTCAGAAATTTGGAAAAAATTGTGAACGCGCGGCTTAGGGATTTTTTTTTTTTAAAAAGTTGTTCAGACGTTGAGGGCTAATTCTGTTTCCGATGATAAAATCCCACCTGTTTCCACCGAAAAACCCTTCAGCGGAGCGTTTGCAACATTTCGGCACCATTTTTGAGTGAATTGCAGAACGTCAGATTTTTGCTGAAATTGTGACCGCGCGGCTTAGGGATTTTTTCAAAAAAAAGTTGTTCAGACGTCGAGGGCTAATTCTGTTTCCGATGATAAAATCCCAACTGTTTCCACCGAAAAACCCTTCAGCGGAGCGTTTGCAACATTTCGGCACCATTTTTGAGTGAATTGCAGAACGTCAGATTTTTGCTTAAATTGTGACCGCGCGGCTTAGGGATTTTTTCAAAAAAAAGTTGTTCAGACGTTGAGGGGTTATTCTGTTTCGGATGATAAAAACGCTTCTGCTTCCACCGAAAAACCCTTCACGGGATCGTTTGCAACAATTTGGCACTATTTTTGAGTGAATTGCAGAACGTCAGAAATTTTGAAGAAACTGTGACCGTGCGGCTTAGGGATTTTTTCAAAAAAAAGTTGTTCAGACGTTGAGGGCTAATTCTGTTTCCGATGATAAAATCCCACCTGTTTCCACCGAAAAAACTTTCAGGGGAGCGTTTGCAACAGTTCTGCACCATTTTTGAGTGAATTGCATAACGTCAGAAATTTTGAAGAAATTGTGACCGCGCGGCTTAGGGATTTACTCAAAAAAAAGTTGTTCAGACGTCGTGGGCTAATTCTGTTTCCGATGATAAAATCCCACCTGTTTCCACCGAAAAACCTTTCAGGGGATCGTTTGCAACAGTTTGGCACTATTTTTGAGTGAATTGCAGAACGTCAGAAATTTTGAAGAAATTGTGACCGCGCGGCTTAGGGATTTTTTTAAAAAAAAGTTGATCAGACGTCGAGGGCTAATTCTGTTTCCGATGATAAAATCCCACCTGTTTCCACCGAAAAAACTTTCAGGGGAGCGTTTGCAACAGTTCTGCACCATTTTTGAGTGAATTGCATAACGTCAGAAATTTTGAAGAAATTGTGACCGCGCGGCTTAGGGATTTTTTCAAAAAAAAGTTGGTCAGACGTCGAGGGCTAATTCTGTTTCCGATGATAAAATCCCACCTGTTTCCACCGAAAAAACTTTCAGGGGACGTTTGCAACAGTTCTGCACCATTTTTGAGTGAATTGCATAACTTCAGAAATTTTGAAGAAATTGTGACCGCGCGGCTTAGGGATTTTTTCAAAAAAAAGTTGTTCAGACGTCGAGGGCTAATTCTGTTTCCGATGATAAAATCCCACCTGTTTCCACCGAAAAACCCTTCAGCGGAGCGTTTGCAACATTTCGGCACCATTTTTGAGTGAATTGCAGAACGTCAGATTTTTGCTTAAATTGTGACCGCGCGGCTTAGGGATTTTTTCAAAAAAAAGTTGTTCAGACGTTGAGGGGTTATTCTGTTTCGGATGATAAAAACGCTTCTGCTTCCACCGAAAAACCCTTCACGGGATCGTTTGCAACAATTTGGCACTATTTTTGAGTGAATTGCAGAACGTCAGAAATTTTGAAGAAACTGTGACCGTGCGGCTTAGGGATTTTTTCAAAAAAAAGTTGTTCAGACGTCGAGGGCTAATTCTGTTTCCGATGATAAAATCCCACCTGTTTCCACCGAAAAAACTTTCAGGGGAGCGTTTGCAACAGTTCTGCACCATTTTTGAGTGAATTGCATAACGTCAGAAATTTTGAAGAAATTGTGACCGCGCGGCTTAGGGATTTACTCAAAAAAAAGTTGTTCAGACGTCGTGGGCTAATTCTGTTTCCGATGATAAAATCCCACCTGTTTCCACCGAAAAACCTTTCAGGGGATCGTTTGCAACAGTTTGGCACTATTTTTGAGTGAATTGCAGAACGTCAGAAATTTTGAAGAAATTGTGACCGCGCGGCTTAGGGATTTTTTTAAAAAAAAGTTGATCAGACGTCGAGGGCTAATTCTGTTTCCGATGATAAAATCCCACCTGTTTCCACCGAAAAAACTTTCAGGGGAGCGTTTGCAACAGTTCTGCACCATTTTTGAGTGAATTGCATAACGTCAGAAATTTTGAAGAAATTGTGACCGCGCGGCTTAGGGATTTTTTCAAAAAAAAGTTGGTCAGACGTCGAGGGCTAATTCTGTTTCCGATGATAAAATCCCACCTGTTTCCACCGAAAAAACTTTCAGGGGAGCGTTTGCAACAGTTCTGCACCATTTTTGAGTGAATTGCATAACTTCAGAAATTTTGAAGAAATTGTGACCGCGCGGCTTAGGGATTTTTTCAAAAAAAAGTTGTTCAGACGTCGAGGGCTAATTCTGTTTCCGATGATAAAATCCCACCTGTTTCCACCGAAAAACCCTTCAGCGGAGCGTTTGCAACATTTCGGTACCATTTTTGAGTCAATTGCAGAACGTCAGATTTTTGCTGAAATTGTGACCGCGCGGCTTAGGGATTTTTTCAAAAAAAAGTTGTTCAGACGTTGAGGGCTTATTCTGTTTCGGACGATAAAAACGCTTCTGCTTCCACCGAAAAACCCTTCACGGGATCGTTTGCAACAGTTTGGCACTATTTTTGAGTGAATTGCAGAACGTCAGAAAATTTGAAGAAATTGTGACCGCGCGGCTTAGGGATTTTTTCAAAAAAAAGTTGTTCAGACGTCGAGGGCTAATTCTGTTTCCGATGATAAAATCCCACCTGTTTCCACCGAAAAACCCTTCAGCGGAGCGTTTGCAACATTTCGGCACCATTTTTGAGTGAATTGCAGAACGTCAGATTTTTGCTTAAATTGTGACCGCGCGGCTTAGGGATTTTTTCAAAAAAAAGTTGTTCAGACGTTGAGGGGTTATTCTGTTTCGGATGATAAAAACCCTTCTGCTTCCACCGAAAAACCCTTCACGGGATCGTTTGCAACAATTTGGCACTATTTTTGAGTGAATTGCAGAACGTCAGAAATTTTGAAGAAACTGTGACCGCGCGGCTTAGGGATTTTTTCAAAAAAAAGTTGTTCAGACGTTGAGGGCTAATTCTGTTTCCGATGATAAAATCCCACCTGTTTCCACCGAAAAAACTTTCAGGGGAGCGTTTGCAACAGTTCTGCACCATTTTTGAGTGAATTGCATAACGTCAGAAATTTTGAAGAAATTGTGACCGCGCGGCTTAGGGATTTACTCAAAAAAAAGTTGTTCAGACGTCGTGGGCTAATTCTGTTTCCGATGATAAAATCCCACCTGTTTCCACCGAAAAACCTTTCAGGGGATCGTTTGCAACAGTTTGGCACTATTTTTGAGTGAATTGCAGAACGTCAGAAATTTTGAAGAAATTGTGACCGCGCGGCTTAGGGATTTTTTTTAAAAAAAGTTGATCAGACGTCGAGGGCTAATTCTGTTTCCGATGATAAAATCCCACCTGTTTCCACCGAAAAAACTTTCAGGGGAGCGTTTGCAACAGTTCTGCACCATTTTTGAGTGAATTGCATAACGTCAGAAATTTTGAAGAAATTGTGACCGCGCGGCTTAGGGATTTTTTCAAAAAAAAGTTGGTCAGACGTCGAGGGCTAATTCTGTTTCCGATGATAAAATCCCACCTGTTTCCACCGAAAAAACTTTCAGGGGAGCGTTTGCAACAGTTCTGCACCATTTTTGAGTGAATTGCATAACTTCAGAAATTTTGAAGAAATTGTGACCGCGCGGCTTAGGGATTTTTTCAAAAAAAAGTTGTTCAGACGTCGAGGGCTAATTCTGTTTCCGATGATAAAATCCCACCTGTTTCCACCGAAAAACCCTTCAGCGGAGCGTTTGCAACATTTCGGTACCATTTTTGAGTCAATTGCAGAACGTCAGATTTTTGCTGAAATTGTGACCGCGCGGCTTAGGGATTTTTTCAAAAAAAAGTTGTTCAGACGTTGAGGGCTTATTCTGTTTCGGACGATAAAAACGCTTCTGTTTCCACCGAAAAACCCTTCACGGGATCGTTTCCAACAGTTTGGCACTATTTTTGAGTGAATTGCAGAACGTCAGAAAATTTGAAGAAATTGTGACCGCGCGGCTTAGGGATTTTTTTAAAAAAAAGTTGTTCAGACGTCGAGGGCTAATTCTGTTTCCGATGATAAAATCCCACCTGTTTCCACCAAAAAAACTTTCAAGGGAGCGTTTGCAACAGTTCTGCACCATTTTTGAGTGAATTGCAAAACGTCAGAAATTTTGAAGAAATTGTGACCGTGCGGCTTAGGGATTTTTTCAAAAAAAAGTTGTTCAGACGTCGAGGGCTAATTCTGTTTCCGATGATAAAAACCACCTGTTTCCAACGAAAAACCCTTCAGCGGAGCGTTTGCGACATTTCGGCACCATTTTTGAGTCAATTGCAGAACGTCAGAAATTTGGAAAAAATTGTGAACGCGCGGCTTAGGGATTTTTTTTTTAAAAAAAGTTGTTCAGACGTTGAGGGCTAATTCTGTTTCCGATGATAAAATCCCACCTGTTTCCACCGAAAAACCCTTCAGCGGAGCGTTTGCAACATTTCGGCACCATTTTTGAGTGAATTGCAGAACGTCAGATTTTTGCTGAAATTGTGACCGCGCGGCTTAGGGATTTTTTCAAAAAAAAGTTTTTCAGACGTCGAGGGCTAATTCTGTTTCCGATGATAAAATCCCACCTGTTTCCACCAAAAAAACTTTCAGGGGAGCGTTTGCAACAGTTCTGCACCATTTTTGAGTGAATTGCATAACGTCAGAAATTTTGAAGAAATTGTGACCGCGCGGCTTAGGGATTTACTGAAAAAAAAGTTGTTCAGACGTCGAGAGCTAATTCTGTTTCCGATAATAAAATCCCACCTGTTTCCACCGAAAAACCTTTCAGGGGATCGTTTGCAACAGTTTGGCACCATTTTTGAGTGAATTGCATAACGTCAGAAATTTTGAAGAAATTGTGACCGCGCGGCTTAGGGATTTTTTCAAAAAAAAGTTGTTCAGACGTCGAGGGCTAATTCTGTTTCCGATGATAAAATCCCACCTGTTTCCACCGAAAAACCCTTCAGCGGAGCGTTTGCAACATTTCGGTACCATTTTTGAGTCAATTGCAGAACGTCAGATTTTTGCTGAAATTGTGACCGCGCGGCTTAGGGATTTTTTCAAAAAAAAGTTGTTCAGACGTTGAGGGCTTATTCTGTTTCGGACGATAAAAACGCTTCTGTTTCCACCGAAAAACCCTTCACGGGATCGTTTGCAACAGTTTGGCACTATTTTTGAGTGAATTGCAGAACGTCAGAAAATTTGAAGAAATTGTGACCGCGCGGCTTAGGGATTTTTTTTAAAAAAAGTTGTTCAGACGTCGAGGGCTAATTCTGTTTCCGATGATAAAATCCCACCTGTTTCCACCAAAAAAACTTTCAGGGGAGCGTTTGCAACAGTTCTGCACCATTTTTGAGTGAATTGCAAAACGTCAGAAATTTTGAAGAAATTGTGACCGTGCGGCTTAGGGATTTTTTCAAAAAAAAGTTGTTCAGACGTCGAGGGCTAATTCTGTTTCCGATGATAAAAACGCTTCTGTTTCCAACGAAAAACCCTTCAGCGGAGCGTTTGCAACATTTCGGCACCATTTTTGAGTCAATTGCAGAACGTCAGAAATTTGGAAAAAATTGTGAACGCGCGGCTTAGGGATTTTTTTTTTTTAAAAAGTTGTTCAGACGTTGAGGGCTAATTCTGTTTCCGATGATAAAATCCCACCTGTTTCCACCGAAAAACCCTTCAGCGGAGCGTTTGCAACATTTCGGCACCATTTTTGAGTGAATTGCAGAACGTCAGATTTTTGCTGAAATTGTGACCGCGCGGCTTAGGGATTTTTTCAAAAAAAAGTTGTTCAGACGTCGAGGGCTAATTCTGTTTCCGATGATAAAATCCCACCTGTTTCCACCGAAAAAACTTTCAGGGGAGCGTTTGCAACAGTTCTGCACCATTTTTGAGTGAATTGCATAACGTCAGAAATTTTGAAGAAATTGTGACCGCGCGGCTTAGGGATTTTTTCAAAAAAAAGTTGTTCAGACGTCGAGAGCTAATTCTGTTTCCGATAATAAAATCCCACCTGTTTCCCCCGAAAAACCTTTCAGGGGATCGTTTGCAACAGTTTGGCACCATTTTTGAGTGAATTGCATAACGTCAGAAATTTTGAAGAAATTGTGACCGCGCGGCTTAGGGATTTTTTCAAAAAAAAGTTGTTCAGACGTCGAGGGCTAATTCTGTTTCCGATGATAAAATCCCACCTGTTTCCACCGAAAAAACTTTAAGGGGAGCGTTTGCAACAGTTCTGCACCATTTTTGAGTGAATTGCATAACTTCAGAAATTTTGAAGAAATTGTGACCGCGCGGCTTAGGGATTTTTTCAAAAAAAAGTTGTTCAGACGTCGAGGGCTAATTCTGTTTCCGATGATAAAATCCCACCTGTTTCCACCGAAAAACCCTTCAGCGGAGCGTTTGCAACATTTCGGCACCATTTTTGAGTCAATTGCAGAACGTCAGATTTTTGCTGAAATTGTGACCGCGCGGCTTAGGGATTTTTTCAAAAAAAAGTTGTTCAGACGTCGAGGGCTAATTCTGTTTCCGATGATAAAAACCACCTGTTTCCACCGAAAAACCCTTCACGGGATCGTTTGCAACAGTTTGGCACCATTTTTGAGTGAATTGCAGAACGTCAGATTTTTGCTGAAACTATGACCGCGCGGCTTAGGGTTTTTTTTCAAAAAAAGTTGTTCAGACGTTGAGGGCTAATTCTGTTTCCCATGATAAAAACGCTTCTGTTTCCACCAAAAAACCCTTCACGGGAGCGTTTGCAACAGTTTGGCACTATTTTTGAGTGAATTGCAGAACGTCAGAAATTTTGAAGAAATTGTGACCGCGCGGCTTAGGGATTTTTTCAAAAAAAAGTTGTTCAGACGTCGAGGGCTAATTCTGTTTCCGATGAAAAAAACCACCTGTTTCCACCGAAAAACCCTTCAGGGGATCGTTTGCAACAGTTTGGCACCATTTTTGAGTGAATTGCAGAACGTCAGAAATTTGGAAAAAATTGTGACCGCGCGGCTTAGGGAATTTTTCAAAAAAAAGTTGTTCAGACGTCGAGAGCTAATTCTGTTTCCGATGATAAAATCCCACCTGTTTCCACCGAAAAACCTTTCAGGGGATCGTTTGCAACAGTTTGGCACCATTTTTGAGTGAATTGCAGAACGTCAGAAATTTTGAAGAAATTGTGACCGCGCGGCTTAGGGATTTATTCAAAAAAAAGTTGTTCAGACGTCGAGGGCTAATTCTGTTTCCGATGATAAAAACCACCTGTTTCCACCGAAAAACCATTCAGCGGAGCGTTTGCAACATTTCGGCACCATTTTTGAGTCAATTGCAGAACGTCAGATTTTTGCTGAAATTGTGACCGCGCGGCTTAGGGATTTTTTCAAAAAAAAGTTGTTCAGACGTTGAGGGCTTATTCTGTTTCGGACGATAAAAACGCTTCTGTTTCCACCGAAAAACCCTTCACGGGATCGTTTGCAACAGTTTGGCACTATTTTTGAGTGAATTGCAGAACGTCAGAAATTTTGAAGAAATTGTGACCGCGCGGCTTAGGGATTTTTTCAAAAAAAAGTTGTTCAGACGTCGAGGGCTAATTCTGTTTCCGATGATAAAATCCCACCTGTTTCCACCAAAAAAACTTTCAGGGGAGCGTTTGCAACAGTTCTGCACCATTATTGAGTGAATTGCAAAACTTCAGAAATTTTGCTGAAATTGTGACCGCGCGGCTTAGGGATTTTTTCAAAAAAAAGTTGTTCAGACGTCGAGGGCTAATTCTGTTTCCGATGATAAAAACCACCTGTTTCCACCGAAAAACCCTTCACGGGATCGTTTGCAACAGTTTGGCACCATTTTTGAGTGAATTGCAGAACGTCAGATTTTTGCTGAAACTATGACCGCGCGGCTTAGGGTTTTTTTTCAAAAAAAGTTGTTCAGACGTTGAGGGCTAATTCTGTTTCCCATGATAAAAACGCTTCTGTTTCCACCAAAAAACCCTTCACGGGAGCGTTTGCAACAGTTTGGCACTATTTTTGAGTGAATTGCAGAACGTCAGAAATTTTGAAGAAATTTTGACCGCGCGGCTTAGGGATTTTTTCAAAAAAAAGTTGTTCAGACGTCGAGGGCTAATTCTGTTTCCGATGAAAAAAACCACCTGTTTCCACCGAAAAACCCTTCAGGGGATCGTTTGCAACAGTTTGGCACCATTTTTGAGTGAATTGCAGAACGTCAGAAATTTGGAAAAAATTGTGACCGCGCGGCTTAGGGAATTTTTCAAAAAAAAGTTGTTCAGACGTCGAGAGCTAATTCTGTTTCCGATGATAAAATCCCACCTGTTTCCACCGAAAAACCTTTCAGGGGATCGTTTGCAACAGTTTGGCACCATTTTTGAGTGAATTGCAGAACGTCAGAAATTTTGAAGAAATTGTGACCGCGCGGCTTAGGGATTTATTCAAAAAAAAGTTGTTCAGACGTCGAGGGCTAATTCTGTTTCCGATGATAAAAACCACCTGTTTCCACCGAAAAACCATTCAGCGGAGCGTTTGCAACATTTCGGCACCATTTTTGAGTCAATTGCAGAACGTCAGATTTTTGCTGAAATTGTGACCGCGCGGCTTAGGGATTTTTTCAAAAAAAAGTTGTTCAGACGTTGAGGGCTTATTCTGTTTCGGACGATAAAAACGCTTCTGTTTCCACTGAAAAACCCTTCACGGGATCGTTTGCAACAGTTTGGCACTATTTTTGAGTGAATTGCAGAACGTCAGAAATTTTGAAGAAATTGTGACCGCGCGGCTTAGGGATTTTTTCAAAAAAAAGTTGTTCAGACGTCGAGGGCTAATTCTGTTTCCGATGATAAAATCCCACCTGTTTCCACCAAAAAAACTTTCAGGGGAGCGTTTGCAACAGTTCTGCACCATTTTTGATTGAATTGCATAACGTCAGAAATTTTGAAGAAATTGTGACCGCGCGGCTTAGGGATTTTTTTTTTAAAAAAAGTTGTTCAGACGTTGAGGGCTAATTCTGTTTCCGATGATAAAATCCCACCTGTTTCCACCGAAAAACCCTTCAGCAGAGCGTTTGCAACATTTCGGCACCATTTTTGAGTGAATTGCAGAACGTCAGATTTTTGCTGAAATTGTGACCGCGTGGCTTAGGGATTTTTTCAAAAAAAAGTTGTTCAGACGTCGAGGGCTAATTCTGTTTCCGATGATAAAATCCCACCTGTTTCCACCAAAAAAACTTTCAGGGGAGCGTTTGCAACAGTTCTGCACCATTTTTGAGTGAATTGCATAACGTCAGAAATTTTGAAGAAATTGTGACCGCGCGGCTTAGGGATTTTTTCAAAAAAAAGTTGTTCAGACGTCGAGGGCTAATTCTGTTTCCGATGATAAAAACCACCTGTTTCCAACGAAAAACCCTTCAGCGGAGCGTTTGCAACATTTCGGCACCATTTTTGAGTCAATTGCAGAACGTCAGAAATTTGGAAAAAATTGTGAACGCGCGGCTTAGGGATTTTTTTTTTTAAAAAAAGTTGTTCAGACGTTGAGGGCTAATTCTGTTTCCGATGAAAAAAACGCTTCTGTTTCCACCGAAAAACCCTTCACGGCATCATTTGCAACAGTTTGGCACTATTTTTGAGTGAATTGCAGAACGTCAGAAATTTTGAAGAAATTGTGACCGCGCGGCTTCGGGATTTTTTTTAAAAAAAGTTGATCAGACGTCGAGGGCTAATTTTGTTTCCGATGATAAAATCCCACCTGTTTCCACCGAAAAAACTTTCAGGGGAGCGTTTGCAACAGTTCTCCACCATTTTTGAGTGAATTGCATAATTTCAGAAATTTTGAAGAAATTGTGACCGCGCGGCTTAGGGATTTTTTCAAAAAAAAGTTGTTCAGACGTCGAGAGCTAATTCTGTTTCCGATGATAAAATCCCACCTGTTTCCACCGAAAAACCCTTCAGGGGATCGTTTGCAACAGTTCTGCACCATTTTTGAGTGATTTGCATAACGTCAGAAATTTTGAAGAGATTGTGACCGCGCGGCTTAGGGATTTTTTCAAAAAAAAGTTGATCAGACGTCGAGGGCTAATTCTGTTTCCGATGATAAAAACCACCTGTTTCCACCGAAAAACCTTCAGCGGAGCGTTTGCAATATTTCGGCACCATTTTTGAGTCAATTGCAGAACGTCAGATTTTTGCTGAAATTGTGACCGCGCGGCTTAGGGATTTTTTCCAAAAAAAGTTGTTCAGATGTTGAGGGCTAATTCTGTTTCCGATGATAAAAACGGTTCTGTTTCCACCGAAAAACCCTTCAGGGGATCGTTTGCAACAGTTCTGCACCATTTTTGAGTGATTTGCATAACGTCAGAAATTTTGAAGAAATTGTGACCGCGCGGCTTAGGGATTTTTTCAAAAAAAAGTTGTTCAGACGTCGAGGGCTAATTCTGTTTCCGATGATAAAAACCACCTGTTTCCACCGAAAAACCCTTCAGCTGAGCGTTTGCAGCATTTCGGCACCATTTTTGAGTCAATTGCAGAACGTCAGATTTTTACTGAAATTGTGACCGCGCGGCTTAGGGATTTTTTCAAAAAAAAGTTGTTCAGACGTCGAGGGCTAATTCTGTTTCCGATGATAAAATCCCACGTGTTTCCACCGAAAAAACTTTCAGGGGAGCGTTTGCAACAGTTCTGCACCTATTTTGAGTGAATTGCATAACGTCAGAACTTTTGAAGAAATTGTGACCGCGCGGCTTAGGGATTTTTTCAAAAAAAAGTTGTTCAGACGTCGAGGGCTAATTCTGTTTCCGATGAAAAAAACCACCTGTTTCCACCGAAAAACCCTTCAGCGGAGCGTTTGCAATATTTCGGCACCATTTTTGAGTCAATTGCAGAACATCAGATTTTTGCTGAAATTGTGACCACGCGGCTTAGGGATTTTTTTTTAAAAAAGTAGTTCAGTTGTTGAGGGCTAATTCTGTTTCCGATGATAAAAACCCTTCTGTTTCCACCAAAAATCCCTTCACGGGATCGTTTGCATCAGTTTGGCTCTATTTTTGAGTGAATTGCAGAACGTCAGAAATTTTGAAGAAATTGTGACCGCGCGGCTTAGGGATTTTTTCAAAAAAAAGTTCTTCAGACGTCGAAGTCTAATTTTGTTTCCGATGATACAATCCCACCTGTTTCCACCGAAAAAACTTTCAGGGGAGCGTTTGCCACAGTTCTGCACCATTTTTGAGTGATTTGCATAACGTCAGAAATTTTGAAGAAATTGTGACCGCGCGGCTTAGGGATTTTTTTTTAAAAAAAGTTGTTCAGACGTCGAGGGCTAATTCTGTTTCCGATGATAAAAACCACCTGTTTCCACCGAAAAACCCTTCAGCGGAGCGTTTGCAATATTTCGGCACCATTTTTGAGTCAATTGCAGAACGTCAGATTTTTACTGAAATTGTGACCGCGCGGCTTAGGGATTTTTTCAAAAAAAGTTGTTCAGATGTTGAAGGCTAATTCTGTTTCCGATGATAAAAACGCTTCTGTTTCCACCGAAAAACCCTTCACGGGATCGTTTGCAACAGTTTGGCACTATTTTTGAGTGAATTGCAGAACGTCAGAAATTTTGAAGAAATTGTGACCGTGCGGCTTAGGGATTTTTTCAAAAAAAAGTTGTTCAGACGTTGAGGGCTAATTCTGTTTCCGATGATAAAATCCCACCTGTTTCCACCGAAAAAACTTTCAGGGGAGCGTTTGCAACAGTTCTGCACCATTTTTGAGTGAATTGCAGAATGTCAGAAATTTTGAAGAAATTGTGACCGCGCGGCTTAGGGATTTTTTCAAAAAAAAGTTGTTCAGAAGTCGAGGGCTAATTCTGTTTCCGATGATAAAAACCACCTGTTTCCAACGAAAAACCCTTCAGCGGAGCGTTTGCAACATTTCGGCACCATTTTTGAGTCAATTGCAGAACGTCAGAAATTTGGAAAAAATTGTGAACGCGCGGCTTAGGGATTTTTTTTTTAAAAAAAAGTTGTTCAGACGTTGAGGGCTAATTCTGTTTCCGATGAAAAAAACGCTTCTGTTTCCACCGAAAAACCCTTCACGGCATCATTTGCAACAGTTTGGCACTATTTTTGAGTGAATTGCAGAACGTCAGAAATTTTGAAGAAATTGTGACCGCGCGGCTTCGGGATTTTTTTTAAAAAAAGTTGATCAGACGTCGAGGGCTAATTTTGTTTCCGATGATAAAATCCCACCTGTTTCCACCGAAAAAACTTTCAGGGGAGCGTTTGCAACAGTTCTCCACCATTTTTGAGTGAATTGCATAATTTCAGAAATTTTGAAGAAATTGTGACCGCGCGGCTTAGGGATTTTTTCAAAAAAAAGTTGTTCAGACGTCGAGAGCTAATTCTGTTTCCGATGATAAAATCCCACCTGTTTCCACCGAAAAACCCTTCAGGGGATCGTTTGCAACAGTTCTGCACCATTTTTGAGTGATTTGCATAACGTCAGAAATTTTGAAGAGATTGTGACCGCGCGGCTTAGGGATTTTTTCAAAAAAAAGTTGATCAGACGTCGAGGGCTAATTCTGTTTCCGATGATAAAAACCACCTGTTTCCACCGAAAAACCTTCAGCGGAGCGTTTGCAATATTTCGGCACCATTTTTGAGTCAATTGCAGAACGTCAGATTTTTGCTGAAATTGTGACCGCGCGGCTTAGGGATTTTTTCCAAAAAAAGTTGTTCAGATGTTGAGGGCTAATTCTGTTTCCGATGATAAAAACGGTTCTGTTTCCACCGAAAAACCCTTCAGGGGATCGTTTGCAACAGTTCTGCACCATTTTTGAGTGATTTGCATAACGTCAGAAATTTTGAAGAAATTGTGACCGCGCGGCTTAGGGATTTTTTCAAAAAAAAGTTGTTCAGACGTCGAGGGCTAATTCTGTTTCCGATGATAAAAACCACCTGTTTCCACCGAAAAACCCTTCAGCTGAGCGTTTGCAGCATTTCGGCACCATTTTTGAGTCAATTGCAGAACGTCAGATTTTTACTGAAATTGTGACCGCGCGGCTTAGGGATTTTTTCAAAAAAAAGTTGTTCAGACGTCGAGGGCTAATTCTGTTTCCGATGATAAAATCCCACGTGTTTCCACCGAAAAAACTTTCAGCGGAGCGTTTGCAACAGTTCTGCACCTATTTTGAGTGAATTGCATAACGTCAGAACTTTTGAAGAAATTGTGACCGCGCGGCTTAGGGATTTTTTCAAAAAAAAGTTGTTCAGACGTCGAGGGCTAATTCTGTTTCCGATGAAAAAAACCACCTGTTTCCACCGAAAAACCCTTCAGCGGAGCGTTTGCAATATTTCGGCACCATTTTTGAGTCAATTGCAGAACATCAGATTTTTGCTGAAATTGTGACCACGCGGCTTAGGGATTTTTTTTTAAAAAAGTAGTTCAGTTGTTGAGGGCTAATTCTGTTTCCGATGATAAAAACGCTTCTGTTTCCACCAAAAATCCCTTCACGGGATCGTTTGCATCAGTTTGGCTCTATTTTTGAGTGAATTGCAGAACGTCAGAAATTTTGAAGAAATTGTGACCGCGCGGCTTAGGGATTTTTTCAAAAAAAAGTTCTTCAGACGTCGAAGTCTAATTTTGTTTCCGATGATACAATCCCACCTGTTTCCACCGAAAAAACTTTCAGGGGAGCGTTTGCAACAGTTCTGCACCATTTTTGAGTGATTTGCATAACGTCAGAAATTTTGAAGAAATTGTGACCGCGCGGCTTAGGGATTTTTTTTTAAAAAAAGTTGTTCAGACGTCGAGGGCTAATTCTGTTTCCGATGATAAAAACCACCTGTTTCCACCGAAAAACCCTTCAGCGGAGCGTTTGCAATATTTCGGCACCATTTTTGAGTCAATTGCAGAACGTCAGATTTTTACTGAAATTGTGACCGCGCGGCTTAGGGATTTTTTCAAAAAAAGTTGTTCAGATGTTGAAGGCTAATTCTGTTTCCGATGATAAAAACGCTTCTGTTTCCACCGAAAAACCCTTCACGGGATCGTTTGCAACAGTTTGGCACTATTTTTGAGTGAATTGCAGAACGTCAGAAATTTTGAAGAAATTGTGACCGTGCGGCTTAGGGATTTTTTCAAAAAAAAGTTGTTCAGACGTTGAGGGCTAATTCTGTTTCCGATGATAAAATCCCACCTGTTTCCACCGGAAAAACTTTCAGGGGAGCGTTTGCAACAGTTCTGCACCATTTTTGAGTGAATTGCAGAACGTCAGAAATTTTGAAGAAATTGTGACCGCGCGGCTTAGGGATTTTTTCAAAAAAAAGTTGTTCAGAAGTCGAGGGCTAATTCTGTTTCCGATGATAAAAACCACCTGTTTCCACCGAAAAACCTTCAGCGGAGCGTTTGCAATATTTCGGCACCATTTTTGAGTCAATTGCAGAACGTCAGATTTTTGCTGAAATTGTGACCGCGCGGCTTAGGGATTTTTTCCAAAAAAAGTTGTTCAGATGTTGAGGGCTAATTCTGTTTCCGATGATAAAAACGGTTCTGTTTCCACCGAAAAACCCTTCAGGGGATCGTTTGCAACAGTTCTGCACCATTTTTGAGTGATTTGCATAACGTCAGAAATTTTGAAGAAATTGTGACCGCGCGGCTTAGGGATTTTTTCAAAAAAAAGTTGTTCAGACGTCGAGGGCTAATTCTGTTTCCGATGATAAAAACCACCTGTTTCCACCGAAAAACTCTTCAGCTGAGCGTTTGCAGCATTTCGGCACCATTTTTGAGTCAATTGCAGAACGTCAGATTTTTACTGAAATTGTGACCGCGCGGCTTAGGGATTTTTTCAAAAAAAAGTTGTTCAGACGTCGAGGGCTAATTCTGTTTCCGATGATAAAAACCACCTGTTTCCACCGAAAAAACTTTCAGGGGAGCGTTTGCAACAGTTCTGCACCATTTTTGAGTGAATTGCAGAACGTCAGAAATTTTGAAGAAATTGTGACCACGCGGCTTAGGGATTTTTTCAAAAAAAAGTTGTTCAGACGTCGAGGGCTAATTCTGTTTCCGATGATAAAATCCCACCTGTTTCCACCGAAAAAACTTTCAGGGGAGCGTTTGCCACAGTTCTGCACCATTTTTGAGTGAATTGCAGAACGTCAGAAATTTTGAAGAAATTGTGACCGCGCGGCTTAGGGATTTTTTCAAAAAAAAGTTGTTCAGAAGTCGAGGGCTAATTCTGTTTCCGATGATAAAAACCACCTGTTTCCACCGAAAAACCTTCAGCGGAGCGTTTGCAATATTTCGGCACCATTTTTGAGTCAATTGCAGAACGTCAGATTTTTGCTGAAATTGTGACCGCGCGGCTTCGGGATTTTTTCAAAAAAAAGTTGTTCAGACGTCGAGGGCTAATTCTGTTTCCGATGATAAAAACCACCTGTTTCCACCGAAAAACCCTTCAGCTGAGCGTTTGCAGCATTTCGGCACCATTTTTGAGTCAATTGCAGAACGTCAGATTTTTGCTGAAATTGTGACCGCGCGGCTTAGGGATTTTTTTTAAAAAAAGTTCAGATGTTGAGGGCTAATTCTGTTTCCGATGATAAAAACCACCTGTTTCCACCGATAAACCCTTCAGATGAGCGTTTGCAGCATTTCGGCACCATTTTTGAGTCAATTGCAGAACGTCAGATTTTTGCTGAAATTGTGACCGCGCGGCTTAGGGATTTTTTTTAAAAAAAGTTCAGATGTTGAGGGCTAATTCTGTTTCCGATGATAAAAACGCTTCTGTTTCCACCGAAAAACCCTTCACGGGATCGTTTGCAACAGTTTGGCACCATTTTTGAGTGAATTGCAGAACGTCAGAAATTTTGAAGAAATTGTGACCGCGCGGCTTAGGGATTTTTTTTAAAAAAAGTTGATCAGACGTCGAGGGCTAATTCTGTTTCCGATGATAAAATCCCACCTGTTTACACCGAAAAAACTTTCAGGGGAGCGTTTGCAACAGTTCTGCACCTATTTTGAGTGAATTGCATAACGTCAGAACTTTTGAAGAAATTGTGACCGCGCGTCTTAGGGATTTTTTCAAAAAAAAGTTGTTCAGACGTCGAGGGCTAATTCTGTTTCCGATGATAAAATCCCACCTGTTTCCACCGAAAAAACTTTCAGGGGAGCGTTTGCCACAGTTCTGCACCATTTTTGAGTGAATTGCAGAACGTCAGAAATTTTGAAGAAATTGTGACCGCGCGGCTTAGGGATTTTTTCAAAAAAAAGTTGTTCAGAAGTCGAGGGCTAATTCTGTTTCCGATGATAAAAACCACCTGTTTCCACCGAAAAACCTTCAGCGGAGCGTTTGCAATATTTCGGCACCATTTTTGAGTCAATTGCAGAACGTCAGATTTTTGCTGAAATTGTGACCGCGCGGCTTCGGGATTTTTTCAAAAAAAAGTTGTTCAGACGTCGAGGGCTAATTCTGTTTCCGATGATAAAAACCACCTGTTTCCACCGAAAAACCCTTCAGCTGAGCGTTTGCAGCATTTCGGCACCATTTTTGAGTCAATTGCAGAACGTCAGATTTTTGCTGAAATTGTGACCGCGCGGCTTAGGGATTTTTTTTAAAAAAAGTTCAGATGTTGAGGGCTAATTCTGTTTCCGATGATAAAAACGCTTCTGTTTCCACCGAAAAACCCTTCACGGGATCGTTTGCAACAGTTTGGCACCATTTTTGAGTGAATTGCAGAACGTCAGAAATTTTGAAGAAATTGTGACCGCGCGGCTTAGGGATTTTTTTTAAAAAAAGTTGATCAGACGTCGAGGGCTAATTCTGTTTCCGATGATAAAATCCCACCTCTTTCCACCGAAAAAACTTTCAGGGGAGCGTTTGCAACAGTTCTGCACCATTTTTGAGTGAATTGCATAACGTCAGAACTTTTGAAGAAATTGTGACCGCGCGGCTTAGGGATTTTTTCAAAAAAAAGTTGTTCAGACGTCGAGGGCTAATTCTGTTTCCGATGATAAAATCCCACCTGTTTCCACCGAAAAAACTTTCAGGGGAGCGTTTGCCACAGTTCTGCACCATTTTTGAGTGAATTGCAGAACGTCAGAAATTTTGAAGAAATTGTGACCGCGCGGCTTAGGGATTTTTTCAAAAAAAAGTTGTTCAGAAGTCGAGGGCTAATTCTGTTTCCGATGATAAAAACCACCTGTTTCCACCGAAAAACCTTCAGCGGAGCGTTTGCAATATTTCGGCACCATTTTTGAGTCAATTGCAGAACGTCAGATTTTTGCTGAAATTGTGACCGCGCGGCTTCGGGATTTTTTCAAAAAAAAGTTGTTCAGACGTCGAGGGCTAATTCTGTTTCCGATGATAAAAACCACCTGTTTCCACCGAAAAACCCTTCAGCTGAGCGTTTGCAGCATTTCGGCACCATTTTTGAGTCAATTGCAGAACGTCAGATTTTTGCTGAAATTGTGACCGCGCGGCTTAGGGATTTTTTTAAAAAAAAGTTCAGATGTTGAGGGCTAATTCTGTTTCCGATGATAAAAACCACCTGTTTCCACCGAAAAACCCTTCAGCTGAGCGTTTGCAGCATTTCGGCACCATTTTTGAGTCAATTGCAGAACGTCAGATTTTTGCTGAAATTGTGACCGCGCGGCTTAGGGATTTTTTTAAAAAAAAGTTCAGATGTTGAGGGCTAATTCTGTTTCCGATGATAAAAACGCTTCTGTTTCCACCGAAAAACCCTTCACGGGATCGTTTGCAACAGTTTGGCACCATTTTTGAGTGAATTGCAGTACGTCAGAAATTTTGAAGAAATTGTGACCGCGCGGCTTAGGGATTTTTTTTAAAAAAAGTTGATCAGACGTCGAGGGCTAATTCTGTTTCCGATGATAAAATCCCACCTGTTTCCACCGAAAAAACTTTCAGGGGAGCGTTTGCAACAGTTCTGCACCTATTTTGAGTGAATTGCATAACGTCAGAACTTTTGAAGAAATTGTGACCGCGCGTCTTAGGGATTTTTTCAAAAAAAAGTTGTTCAGACGTCGAGGGCTAATTCTGTTTCCGATGATAAAATCCCACCTGTTTCCACCGAAAAAACTTTCAGGGGAGCGTTTGCAACAGTTCTGCACCATTTTTGAGTGATTTGCATAACGTCAGAAATTTTGAAGAAATTGTGACCGCGTGGCTTAGGGATTTTTTCAAAAAAAAGTTGTTCAGACGTCGAGGGCTAATTCTGTTTCCGATGATAAAAACCACCTGTTTCCACCGAAAAACCCTTCAGCTGAGCGTTTGCAGCATTTCTGCACCATTTTTGAGTCAATTGCAGAACGTCAGATTTTTACTGAAATTGTGACCGCGCGGCTTAGGGATTTTTTCAAAAAAAAGTTGTTCAGACGTCGAGGGCTAATTCTGTTTCCGATGATAAAATCCCACCTGTTTCCACCGAAAAAACTTTCAGGGGAGCGTTTGCCACAGTTCTGCACCATTTTTGAGTGAATTGCAGAACGTCAGAAATTTTGAAGAAATTGTGACCGCGCGGCTTAGGGATTTTTTCAAAAAAAAGTTGTTCAGAAGTCGAGGGCTAATTCTGTTTCCGATGATAAAAACCACCTGTTTCCACCGAAAAACCTTCAGCGGAGCGTTTGCAATATTTCGGCACCATTTTTGAGTCAATTGCAGAACGTCAGATTTTTGCTGAAATTGTGACCGCGCGGCTTCGGGATTTTTTCAAAAAAAAGTTGTTCAGACGTCGAGGGCTAATTCTGTTTCCGATGATAAAAACCACCTGT
This sequence comes from Podarcis gaigeae, assembly GCF_964106915.1. Taxonomy (NCBI): domain Eukaryota; kingdom Metazoa; phylum Chordata; class Lepidosauria; order Squamata; family Lacertidae; genus Podarcis; species Podarcis gaigeae. The sequence goes on from NC_139685.1 coordinate 7,706,896, forward strand.
TTCCACCGAAAAACCCTTCAGCTGAGCGTTTGCAGCATTTCGGCACCATTTTTGAGTCAATTGCAGAACGTCAGATTTTTGCTGAAATTGTGACCGCGCGGCTTAGGGATTTTTTTTAAAAAAAGTTCAGATGTTGAGGGCTAATTCTGTTTCCGATGATAAAAACACTTCTGTTTCCACCGAAAAACCCTTCACGGGATCGTTTGCAACAGTTTGGCACCATTTTTGAGTGATTTGCAGAACGTCAGAAATTTTGAAGAAATTGTGACTCGCGGCTTAGGGATTTTTTTTAAAAAAAGTTGATCAGACGTCGAGGGCTAATTCTGTTTCCGATGATAAAATCCCACCTGTTTCCACCGAAAAAACTTTCAGGGGAGCGTTTGCAACAGTTCTGCACCTATTTTGAGTGAATTGCATAACGTCAGAACTTTTGAAGAAATTGTGACCGCGCGGCTTAGGGATTTTTTCAAAAAAAAGTTGTTCAGACGTCGAGGGCTAATTCTGTTTCCGATGAAAAAAACCACCTGTTTCCACCGAAAAACCCTTCAGCGGAGCGTTTGCAATATTTCGGCACCATTTTTGAGTCAATTGCAGAACATCAGATTTTTGCTGAAATTGTGACCACGCGGCTTAGGGATTTTTTTTTTAAAAAGTAGTTCAGTTGTTGAGGGCTAACTCTGTTTCCGATGATAAAAACGCTTCTGTTTCCACCAAAAATCCCTTCACGGGATCGTTTGCATCAGTTTGGCTCTATTTTTGAGTGAATTGCAGAACGTCAGAAATTTTGAAGAAATTGTGACCGCGCGGCTTAGGGATTTTTTTTTTAAAAAAGTTGTTCAGACGTCGAGGGCTAATTCTGTTTCCGATGATAAAAACCACCTGTTTCCACCGAAAAACCCTTCAGCGGAGCGTTTGCAATATTTCGGCACCATTTTTGAGTCAATTGCAGAACGTCAGATTTTTACTGAAATTGTGACCGCGCGGCTTAGGGATTTTTTCAAAAAAAGTTGTTCAGATGTTGAAGGCTAATTCTGTTTCCGATGATAAAAACGCTTCTGTTTCCACCGAAAAACCCTTCACGGGATCGTTTGCAACAGTTTGGCACTATTTTTGAGTGAATTGCAGAACGTCAGAAATTTTGAAGAAATTGTGACCGTGCGGCTTAGGGATTTTTTCAAAAAAAAGTTGTTCAGACGTCGAGGGCTAATTCTGTTTCCGATGATAAAATCCCACCTGTTTCCACCGAAAAAACTTTCAGGGGAGCGTTTGCAACAGTTCTGCACCATTTTTGAGTGAATTGCAGAACGTCAGAAATTTTGAAGAAATTGTGACCGCGCGGCTTAGGGATTTTTTCAAAAAAAAGTTGTTCAGAAGTCGAGGGCTAATTCTGTTTCCGATGATAAAAACCACCTGTTTCCACCGAAAAACCTTCCGCGGAGCGTTTGCAATATTTCGGCACCATTTTTGAGTCAATTGCAGAACGTCAGATTTTTGCTGAAATTGTGACCGCGCGGCTTAGGGATTTTTTCCAAAAAAAGTTGTTCAGATGTTGAGGGCTAATTCTGTTTCCGATGATAAAAACGGTTCTGTTTCCACCGAAAAAGCCTTCAGGGGATCGTTTGCAACAGTTCTGCACCATTTTTGAGTGATTTGCATAACGTCAGAAATTTTGAAGAAATTGTGACCGCGCGGCTTAGGGATTTTTTCAAAAAAAAGTTGTTCAGACGTCGAGGGCTAATTCTGTTTCCGATGATAAAATCCCACCTGTTTCCACCGAAAAAACTTTCAGGGGAGCGTTTGCAACAGTTCTGCACCATTTTTGAGTGAATTGCAGAACGTCAGAAATTTTGAAGAAATTGTGACCGCGCGGCTTAGGGATTTTTTCAAAAAAAAGTTGTTCAGACGTCGAGGGCTAATTCTGTTTCCGATGATAAAATCCCACCTGTTTCCACCGAAAAAACTTTCAGGGGAGCGTTTGCCACAGTTCTGCACCATTTTTGAGTGAATTGCAGAACGTCAGAAATTTTGAAGAAATTGTGACCGCGCGGCTTAGGGATTTTTTCAAAAAAAAGTTGTTCAGAAGTCGAGGGCTAATTCTGTTTCCGATGATAAAAACCACCTGTTTCCACCGAAAAACCTTCAGCGGAGCGTTTGCAATATTTCGGCACCATTTTTGAGTCAATTGCAGAACGTCAGATTTTTGCTGAAATTGTGACCGCGCGGCTTAGGGATTTTTTCAAAAAAAAGTTGTTCAGACGTCGAGGGCTAATTCTGTTTCCGATGATAAAAACCACCTGTTTCCACCGAAAAACCCTTCAGCTGAGCGTTTGCAGCATTTCGGCACCATTTTTGAGTCAATTGCAGAACGTCAGATTTTTGCTGAAATTGTGACCGCGCGGCTTAGGGATTTTTTTAAAAAAAAGTTGTTCAGATGTTGAGGGCTAATTCTGTTTCCGATGATAAAAACGCTTCTGTTTCCACCGAAAAACCCTTCACGGGATCGTTTGCAACAGTTTGGCACCATTTTTGAGTGAATTGCAGAACGTCAGAAATTTTGAAGAAATTGTGACCGCGCGGCTTAGGGATTTTTTTAAAAAAAAGTTGATCAGACGTCGAGGGCTAATTCTGTTTCCGATGATAAAAACCACCTGTTTCCACCGAAAAACCCTTCAGCTGAGCGTTTGCAGCATTTCGGCACCATTTTTGAGTCAATTGCAGAACGTCAGATTTTTACTGAAATTGTGACCGCGCGGCTTAGGGATTTTTTCAAAAAAAAGTTGTTCAGACGTCGAGGGCTAATTCTGTTTCCGATGATAAAATCCCACCTGTTTCCACCGAAAAAACTTTCAGGGGAGCGTTTGCCACAGTTCTGCACCATTTTTGAGTGAATTGCAGAACGTCAGAAATTTTGAAGAAATTGTGACCGCGCGGCTTAGGGATTTTTTAAAAAAAAAGTTGTTCAGAAGTCGAGGGCTAATTCTGTTTCCGATGATAAAAACCACCTGTTTCCACCGAAAAACCCTTCAGCTGAGCGTTTGCAGCATTTCGGCACCATTTTTGAGTCAATTGCAGAACGTCAGATTTTTGCTGAAATTGTGACCGCGCGGCTTAGGGATTTTTTTTAAAAAAAGTTCAGTTGTTGAGGGCTAATTCTGTTTCCGATGATAAAAACGCTTCTGTTTCCACCGAAAAACCCTTCACGGGATCGTTTGCAACAGTTTGGCACCATTTTTGAGTGATTTGCAGAACGTCAGAAATTTTGAAGAAATTGTGACCGCGCGGCTTAGGGTTTTTTTTAAAAAAAAGTTGATCAGACGTCGAGGGCTAATTCTGTTTCCGATGATAAAATCCCACCTGTTTCCACCGAGAAAACTTTCAGGGGAGCGTTTGCAACAGTTCTGCACCTATTTTGAGTGAATTGCATAACGTCAGAACTTTTGAAGAAATTGTGACCGCGCGGCTTAGGGATTTTTTCAAAAAAAAGTTGTTCAGACGTCGAGGGCTAATTCTGTTTCCGATGAAAAAAACCACCTGTTTCCACCGAAAAACCCTTCAGCGGAGCGTTTGCAATATTTCGGCACCATTTTTGAGTCAATTGCAGAACATCAGATTTTTGCTGAAATTGTGACCACGCGGCCTAGGGATTTTTTTTTAAAAAAGTAGTTCAGTTGTTGAGGGCTAATTCTGTTTCCGATGATAAAAACGCTTCTGTTTCCACCAAAAATCCCTTCACGGGATCGTTTGCATCAGTTTGGCACTATTTTTGAGTGAATTGCAGAACGTCAGAAATTTTGAAGAAATTGTGACCGCGCGGCTTAGGGATTTTTTCAAAAAAAAGTTCTTCAGACGTCGAAGTCTAATTTTGTTTCTGATGATACAATCCCACCTGTTTCCACCGAAAAAACTTTCAGGGGAGCGTTTGCAACAGTTCTGCACCATTTTTGAGTGATTTGCATAACGTCAGAAATTTTGAAGAAATTGTGACCGCGCGGCTTAGGGATTTTTTTTTAAAAAAAGTTGTTCAGACGTCGAGGGCTAATTCTGTTTCCGATGATAAAAACCACCTGTTTCCACCGAAAAACCCTTCAGCGGAGCGTTTGCAATATTTCGGCACCATTTTTGAGTCAATTGCAGAACGTCAGATTTTTACTGAAATTGTGACCGCGCGGCTTAGGGATTTTTTCAAAAAAAGTTGTTCACATGTTGAAGGCTAATTCTGTTTCCGATGATAAAAACGCTTCTGTTTCCACCGAAAAACCCTTCACGGGATCGTTTGCAACAGTTTGGCACTATTTTTGAGTGAATTGCAGAACGTCAGAAATTTTGAAGAAATTGTGACCGTGCGGCTTAGGGATTTTTTCAAAAAAAAGTTGTTCAGACGTCGAGGGCTAATTCTGTTTCCGATGATAAAATCCCACCTGTTTCCACCGAAAAAACTTTCAGGGGAGCGTTTGCAACAGTTCTGCACCATTTTTGAGTGAATTGCAGAACGTCAGAAATTTTGAAGAAATTGTGACCGCGCGGCTTAGGGATTTTTTCAAAAAAAAGTTGTTCAGAAGTCGAGGGCTAATTCTGTTTCCGATGATAAAAACCACCTGTTTCCACCGAAAAACCTTCAGCGGAGCGTTTGCAATATTTCGGCACCATTTTTGAGTCAATTGCAGAACGTCAGATTTTTGCTGAAATTGTGACCGCGCGGCTTAGGGATTTTTTCCAAAAAAAGTTGTTCAGATGTTGAGGGCTAATTCTGTTTCCGATGATAAAAACGGTTCTGTTTCCACCGAAAAACCCTTCAGGGGATCGTTTGCAACAGTTCTGCACCATTTTTGAGTGATTTGCATAACGTCAGAAATTTTGAAGAAATTGTGAGCGCGCGGCTTAGGGATTTTTTCAAAAAAAAGTTGTTCAGACGTCGAGGGCTAATTCTGTTTCCGATGATAAAAACCACCTGTTTCCACCGAAAAACCCTTCAGCTGAGCGTTTGCAGCATTTCGGCACCATTTTTGAGTCAATTGAAGAACGTCAGATTTTTACTGAAATTGTGACCGCGCGGCTTAGGGATTTTTTCAAAAAAAAGTTGTTCAGACGTCGAGGGCTAATTCTGTTTCCGATGATAAAATCCCACCTGTTTCCACCGAAAAAACTTTCAGGGGAGCGTTTGCAACAGTTCTGCACCATTTTTGAGTGAATTGCAGAACGTCAGAAATTTTGAAGAAATTGTGACCGCGCGGCTTAGGGATTTTTTCAAAAAAAAGTTGTTCAAAAGTCGAGGGCTAATTCTGTTTCCGATGATAAAAACCACCTGTTTCCACCGAAAAACCTTCAGCGGAGCGTTTGCAATATTTCGGCACCATTTTTGAGTCAATTGCAGAACGTCAGATTTTTGCTGAAATTGTGACCGCGCGGCTTAGGGATTTTTTCCAAAAAAAGTTGTTCAGATGTTGAGGGCTAATTCTGTTTCCGATGATAAAAACGGTTCTGTTTCCACCGAAAAACCCTTCAGGGGATCGTTTGCAACAGTTCTGCACCATTTTTGAGTGATTTGCATAACGTCAGAAATTTTGAAGAAATTGTGAGCGCGCGGCTTAGGGATTTTTTCAAAAAAAAGTTGTTCAGACGTCGAGGGCTAATTCTGTTTCCGATGATAAAAACCACCTGTTTCCACCGAAAAACCCTTCAGCTGAGCGTTTGCAGCATTTCGGCACCATTTTTGAGTCAATTGAAGAACGTCAGATTTTTACTGAAATTGTGACCGCGCGGCTTAGGGATTTTTTCAAAAAAAAGTTGTTCAGACGTCGAGGGCTAATTCTGTTTCCGATGATAAAATCCCACCTGTTTCCACCGAAAAAACTTTCAGGGGAGCGTTTGCAACAGTTCTGCACCATTTTTGAGTGAATTGCAGAACGTCAGAAATTTTGAAGAAATTGTGACCGCGCGGCTTAGGGATTTTTTCAAAAAAAAGTTGTTCAGACGTCGAGGGCTAATTCTGTTTCCGATGATAAAAACCACCTGTTTCCACCAAAAACCCTTCAGCTGAGCGTTTGCAGCATTTCGGCACCATTTTTGAGTCAATTGCAGAACGTCAGATTTTTGCTGAAATTGTGACCGCGCGGCTTAGGGATTTTTTTAAAAAAAAGTTCAGATGTTGAGGGCTAATTCTGTTTCCGATGATAAAAACGCTTCTGTTTCCACCGAAAAACCCTTCACGGGATCGTTTGCAACAGTTTGTTGTTTTTTTTTTGATAAAATTTTTTATTAGGGGTTTTTACAGAATAGAGTACAAAGACAATAAACAACCTTACTTTTATCTCAACAGAGTTTCATAACTTCTTTGGACTTCCTCACATCTCCCGCTGCCATTTTCATCATCATAAATTTTTTCCATGCAATTTATCATCTAGTTTGCAAATTTTATAACCGCTTATTTAAATATAGTCCTCTGCAAATTTATTTCTCTTAATCTCGCTTTACATCCCATTCCAATCCGATTTTGTGGTGGCCAATTATTTATTATCAAACATCCTACTTAACTTTCCACCAAATCACAATATTTTTGTAAATAAATCTTAAATTTCCTCCAATCTTCTTCAACCCTCTCTTCTCCCAGGTCTCGAATTCTGCCAGTCATCTCAGCCAGTTGCATATAGTCCATCAGCTGCATCTGCCATTCTTCCAGCGTGGGTAGATCTTGAGTTTTCCACTTCTTAGCGATAAGTATCCTTGCTGCTGCTGTTGCGTACAAAAAGAATGTTCGATCCTTCTTTGGCACCATCTGGCCGACAATGCCCAAGAGGAAGGCCTCTGGTTTCTTAAGGAAGGTATACTTAAATACCTTTTTCAGCTCATTATATATCATTTCCCAGAAGACCTTCACCCTGGGACAAGTCCACCAGAGGTGAAAGAATGTTCCTTCATTTTCCTTACATTTCCAACATTTATTGTCTGGCACATGGCATATTTTGGCAAGTTTAACTGGGGTCATGTACCACCTATATATCATTTTCATTACATTTTCCTTCAGAGCATTACATGCCGTGAAGTTCATCCCCGTGGTCCACAACCTTTCCCAATCCTCAAACATAATATTATGCCCAATATCCTGTGCCCACTTTATCATGGCCGACTTAACCATTTCATCTTGTGTATTCCATTTCAACAGCAAGTTATACATTCTTGAGAGTACTTTGGTCTTAGGTTCTAACAATTCTGTTTCCAACTTCGATTTCTCCACCTGGAATCCTAACTTTTTATCGTTTTTAAAAATTTCTTGGATCTGAGCGTAGTGTAACCAGTCTCGCACTTTGTCTTTCATTTTTTCCAAACTCTGCAATTTCCAATTATTACCCTCTTTCTCTATTATTTCCCAATATTTCGGCCATTTGGCCTCCATATTGGGTCTTTTTCGGGCCTTGGCCTCCAGAGGTGATAGCCATCTTGGAGTTTTATTTTCCAATAGGTCTTTGTATTTTGTCCAGACATTAAACACTGCTTTCCTGACAATATGATTCTTAAAGGCCTTATTGATCTTAACTTTATCATACCATAAGTATGCATGCCAACCAAATGCATTGTTAAAACCTTCCAGATCTAAAACATCAGTGTCCTCTAGAAGTAGCCAGTCTTTTAGCCAGCAGAAAGCTGCGGCTTCATAGTACAACCTTAAGTCTGGCAGGGCAAAGCCCCCTCTTTCTTTCGCATCAGTTAATATCTTAAACTTAATTCTGGGCTTTTTGCCCTGCCAGACAAATTTAGAAATATCTCTCTGCCACTTCCTGAAACACTCCGTCTTGTCCACAATTTGCAATGTTTGAAACAAAAACAACATCTTAGGCAATACATTCATCTTAATAGCAGCAATTCGGCCTAGCAAAGAAAGCTTCAATTTTGACCAACTGTCCAAGTCTCTCTTAATTTCAGACCAACATTTTTCATAATTGTCCTTAAATAGACTCAGATTTTTTGCTGTTATGTTTACCCCTAGGTACTTTACTTTTTTAACCACAGTTAGTTCTGTTTCTCTCTGAAACCGTTCTGACTCTGCATCTGTCAAGTTTTTTCCCAACACCTTAGTTTTCTGTTTATTTAGTTTGAAGCCCGCTACCCGACCAAAGTCCTGAATCAATTGTAACACTCTTTTTGTGCTAGATTCTGGCTCTTGCAATGTCAAAACAAGGTCATCTGCAAAAGCTTTAAGTTTATATTGTTTCGCTCCGATCTGAATCCCTTGCACCAACCGGTCCCCTCTAATCAAGTTCAAGAGCACCTCCAGGACAGAAATAAACAGCAAGGGGGAAATCGGGCAGCCTTGTCGTGTCCCTTTTTCAATCTTAAACTCTTCTGTAACCACATTGTTAACTATCAGTTTTGCCTTTTGTTCTGAGTAAATCGCATCAATCCCATTTTCAAAACCCCGCCCCACTCCCATTTCTTTTAAATTCCCCTTCATAAATTTCCAAGAGATGTTATCGAAGGCCTTCTCCGCGTCTATAAAAATTAAAACTGCTTTAGTGTTAATATTTGTTTGCAAAAGTTCCAAAATGTCAATAATGTTCCTTGTATTAGCAAACAAGTGTCTTCCTGGGAGAAAGCCTGCCTGGTCTTTATGAATTATCTCATTTAAAACTCTTTTGAGTCTTCCTGCCAAAACGTCAGCAAATATTTTATAATCCACATTTAAAAGGGAAATGGGACGGTAGTTCTTAAGTTGTGTCTTTTCAGTTTCTGATTTTGGTATCAATGTGATGAAAGCTTCCTTCCACGATTCAGGCGCCTTCTTTCCCTCCATAATTTCATTGCTGACCTCCATCAGTGGTTGAATCAAATAGTCACTTAATGTCTTATAGTACTTGGAGGTCAAGCCATCTGGCCCTGGAGACTTGCCCAGCTTCATATTCTGAATGGCATGTTCTATCTCTAATCGTGTTATTTTACTATTCAGGAGTGATCTATTTTCTTGTGATAGTTTTTTAAGTCCATTTTTCTCCAAAAATTTTGCAATCTCTTCCTCATTTTGTGGCCCTTGAGTGTATAATTTCTTAAAATATTTCTGGAAACATTTTCTAATTTCCACCGGGTTCTGAATATATCTTCCTTCTATTTCCAAATTTGTTACTATGTTCAACTTTTGTCTCTTCTTCAACTGCCAAGCCAGCAGTTTCCCACATTTGTTAGCCGATTCAAATGTTTTTTGTTTCATTAATTTAATCTTCCATTCTATTTCCTGATTTATCAGTTTGGAATATTGTGCCTGATGAAGTTTAATTTCTCTCAAGATCGGCTGTGACTTCGGGTTTACTCTTAGTTTCTTCTCTAACTCTTTAATTTTCCCCAAAATCTTATCCTTTTTCTCATTTTGTAGTCTTTTCTTTATGGCGTTCTGTTGTATCAAGAACCCTCTCATCACAGCTTTGCTTGCGTCCCAGATTGTTCTTTTTTCCACTGCAGTGTTCAAATTTATCTCAAAGTAGTCCTTTATTGTTTTTTTGGCCTTCTTAATAATCTCCTGATCTCTAAACAAGTTGTCATTCATCTTCCATCTAAAGGAGCCGGTTGGTAATAGTGTCATGTCCATTTTCAACGCGTTATGATCGGAGCAGGTCTTTGGGCAGATTTCCACTTTCCTAACCTTAGGAGCCAGACCTCTAGAAATCCATATTTGGTCAATTCTTGTCCAAGTCAGTTGGGCTTCAGAGAAAAATGTTCCTTCTTTCCCCAAGGGGTTCTTTGTCCTCCATATATCAATCCAGTCCATGTTGTCTGTCATTTCGAAAAAGGTCTTTGGTAGTCTGCCATCTTTAGTAACCTTTTGGCTTTGTGACCTATCCATGTTCGTTGAAACGATCCCATTCATATCTCCCATCATGATGATGTTATCATAGTCCAGATAGTCCAGCATAATCTCATGCAACTTCTTGTAGAATTCTGATTTCCCTTCATTTGGAGCGTAGATTCCTAATATCAAAATTTTCTCTCCTTGGTGCTGTATTTCAATTGCCAAAATTCTTCCATGTTCATCTTTAAATAGAAATTTTGGTGAGAGGCTCTCCTTTGCATATATCACCACTCCTCTCTTCTTAACTGAATCCGAAGATATAAATTCTTGGCCTAACCTTTTATTTACCAATATTTTTCTGTGGAGCCTAGTCACATGTGTTTCTTGTAGACAAGTAATGTCTAGTTGCTCCTTTTTTAATATGTGAAAGATTTTCTTCCTTTTTTCCGGGCTGTTACAGCCATTTATGTTCCAGCTTAAGAGTTGCAGAGACATCCTGGATGGATCTGTTTAATTTCCTTGGGATGGTGTTTTGTTCTGTGAGTCTTCAGGGTTCTGTGGTACAGGTACCTGTGGTGGTTCAGGCCCTGAGGGTAGTTCAAGTCCTTTATGAAGGTCCTCTCCGTAGGCAGTCAAAAACTTATCCCTATCTTCCAAAGTTCTAATTTTAATCTTCTTCCCTCTAAAGGTAAAGGATAATCCTTGGGGAAAGTCCCACCTAAAGATGATTGAGTTGCTTCTCAGCAGTTTTACTAAGTCCAAATATTCAGATCTGAGGTCCAACAGCTGTTTAGGAATGTCCTTAAAAATCTCAATTCTTTTGTCCGAAATGTTCAGGGATCTTCCGTAGTGCAGGCCCAAAATCTTGTCCCTTTCCTCCTTTGATCTCAACGTAATCAAACAGTCTCTGGGCTTTTCTCTCTTTATGAGTCTTCCAAGTCTGAAGGCTGACACAATTTTAAAGTCTTCCTCCTCTAGACCCCAGAACTTGGAAAATTCTTTGGTCAAAAACTCAGCTAGATTGCCTTCTTCCACTTCTGGTATCGATCTTATCCTTAAGTTAGTCTCCCTGTTCCGAAGTTCCAACATAGAGAGGTAGGTCTGGTGTTCCCCAACCTGCTTGCTGAGCGGCCTTACTTCTTTTTCCAACTCTCCCACTCTTTGGCTGGTCTCTTCGGCCAGTTTCTGATTTTCACCTGCAGCCTCCTTCAGTTGTCCGATTGCTTGTGCATTCTGTGCAACTTGCCCAGATAATTTGTTTAAAGTTTCTGTATTAAGGTCAATTTTCGCAGTTTGTTGGTCAACTTTCCTGTCCAAAGACTCCAATTTCTCAAGAATTCTCTCTAATACAGAACCAGATCCTCCTGAGGCCATCTCTTCTAGTTGTAATTCCTCAGTTTCTCCCTCCCCTGCCTGTGACAGGGAGGTAGCTTTTTCCTCCGAGGGCAGAGTAGGCACAGATGATCTGCGTGTTTGTGAGGCTGCAGTTAAGGTTGTCAGAGTTGTTTGTCTAGTTCTTAATCCCTTTCTTTTTGCGCCACTCATTCCAAAGTTATCTAGCAGTCAAGGTCAAGCTGAGTTGTTCCCATGAGAAAGCTACGGCCCAGGTGGTAGCAGTCAAACAGAGGGCCGGGAAATAGAAAGTAAAACAATGTTTTTGTTATAAATCCTCAATCCTCTAGGGGGAGCATAAAATGTCCTAAGAAGAAGAGTCCATTCCAATCATACAAAATCTGAACCAATACTTAGGGATCTTCACAAAAGTAGTTTTAGCAGAGTTGGTTTTAAGTTTGCCACAATATTTCAAGTTGTGCTTACTGGAGTTCCATAGTGCAAGAACGTAACCATTCTGAACTCCCTCAGACTGTCTCAAAGTTTAAATACAATGTATCCAAATTTGCAGTCTGACAGTTCTACTGCTCAGGCAGTTCTGACACCTGGGCTTCTTAAGTAAAGTTGTAATCCACAAAGAAGAGGATATATAAGTCCTGATAAAAGTCCAAAAATCAGTTGCTTACAGTCTTTAAGGGGATTGAAAGTAATTTCTGCGGGTGCTCAATCTGAACTGTCAAAAGTTCTCTCTGTGCCTCCACTCCTCCTGCTCTTTGCTTTAAAAGTCAATGGCTGCGGAAGACGGACTTCCTTTTCCTCGTCACTCCGCTTTCAGCTTGTTTTCAGTATTTTTAGTCCCAAAATTTAGTAAAGTCCTCAGTTACTCACGGGTTGTTGCGTTTTAGAATCTTGTGTTGCAGGAAGAAAGGTCGGCGCTCACCGGCAACAGCAGCGCGGCTTCGCTCCGCTGAATGCGCATAGACCCACAGCGCCGCTGCCCCCTCTGCGATCCGGAGCCCCTTACGGGGTTCCCTCAACGTTTCGGGGGTTGCTCCTGGCGCCCGCCGGGTCCCGAGACCGCAGGCTTCCGCTGCCTGCGGTTTTCCAAAATGGGTCTCCGCTTCGCCGTAGCGGACGACCCTTTTCCAGCGGAGCTTCCCTCTCCCGGTTAGGAAAGGGCAGCCATTACCGTTCGCGCCGCCTCCGGAAGTCCTCCGTTTGCAACAGTTTGGCACCATTTTTGAGTGATTTGCAGAACGTCAGAAATTTTGAAGAAATTGTGACCGCGCGGCTTAGGGTTTTTTTTTAAAAAAAGTTGATCAGACGTCGAGGGCTAATTCTGTTTCCGATGATAAAATCCCACCTGTTTCCACCGAAAAAACTTTCAGGGGAGCGTTTGCAACAGTTCTGCACCTATTTTGAGTGAATTGCATAACGTCAGAACTTTTGAAGAAATTGTGACCGCGCGGCTTAGGGATTTTTTCAAAAAAAAGTTGTTCAGACGTCGAGGGCTAATTCTGTTTCCGATGAAAAAAACCACCTGTTTCCACCGAAAAACCCTTCAGCGGAGCGTTTGCAATATTTCGGCACCATTTTTGAGTCAATTGCAGAACATCAGATTTTTGCTGAAATTGTGACCACGCGGCTTAGGGATTTTTTTTTAAAAAAAGTAGTTCAGTTGTTGAGGGCTAATTCTGTTTCCGATGATAAAAACGCTTCTGTTTCCACCGAAAAACCCTTCACGGGATCGTTTGCATCAGTTTGGCACTATTTTTGAGTGAATTGCAGAACGTCAGAAATTTTGAAGAAATTGTGACCGCGCGGCTTAGGGATTTTTTCAAAAAAAAGTTCTTCAGACGTCGAAGTCTAATTTTGTTTCCGATGATACAATCCCACCTGTTTCCACCGAAAAAACTTTCAGGGGAGCGTTTGCAACAGTTCCTCACCATTTTTGAGTGATTTGCATAACGTCAGAAATTTTGAAGAAATTGTGACCGCGCGGCTTAGGGATTTTTTTTAAAAAAAAGTTGTTCAGACGTCGAGGGCTAATTCTGTTTCCGATGATAAAAACCACCTGTTTCCACCGAAAAACCCTTCAGCGGAGCGTTTGCAATATTTCGGCACCATTTTTGAGTCAATTGCAGAACATCAGATTTTTGCTGAAATTGTGACCACGCGGCTTAGGGATTTTTTTTTTAAAAAGTAGTTCAGTTGTTGAGGGCTAATTCTGTTTCCGATGATAAAAACGCTTCTGTTTCCACCAAAAATCCCTTCACGGGATCGTTTGCATCAGTTTGGCACTATTTTTGAGTGAATTGCAGAACGTCAGAAATTTTGAAGAAATTGTGACCGCGCGGCTTAGGGATTTTTTCAAAAAAAAGTTCTTCAGACGTCGAAGTCTAATTTTGTTTCCGATGATACAATCCCACCTGTTTCCACCGAAAAAACTTTCAGGGGAGCGTTTGCAACAGTTCCTCACCATTTTTGAGTGATTTGCATAACGTCAGAAATTTTGAAGAAATTGTGACCGCGCGGCTTAGGGATTTTTTTTAAAAAAAAGTTGTTCAGACGTCGAGGGCTAATTCTGTTTCCGATGATAAAAACCACCTGTTTCCACCGAAAAACCCTTCAGCGGAGCGTTTGCAATATTTCGGCACCATTTTTGAGTCAATTGCAGAACGTCAGATTTTTACTGAAATTGTGACCGCGCGGCTTAGGGATTTTTTCAAAAAAAGTTGTTCAGATGTTGAAGGCTAATTCTGTTTCCGATGATAAAAACGCTTCTGTTTCCACCGAAAAACCCTTCACGGGATCGTTTGCAACAGTTTGGCACTATTTTTGAGTGAATTGCAGAACGTCAGAAATTTTGAAGAAATTGTGACCGTGCGGCTTAGGGATTTTTTCAAAAAAAAGTTGTTCAGACGTCGAGGGCTAATTCTGTTTCCGATGATAAAATCCCACCTGTTTCCACCGAAAAAACTTTCAGGGGAGCGTTTGCAACAGTTCTGCACCATTTTTGAGTGAATTGCAGAACGTCAGAAATTTTGAAGAAATTGTGACCGCGCGGCTTAGGGATTTTTTCAAAAAAAAGTTGTTCAGAAGTCGAGGGCTAATTCTGTTTCCGATGATAAAAACCACCTGTTTCCACCGAAAAACCTTCAGCGGAGCGTTTGCAATATTTCGGCACCATTTTTGAGTCAATTGCAGAACGTCAGATTTTTGCTGAAATTGTGACGGCGCGGCTTAGGGATTTTTTCCAAAAAAAGTTGTTCAGATGTTGAGGGCTAATTCTGTTTCCGATGATAAAAACGGTTCTGTTTCCACCGAAAAACCCTTCAGGGGATCGTTTGCAACAGTTCTGCACCATTTTTGAGTGATTTGCATAACGTCAGAAATTTTGAAGAAATTGTGAGCGCGCGGCTTAGGGATTTTTTCAAAAAAAAGTTGTTCAGACGTCGAGGGCTAATTCTGTTTCCGATGATAAAATCCCACCTGTTTCCACCGAAAAAACTTTCAGGGGAGCGTTTGCAACAGTTTGGCACTATTTTTGAGTGAATTGCAGAACGTCAGAAATTTTGAAGAAATTGTGACCGCGCGGCTTAGGGATTTTTTCAAAAAAAAGTTGTTCAGACGTCGAGGGCTAATTCTGTTTCCGATGATAAAATCCCACCTGTTTCCACCGAAAAAACTTTCAGGGGAGCGTTTGCCACAGTTCTGCACCATTTTTGAGTGAATTGCAGAACGTCAGAAATTTTGAAGAAATTGTGACCGCGCGGCTTAGGGATTTTTTCAAAAAAAAGTTGTTCAGAAGTCGAGGGCTAATTCTGTTTCCGATGATAAAAACCACCTGTTTCCACCGAAAAACCTTCAGCGGAGCGTTTGCAATATTTCGGCACCATTTTTGAGTCAATTGCAGAACGTCAGATTTTTGCTGAAATTGTGACCGCGCGGCTTAGGGATTTTTTCAAAAAAAAGTTGTTCAGACGTCGAGGGCTAATTCTGTTTCTGATGATAAAAACCACCTGTTTCCACCGAAAAACCCTTCAGGGGATCGTTTGCAACAGTTCTGCACCATTTTTGAGTGATTTGCATAACGTCAGAAATTTTGAAGAAATTGTGAGCGCGCGGCTTAGGGATTTTTTCAAAAAAAAGTTGTTCAGACGTCGAGGGCTAATTCTGTTTCCGATGATAAAAACCACCTGTTTCCACCGAAAAACCCTTCAGCTGAGCGTTTGCAGCATTTCGGCACCATTTTTGAGTCAATTGCAGAACGTCAGATTTTTACTGAAATTGTGACCGCGCGGCTTAGGGATTTTTTCAAAAAAAGGTTGTTCAGACGTCGAGGGCTAATTCTGTTTCCGATGATAAAATCCCACCTGTTTCCACCGAAAAAACTTTCAGGGGAGCGTTTGCAATAGTTCTGCACCATTTTTGAGTGAATTGCAGAACGTCAGAAATTTTGAAGAAATTGTGACCGCGCGGCTTAGGGATTTTTTCAAAAAAAGTTGTTCAGACGTCGAGGGCTAATTCTGTTTCCGATGATAAAATCCCACCTGTTTCCACCGAAAAAACTTTCAGGGGAGCGTTTGCCACAGTTCTGCACCATTTTTGAGTGAATTGCAGAACGTCAGAAATTTTGAAGAAATTGTGACCGCGCGGCTTAGGGATTTTTTCAAAAAAAAGTTGTTCAGAAGTCGATGGCTAATTCTGTTTCCGATGATAAAAACCACCTGTTTCCACCGAAAAACCTTCAGCGGAGCGTTTGCAATATTTCGGCACCATTTTTGAGTGATTTGCAGAACGTCAGAAATTTTGAAGAAATTGTGACCGCGCGGCTTAGGGATTTTTTTTTTAAAAAGTTGATCAGACGTCGAGGGCTAATTCTGTTTCCGATGATAAAATCCCACCTGTTTCCACCGAAAAAACTTTCAGGGGAGCGTTTGCAACAGTTCTGCACCTATTTTGAGTGAATTGCATAACGTCAGAACTTTTGAAGAAATTGTGACCGCGCGGCTTAGGGATTTTTTCAAAAAAAAGTTGTTCAGACGTCGAGGGCTAATTCTGTTTCCGATGAAAAAACCCACCTGTTTCCACCGAAAAACCCTTCAGCGGAGCGTTTGCAATATTTCGGCACCATATTTGAGTCAATTGCAGAACGTCAGATTTTTGCTGAAATTGTGACGACGCGGCTTAGGGATTTTTTTTTTTTAAAAGTAGTTCAGTTGTTGAGGGCTAATTCTGTTTCCGATGATAAAAACGCTTCTGTTTCCACCGAAAAACCCTTCAGCGGAGCGTTTGCAACAGTTTGGCACTATTTTTGAGTGAATTGCAGAACGTCAGAAATTTTGAAGAAATTGTGACCGGGCGGCTTAGGGATTTTTTCAAAAAAAAGTTGTTCAGACGTCGAGGTCTAATTCTGTTTCCGATGATACAATCCCACCTGTTTCCACCGAAAAAACTTTCAGGGGAGCGTTTGCAACAGTTCTGCACCATTTTTGAGTGATTTGCATAACGTCAGAAATTTTGAAGAAATTGTGACCGCGCGGCTTAGGGATTTTTTTTTTTTAAAGTTGTTCAGACGTCGAGGGCTAATTCTGTTTCCGATGATAAAAACCACCTGTTTCCACCGAAAAACCCTTCAGCGGAGCGTTTGCAATATTTCGGCACCATTTTTGAGTCAATTGCAGAACGTCAGATTTTTACTGAAATTGTGACCGCGCGGCTTAGGGATTTTTTCAAAAAAAAGTTGTTCAGATGTTGAAGGCTAATTCTGTTTCCGATGATAAAAACGCTTCTGTTTCCACCGAAAAACCCTTCACGGGATCGTTTGCAACAGTTTGGCACCATTTTTGAGTGAATTGCAGAACGTCAGAAATTTGGAAAAAATTGTGACCGCGCGGCTTAGGGATTTTTTCAAAAAAAAGTTGTTCAGACGTCGAGAGCTAATTCTGTTTCCGATGATAAAATCCCACCTGTTTCCACCGAAAAACCTTTCAGGGGATCGTTTTCAACAGTTTGGCACCATTTTTGAGTGAATTGCAGAACGTCAGAAATTTTGAAGAAATTGTGACCGCGCGGCTTAGGGATTTTTTTTAAAAAATGTTGTTCAGACGTCGAGGGCTAATTCTGTTTCCGATGATACAATCCCACCTGTTTCCACCGAAAAACCTTTCAGGGGATCGTTTGCAACAGTTCTGCACCATTTTTGAGTGATTTGCATAACGTCAGAAATTTTGAAGAAATTGTGACCGCGCGGCTTAGGGATTTTTTCAAAAAAAAGTTATTCAGAAGTCGAGGGCTAATTCTGTTTCCGATGAAAAAACCACCTGTTTCCACCGAAAAACCTTCAGCGGAGCGTTTGCAATATTTCGGCACCATTTTTGAGTCAATTGCAGAACGTCAGATTTTTGCTGAAATTGTGACCGCGCGGCTTAGGGATTTCTTCAAAAAAAAGTTGTTCAGATGTTGAAGGCTAATTCTGTTTCCGATGATAAAATCGCTTCTGTTTCCACCGAAAAACCCTTCACGGGATCGTTTGCAACAGTTCTGCACCATTTTTGAGTGAATTGCAGAACGTCAGAAATTTTGAAGAAATTGTGACCGCGCGGCTTAGGGATGTTTTTTTTAAAAAGTAGTTCAGTTGTTGAGGGCTAATTCTGTTTCCGATGATAAAAACGCTTCTGTTTCCACCAAAAATCCCTTCACGGGATCGTTTGCATCAGTTTGGCACTATTTTTGAGTGAATTGCAGAACGTCAGAAATTTTGAAGAAATTGTGACCGCGCGGCTTAGGGATTTTTTCAAAAAAAAGTTGTTCAGAAGTCGAGGGCTAATTCTGTTTCCGATGATAAAAACCACCTGTTTCCACCAAAAAACCTTCAGCGGAGCGTTTGCAATATTTCGGCACCATTTTTGAGTCAATTGCAGAACGTCAAATTTTTGCTGAAATTGTGACCGCGCGGCTTAGGGATTTTTTCCAAAAAAAGTTGTTCAGATGTTGAGGGCTAATTCTGTTTCCGATGATAAAAACGGTTCTGTTTCCACCGAAAAACCCTTCAGGGGATCGTTTGCAACAGTTCTGCACCATTTTTGAGTGATTTGCATAACGTCAGAAATTTTGAAGAAATTGTGACCGCGTGGCTTAGGGATTTTTTCAAAAAAAAGTTGTTCAGACGTCGAGGGCTAATTCTGTTTCCGATGATAAAAACCACCTGTTTCCACCGAAAAACCCTTCAGCTGAGCGTTTGCAGCATTTCGGCACCATTTTTGAGTCAATTGCAGAACGTCAGATTTTTACTGAAATTGTGACCGCGCGGCTTAGGGATTTTTTCAAAAAAAAGTTGTTCAGACGTCGAGGGCTAATTCTGTTTCTGATGATAAAATCCCACCTGTTTCCACCGAAAAAACTTTCAGGGGAGCGTTTGCAACAGTTCTGCAGCATTTTTGAGTGAATTGCATAACGTCAGAAATTTTGAAGAAATTGTGACCGCGCGGTTTAGGGATTTTTTCAAAAAAAAGTTGTTCAGACGTCGAGGGCTAATTCTGTTTCCGATGATAAAATCCCACCTGTTTCCACCGAAAAAACTTTCAGGGGAGCGTTTGCCACAGTTCTGCACCATTTTTGAGTGATTTGCATAACGTCAGAAATTTTGAAGAAATTGTGACCGCGCGGCTTAGGGATTTTTTCAAAAAAAAGTTGTTCAGACGTCGAGGGCTAATTCTTTTTCCGATGATAAAAACCACCTGTTTCCACCGAAAAACCCTTCAGCTGAGCGTTTGCAGCATTTCGGCACCATTTTTGAGTCAATTGCAGAACGTCAGATTTTTGCTGAAATTGTGACCGCGCGGCTTAGGGATTTTTTTTTTAAAAAGTTCAGATGTTGAGGGCTAATTCTGTTTCCGATGATAAAAACGCTTCTGTTTCCACCGAAAAACCCTTCACGGGATCGTTTGCAACAGTTTGGCACCATTTTTGAGTGAATTGCAGAACGTCAGAAATTTTGAAGAAATTGTGACCGCGCGGCTTAGGGATTTTTTTAAAAAAAAGTTGATCAGACGTCGAGGGCTAATTCTGTTTCCGATGATAAAATCCCACCTGTTTCCACCGAAAAAACTTTCAGGGGAGCGTTTGCAACAGTTCTGCACCTATTTTGAGTGAATTGCATAACGTCAGAACTTTTGAAGAAATTGTGACCGCGCGGCTTAGGGATTTTTTCAAAAAAAAGTTGTTCAGACGTCGAGGGCTAATTCTGTTTCCGATGAAAAAACCCACCTGTTTCCACCGAAAAACCCTTCAGCGGAGCGTTTGCAATATTTCGGCACCATATTTGAGTCAATTGCAGAACGTCAGATTTTTGCTGAAATTGTGACAACGCGGCTTAGGGATTTTTTTTTTTTTAAAGTAGTTCAGTTGTTGAGGGCTAATTCTGTTTCCGATGATAAAAACGCTTCTGTTTCCACCGAAAAACCCTTCAGCGGAGCGTTTGCAACAGTTTGGCACTATTTTTGAGTGAATTGCAGAACGTCAGAAATTTTGAAGAAATTGTGACCGGGCGGCTTAGGGATTTTTTCAAAAAAAAGTTGTTCAGACGTCGAGGTCTAATTCTGTTTCCGATGATACAATCCCACCTGTTTCCACCGAAAAAACTTTCAGGGGAGCGTTTGCAACAGTTCTGCACCATTTTTGAGTGATTTGCATAACGTCAGAAATTTTGAAGAAATTGTGACCGCGCGGCTTAGGGATTTTTTTTTTTTAAGTTGTTCAGACGTCGAGGGCTAATTCTGTTTCCGATGATAAAAACCACCTGTTTCCACCGAAAAACCCTTCAGCGGAGCGTTTGCAATATTTCGGCACCATTTTTGAGTCAATTGCAGAACGTCAGATTTTTACTGAAATTGTGACCGCGCGGCTTAGGGATTTTTTCAAAAAAAAGTTGTTCAGATGTTGAAGGCTAATTCTGTTTCCGATGATAAAAACGCTTCTGTTTCCACCGAAAAACCCTTCACGGGATCGTTTGCAACAGTTTGGCACCATTTTTGAGTGAATTGCAGAACGTCAGAAATTTGGAAAAAATTGTGACCGCGCGGCTTAGGGATTTTTTCAAAAAAAAGTTGTTCAGACGTCGAGAGCTAATTCTGTTTCCGATGATAAAATCCCACCTGTTTCCACCGAAAAACCTTTCAGGGGATCGTTTTCAACAGTTTGGCACCATTTTTGAGTGAATTGCAGAACGTCAGAAATTTTGAAGAAATTGTGACCGCGCGGCTTAGGGATTTTTTTAAAAAAATGTTGTTCAGACGTCGAGGGCTAATTCTGTTTCCGATGATACAATCCCACCTGTTTCCACCGAAAAACCTTTCAGGGGATCGTTTGCAACAGTTCTGCACCATTTTTGAGTGATTTGCATAACGTCAGAAATTTTGAAGAAATTGTGACCGCGCGGCTTAGGGATTTTTTCAAAAAAAAGTTATTTAGAAGTCGAGGGCTAATTCTGTTTCCGATGAAAAAACCACCTGTTTCCACCGAAAAACCTTCAGCGGAGCGTTTGCAATATTTCGGCACCATTTTTGAGTCAATTGCAGAACGTCAGATTTTTGCTGAAATTGTGACCGCGCGGCTTAGGGATTTCTTCAAAAAAAAGTTGTTCAGATGTTGAAGGCTAATTCTGTTTCCGATGATAAAAACGCTTCTGTTTCCACCGAAAAACCCTTCACGGGATCGTTTGCAACAGTTCTGCACCATTTTTGAGTGAATTGCAGAACGTCAGAAATTTTGAAGAAATTGTGACGGCGCGGCTTAGGGATTTTTTCAAAAAAAAGTTGTTCAGACGTCGAGGGCTAATTCTGTTTCCGATGATAAAAACCACCTGTTTCCACCGAAAAACCCTTCAGCGGAGCGTTTGCAGCATTTCGGCACCATTTTTGAGTCAATTGCAGAACGTCAGATTTTTGCTGAAATTGTGACCGCGCGGCTTAGGGATTTTTTTAAAAAAAAGTTCAGATGTTGAGGGCTAATTCTGTTTCCGATGATAAAAACGCTTCTGTTTCCACCGAAAAACCCTTCACGGGATCGTTTGCAACAGTTTGGCACCATTTTTGAGTGAATTGCAGAACGTCAGAAATTTGGAAAAAATTGTGACCGCGCGGCTTAGGGATTTTTTCAAAAAAAAGTTGTTCAGACGTCGAAGTCTAATTTTGTTTCCGATGATACAATCCCACCTGTTTCCACCGAAAAAACTTTCAGGGGAGCGTTTGCAACAGTTCTGCACCATTTTTGAGTGATTTGCATAACGTCAGAAATTTTGAAGAAATTGTGACCGCGCGGCTTAGGGATTTCTTCAAAAAAAAGTTGTTCAGATGTTGAAGGCTAATTCTGTTTCCGATGATAAAAACGCTTCTGTTTCCACCGAAAAACCCTTCACGGGATCGTTTGCAACAGTTCTGCACCATTTTTGAGTGAATTGCAGAACGTCAGAAATTTTGAAGAAATTGTGACGGCGCGGCTTAGGGATTTTTTCAAAAAAAAGTTGTTCAGACGTCGAGGGCTAATTCTGTTTCCGATGATAAAAACCACCTGTTTCCACCGAAAAACCCTTCAGCGGAGCGTTTGCAGCATTTCGGCACCATTTTTGAGTCAATTGCAGAACGTCAGATTTTTGCTGAAATTGTGACCGCGCGGCTTAGGGATTTTTTTAAAAAAAAGTTCAGATGTTGAGGGCTAATTCTGTTTCCGATGATAAAAACGCTTCTGTTTCCACCGAAAAACCCTTCACGGGATCGTTTGCAACAGTTTGGCACCATTTTTGAGTGAATTGCAGAACGTCAGAAATTTGGAAAAAATTGTGACCGCGCGGCTTAGGGATTTTTTCAAAAAAAAGTTGTTCAGACGTCGAAGTCTAATTTTGTTTCCGATGATACAATCCCACCTGTTTCCACCGAAAAAACTTTCAGGGGAGCGTTTGCAACAGTTCTGCACCATTTTTGAGTGATTTGCATAACGTCAGAAATTTTGAAGAAATTGTGACCGCGCGGCTTAGGGATTTTTTTTTAAAAAAGTTGTTCAGACGTCGAGGGCTAATTCTGTTTCCGATGAAAAAACCCACCTGTTTCCACCGAAAAACCCTTCAGCGGAGCGTTTGCAATATTTCGGCACCATTTTTGAGTCAATTGCAGAACGTCAGATTTTTACTGAAATTGTGACCGCGCGGCTTAGGGATTTTTTCCAAAAAAAGTTGTTCAGATGTTGAAGGCTAATTCTGTTTCCGATGATAAAAACGCTTCTGTTTCCACCGAAAAACCCTTCACGGGATCGTTTGCAACAGTTTGGCACCATTTTTGAGTGAATTGCAGAACGTCAGAAATTTGGAAAAAATTGTGACCGCGCGGCTTAGGGATTTTTTCAAAAAAAAGTTGTTCTAAGGTCGAGAGCTAATTCTGTTTCCGATGATAAAATCCCACCTGTTTCCACCGAAAAACCTTTCAGGGGATCGTTTTCAACAGTTTGGCACCATTTTTGAGTGAATTGCAGAACGTCAGAAATTTTGAACAAATTGTGACCGCGCGGCTTTGGGATTTTTTCAAAAAAAAGTTGTTCAGAGGTCGAGGGCTAATTCTGTTTCCGATGATAAAATCCCACCTGTTTCCACCGAAAAAGCCTTCAGGGGATCGTTTGCAACAGTTTGGCACCATTTTTGAGTGAATTGCAGAACGTCAGAAATTTTGAAGAAATTGTGACCGCGCGGCTTAGGGATTTTTTCAAAAAAAAGTTATTCAGAAGTCGAGGGCTAATTCTGTTTCCGATGAAAAAACCACCTGTTTCCACCGAAAAACCTTCAGCGGAGCGTTTGCAATATTTCGGCACCATTTTTGAGTCAATTGCAGAACGTCAGATTTTTGCTGAAATTGTGACCGCGCGGCTTAGGGATTTCTTCAAAAAAAAGTTGTTCAGATGTTGAAGGCTAATTCTGTTTCCGATGATAAAAACGCTTCTGTTTCCACCGAAAAACCCTTCACGGGATCGTTTGCAACAGTTCTGCACCATTTTTGAGTGAATTGCAGAACGTCAGAAATTTTGAAGAAATTGTGACGGCGCGGCTTAGGGATTTTTTCAAAAAAAAGTTGTTCAGACGTCGAGGGCTAATTCTGTTTCCGATGATAAAAACCACCTGTTTCCACCGAAAAACCCTTCAGCGGAGCGTTTGCAGCATTTCGGCACCATTTTTGAGTCAATTGCAGAACGTCAGATTTTTGCTGAAATTGTGACCGCGCGGCTTAGGGATTTTTTTAAAAAAAAGTTCAGATGTTGAGGGCTAATTCTGTTTCCGATGATAAAAACGCTTCTGTTTCCACCGAAAAACCCTTCACGGGATCGTTTGCAACAGTTTGGCACCATTTTTGAGTGAATTGCAGAACGTCAGAAATTTGGAAAAAATTGTGACCGCGCGGCTTAGGGATTTTTTCAAAAAAAAGTTGTTCAGACGTCGAAGTCTAATTTTGTTTCCGATGATACAATCCCACCTGTTTCCACCGAAAAAACTTTCAGGGGAGCGTTTGCAACAGTTCTGCACCATTTTTGAGTGATTTGCATAACGTCAGAAATTTTGAAGAAATTGTGACCGCGCGGCTTAGGGATTTCTTCAAAAAAAAGTTGTTCAGATGTTGAAGGCTAATTCTGTTTCCGATGATAAAAACGCTTCTGTTTCCACCGAAAAACCCTTCACGGGATCGTTTGCAACAGTTCTGCACCATTTTTGAGTGAATTGCAGAACGTCAGAAATTTTGAAGAAATTGTGACGGCGCGGCTTAGGGATTTTTTCAAAAAAAAGTTGTTCAGACGTCGAGGGCTAATTCTGTTTCCGATGATAAAAACCACCTGTTTCCACCGAAAAACCCTTCAGCGGAGCGTTTGCAGCATTTCGGCACCATTTTTGAGTCAATTGCAGAACGTCAGATTTTTGCTGAAATTGTGACCGCGCGGCTTAGGGATTTTTTTAAAAAAAAGTTCAGATGTTGAGGGCTAATTCTGTTTCTGATGATAAAAACGCTTCTGTTTCCACCGAAAAACCCTTCACGGGATCGTTTGCAACAGTTTGGCACCATTTTTGAGTGAATTGCAGAACGTCAGAAATTTGGAAAAAATTGTGACCGCGCGGCTTAGGGATTTTTTCAAAAAAAAGTTGTTCAGACGTCGAAGTCTAATTTTGTTTCCGATGATACAATCCCACCTGTTTCCACCGAAAAAACTTTCAGGGGAGCGTTTGCAACAGTTCTGCACCATTTTTGAGTGATTTGCATAACGTCAGAAATTTTGAAGAAATTGTGACCGCGCGGCTTAGGGATTTTTTTTAAAAAAAGTTGTTCAGACGTCGAGGGCTAATTCTGTTTCCGATGAAAAAACCCACCTGTTTCCACCGAAAAACCCTTCAGCGGAGCGTTTGCAATATTTCGGCACCATTTTTGAGTCAATTGCAGAACGTCAGATTTTTACTGAAATTGTGACCGCGCGGCTTAGGGATTTTTTCCAAAAAAAGTTGTTCAGATGTTGAAGGCTAATTCTGTTTCCGATGATAAAAACGCTTCTGTTTCCACCGAAAAACCCTTCACGGGATCGTTTGCAACAGTTTGGCACCATTTTTGAGTGAATTGCAGAACGTCAGAAATTTGGAAAAAATTGTGACCGCGCGGCTTAGGGATTTTTTCAAAAAAAAGTTGTTCTAAGGTCGAGAGCTAATTTTGTTTCCGATGATAAAATCCCACCTGTTTCCACCGAAAAACCTTTCAGGGGATCGTTTTCAACAGTTTGGCACCATTTTTGAGTGAATTGCAGAACGTCAGAAATTTTGAACAAATTGTGACCGCGCGGCTTAGGGATTTCTTCAAAAAAAAGTTGTTCAGATGTTGAAGGCTAATTCTGTTTCCGATGATAAAAACGCTTCTGTTTCCACCGAAAAACCCTTCACGGGATCGTTTGCAACAGTTCTGCACCATTTTTGAGTGAATTGCAGAACGTCAGAAATTTTGAAGAAATTGTGACGGCGCGGCTTAGGGATTTTTTCAAAAAAAAGTTGTTCAGACGTCGAGGGCTAATTCTGTTTCCGATGATAAAAACCACCTGTTTCCACCGAAAAACCCTTCAGCGGAGCGTTTGCAGCATTTCGGCACCATTTTTGAGTCAATTGCAGAACGTCAGATTTTTGCTGAAATTGTGACCGCGCGGCTTAGGGATTTTTTTTAAAAAAAGTTCAGATGTTGAGGGCTAATTCTGTTTCTGATGATAAAAACGCTTCTGTTTCCACCGAAAAACCCTTCACGGGATCGTTTGCAACAGTTTGGCACCATTTTTGAGTGAATTGCAGAACGTCAGAAATTTGGAAAAAATTGTGACCGCGCGGCTTAGGGATTTTTTCAAAAAAAAGTTGTTCAGACGTCGAAGTCTAATTTTGTTTCCGATGATACAATCCCACCTGTTTCCACCGAAAAAACTTTCAGGGGAGCGTTTGCAACAGTTCTGCACCATTTTTGAGTGATTTGCATAACGTCAGAAATTTTGAAGAAATTGTGACCGCGCGGCTTAGGGATTTTTTTTAAAAAAAGTTGTTCAGACGTCGAGGGCTAATTCTGTTTCCGATGAAAAAACCCACCTGTTTCCACCGAAAAACCCTTCAGCGGAGCGTTTGCAATATTTCGGCACCATTTTTGAGTCAATTGCAGAACGTCAGATTTTTACTGAAATTGTGACCGCGCGGCTTAGGGATTTTTTCCAAAAAAAGTTGTTCAGATGTTGAAGGCTAATTCTGTTTCCGATGATAAAAACGCTTCTGTTTCCACCGAAAAACCCTTCACGGGATCGTTTGCAACAGTTTGGCACCATTTTTGAGTGAATTGCAGAACGTCAGAAATTTGGAAAAAATTGTGACCGCGCGGCTTAGGGATTTTTTCAAAAAAAAGTTGTTCTAAGGTCGAGAGCTAATTCTGTTTCCGATGATAAAATCCCACCTGTTTCCACCGAAAAACCTTTCAGGGGATCGTTTTCAACAGTTTGGCACCATTTTTGAGTGAATTGCAGAACGTCAGAAATTTTGAACAAATTGTGACCGCGCGGCTTTGGGATTTTTTCAAAAAAAAGTTGTTCAGAGGTCGAGGGCTAATTCTGTTTCCGATGATAAAATCCCACCTGTTTCCACCGAAAAAGCCTTCAGGGGATCGTTTGCAACAGTTTGGCACCATTTTTGAGTGAATTGCAGAACGTCAGAAATTTGGAAAAAATTGTGACCGCGCGGCTTAGGGATTTTTTTAAAAAAATGTTGTTCAGACGTCGAGAGCTAATTCTGTTTCCGATGATACAATCCCACCTGTTTCCACCGAAAAACCTTTCAGGGGATCGTTTGCAACAGTTCTGCACCATTTTTGAGTGATTTGCATAACGTCAGAAATTTTGAAGAAATTGTGACCGCGCGGCTTAGGGATTTTTTCAAAAAAAAGTTGTTCAGAAGTCGAGGGCTAATTCTGTTTCCGATGAAAAAACCACCTGTTTCCACCGAAAAACCTTCAGCGGAGCGTTTGCAGCATTTCGGCACCATTTTTGAGTCAATTGCAGAACGTCAGATTTTTGCTGAAATTGTGACCGCGCGGCTTAGGGATTTTTTTTTTAAAAAGTTCAGATGTTGAGGGCTAATTCTGTTTCCGATGATAAAAACGCTTCTGTTTCCACCGAAAAACCCTTCACGGGATCGTTTGCAACAGTTTGGCACCATTTTTGAGTGAATTGCAGAACGTCAGAAATTTGGAAGAAATTGTGACCGCGCGGCTTAGGGATTTTTTCAAAAAAAAGTTGTTCAGACGTCGAGAGCTAATTCTGTTTCCGATGATAAAATCCCACCTGTTTCCACTGAAAAAACTTTTAGGGGAGCGTTTGCAACAGTTCTGCACCATTTTTGAGTGATTTGCATAACGTCAGAAATTTTGAAGAAATTGTGACCGCGCGGCTTAGGGATTTTTTCAAAAAAAAGTTGTTCAGACGTCGAGGGCTAATTCTGTTTCCGATGATAAAATCCCACCTGTTTCCACTGAAAAAACTTTCAGGGGAGCGTTTGCAACAGTTCTGCACCATTTTTGAGTGAATTGCATAACGTCAGAAATTTTGAAGAAATTGTGACCGTGCGGGTTAGGGATTTATTCAAAAAAAAGTTGTTCAGACGTCGAGGGCTAATTCTGTTTCCGATGATAAAAACCCACCTGTTTCCACCGAATAACCTTTCAGGGGAGCGTTTGCAACAGTTCTGCACCATTTTTGAGTGATTAGCATAACGTCAGAAATTTTGAAGAAATTGTGACCGCGCGGCTTAGGGATTTTTTTTTTAAAAAGTTGTTCAGACGTCGAGGGCTAATTCTGTTTCCGATGATAAAAACCACCTGTTTCCACCGAAAAACCCTTCAGCGGAGCGTTTGCAGCATTTCGGCACCATTTTTGAGTCAATTGCAGAACGTCAGATTTTTGCTGAAATTGTGACCGCGCGGCTTAGGGATTTTTTAAAAAAAAAGTTCAGATGTTGAGGGCTAATTCTGTTTCCGATGATAAAAACGCTTCTGTTTCCACCGAAAAACCCTTCACGGGATCGTTTGCAACAGTTTGGCACCATTTTTGAGTGAATTGCAGAACGTCAGAAATTTGGAAAAAATTGTGATCGCGCGGCTTAGGGATTTTTTCAAAAAATAGTTGTTCAGACGTCGAGAGCTAATTCTGTTTCCGATGATAAAATCCCACCTGTTTCCACCGAAAAACCTTTCAGGGGATCGTTTTCAACAGTTTGGCACCATTTTTGAGTGAATTGCAGAACGTCAGAAAGTTTGAAGAAATTGTGACCGCGCGGCTTAGGGATTTTTTCAAAAAAAAGTTGTTCAGACGTCGAAGTCTAATTTTGTTTCCGATGATACAATCCCACCTGTTTCCACCGAAAAAACTTTCAGGGGAGCGTTTGCAACAGTTCTGCACCATTTTTGAGTGATTTGCATAACGTCAGAAATTTTGAAGAAATTGTGACCGCGCGGCTTAGGGATTTTTTTTAAAAAACGTTGTTCAGACGTCGAGGGCTAATTCTGTTTCCGATGAAAAAACCCACCTGTTTCCACCGAAAAACCCTTCAGCGGAGCGTTTGCAATATTTCGGCACCATTTTTGAGTCAATTGCAGAACGTCAGAATTTTACTGAAATTGTGACCGCGCGGCTTAGGGATTTTTTCAAAAAAAAGTTGTTCAGATGTTGAAGGCTAATTCTGTTTCCGATGATAAAAACGCTTCTGTTTCCTCCGAAAAACCCTTCACGGGATCGTTTGCAACAGTTTGGCACCATTTTTGAGTGAATTGCAGAACGTCAGAAATTTGGAAAAAATTGTGACCGCGCGGCTTAGGGATTTTTTCAAAAAAAAGTTGTTCTAACGTCGAGAGCTAATTCTGTTTCCGATGATAAAATCCCACCTGTTTCCACCGAAAAACCTTTCAGGGGATCCTTTTCAACAGTTTGGCACCATTTTTGAGTGAATTGCAGAACGTCAGAAATTTTGAACAAATTGTGACCGCGCGGCTTTGGGATTTTTTCAAAAAAAAGTTGTTCAGAGGTCGAGGGCTAATTCTGTTTCCGATGATAAAATCCCACCTGTTTCCACCGAAAAAGCCTTCAGGGGATCGTTTGCAACAGTTTGGCACCATTTTTGAGTGAATTGCAGAACGTCAGAAATTTGGAAAAAATTGTGACCGCGCGGCTTAGGGATTTTTTAAAAAAAATGTTGTTCAGACGTCGAGAGCTAATTCTGTTTCCGATGATACAATCCCACCTGTTTCCACCGAAAAACCTTTCAGGGGATCGTTTGCAACAGTTCTGCACCATTTTTGAGTGATTTGCATAACGTCAGAAATTTTGAAGAAATTGTGACCGCGCGGCTTAGGGATTTTTTCAAAAAAAAGTTGTTCCGAAGTCGAGGGCTAATTCTGTTTCCGATGAAAAAACCACCTGTTTCCACCGAAAAACCTTCAGCGGAGCGTTTGCAGCATTTCGGCACCATTTTTGAGTCAATTGCAGAACGTCAGATTTTTGCTGAAATTGTGACCGCGCGGCTTAGGGATTTTTTTTTAAAAAAGTTCAGATGTTGAGGGCTAATTCTGTTTCCGATGATAAAAACGCTTCTGTTTCCACCGAAAAACCCTTCACGGGATCGTTTGCAACAGTTTGGCACCATTTTTGAGTGAATTGCATAACGTCAGAAATTTTGAAGAAATTGTGACCGCGCGGCTTAGGGATTTTTTCAAAAAAAAGTTGTTCAGACGTCGAGGGCTAATTCTGTTTCCGATGATAAAATCCCACCTGTTTCCACTGAAAAAACTTTCAGGGGAGCATTTGCAACAGTTCTGCACCATTTTTGAGTGAATTGCATAACGTCAGAAATTTTGAAGAAATTGTGACCGTGCGGGTTAGGGATTTATTCAAAAAAAAGTTGTTCAGACGTCGAGGGCTAATTCTGTTTCCGATGATAAAAACCCACCTGTTTCCACCGAATAACCTTTCAGGGGAGCGTTTGCAACAGTTCTGCACCATTTTTGAGTGATTAGCATAACGTCAGAAATTTTGAAGAAATTGTGACCGCGCGGCTTAGGGATTTTTTTTTTTTAAAGTTGTTCAGACGTCGAGGGCTAATTCTGTTTCCTATGATAAAAACCACCTGTTTCCACCGAAAAACCCTTCAGCAGAGCGTTTGCAGCATTTCGGCACCATTTTTGAGTCAATTGCAGAACGTCAGATTTTTGCTGAAATTGTGACCGCGCGGCTTAGGGATTTTTTTTTAAAAAAGTTGTTCAGACGTCGAGGGCTAATTTTGTTTCCGATGATACAATCCCACCTGTTTCCACCGAAAAAACTTTCAGGGGAGCGTTTTCAACAGTTCTGCACCATTTTTGAGTGATTTGCATAACGTCAGAAATTTTGAAGAAATTGTGACCGCGCGGCTTAGGGATTTTTTCAAAAAAAAGTTGTTCAGACGTCGAGGGCTAATTCTGTTTCCGATGATAAAATCCCACCTGTTTCCACCGAAAAACCCTTCAGCGGAGCGTTTGCAACATTTCGGTACCATTTTTGAGTCAATTGCAGAACGTCAGATTTTTGCTGAAATTGTGACCGCGCGGCTTAGGGATTTTTTCAAAAAAAAGTTGTTCAGATGTTGAAGGCTAATTCTGTTTCCGATGATAAAAACGCTTCTGTTTCCACCGAAAAACCCTTCACGGGATCGTTTGCAACAGTTTGGCACTATTTTTGAGTGAATTGCAGAACGTCAGAAATTTTGAAGAAATTGTGACCGCGCGGCTTAGGGATTTTTTCAAAAAAAAGTTGTTCAGACGTCGAGGGCTAATTCTGTTTCCGATGATAAAATCCCACCTGTTTCCACCGAAAAAACTTTCAGGGGAGCGTTTGCAACAGTTCTGCACAATTTTTGAGTGAATTGCAGAACGTCAGAAATTTTGAAGAAATTGTGACCGCGCGGCTTAGGGATTTTTTCAAAAAAAAGTTGTTCAGACGTCGAGGGCTAATTCTGTTTCCGATGATAAAAACCACCTGTTTCCACCGAAAAACCCTTCAGCGGAGAGTTTGCAGCATTTCGGCACCATTTTTGAGTCAATTGCAGAACGTCAGATTTTTGCTGAAATTGTGACCGCGCGGCTTAGGGATTTTTTTTAAAAAAAGTTCAGATGTTGAGGGCTAATTCTGTTTCCGATGAT
The DNA here is from genome assembly GCF_964106915.1 of Podarcis gaigeae. Taxonomy (NCBI): domain Eukaryota; kingdom Metazoa; phylum Chordata; class Lepidosauria; order Squamata; family Lacertidae; genus Podarcis; species Podarcis gaigeae. The sequence goes on from NC_139685.1 coordinate 7,737,760, forward strand.
AAAAACGCTTCTGTTTCCACCGAAAAACCCTTCACGGGATCGTTTGCAACAGTTTGGCACCATTTTTGAGTGAATTGCAGAACGTCAGAAATTTGGAAGAAATTGTGACCGCGCGGCTTAGGGATTTTTTCAAAAAAAAGTTGTTGAGACGTCGAGAGCTAACTCTGTTTCCGATGATAAAATCCCACCTGTTTCCACCGAAAAACCTTTCAGGGGATCGTTTGCAACAGTTTGGCACCATTTTTGAGTGAATTGCAGAACGTCAGAAATTTGGAAGAAATTGTGACCGCGCGGCTTAGGGATTTTTTCAAAAAAAAGTTGTTCAGAGGTCGAGGTCTAATTCTGTTTCCGATGATAAAATCCCACCTGTTTCCACTGAAAAAACTTTCAGGGGAGCGTTTGCAACAGTTCTGCACCATTTTTGAGTGATTTGCATAACGTCAGAAATTTTGAAGAAATTGTGACCGCGCGGCTTAGGGATTTTTTCAAAAAAAAGTTGTTCAGACGTCGAGGGCTAATTCTGTTTCTGATGATAAAATCCCACCTGTTTCCACTGAAAAAACTTTCAGGGGAGCGTTTGCAACAGTTCTGCACCATTTTTGAGTGAATTGCATAACGTCAGAAATTTTGAAGAAATTGTGACCGTGCGGGTTAGGGATTTATTCAAAAAAAAGTTGTTCAGACGTCGAGGGCTAATTCTGTTTCCGATGATAAAAACCCACCTGTTTCCACCGAATAACCTTTCAGGGGAGCGTTTGCAACAGTTCTGCACCATTTTTGAGTGATTAGCATAACGTCAGAAATTTTGAAGAAATTGTGACCGTGCGGGTTAGGGATTTTTTTTTTAAAAAGTTGTTCAGACGTCGAGGGCTAATTCTGTTTCCGATGATAAAAACCACCTGTTTCCACCGAAAAACCCTTCAGCAGAGCGTTTGCAGCATTTCGGCACCATTTTTGAGTCAATTGCAGAACGTCAGATTTTTGCTGAAATTGTGACCGCGCGGCTTAGGGATTTTTTTTAAAAAAAGTTCAGATGTTGAGGGCTAATTCTGTTTCCGATGATAAAAACGCTTCTGTTTACACCGAAAAACCCTTCACGGGATCGTTTGCAACAGTTCTGCACCATTTTTGAGTGAATTGCAGAACGTCAGAAATTTTGAAGAAATTGTGACCGCGCGGCTTAGGGATTTTTTCAAAAAAAAGTTGTTCAGACGTCGAGGGCTAATTCTGTTTCCGATGATAAAAACCACCTGTTTCCACCGAAAAACCCTTCAGCGGAGAGTTTGCAGCATTTCGGCACCATTTTTGAGTCAATTGCAGAACGTCAGATTTTTGCTGAAATTGTGACCGCGCGGCTTAGGGATTTTTTTTAAAAAAAGTTCAGATGTTGAGGGCTAATTCTGTTTCCGATGATAAAAACGCTTCTGTTTCCACCGAAAAACCCTTCACGGGATCGTTTGCAACAGTTTGGCACCATTTTTGAGTGAATTGCAGAACGTCAGAAATTTGGAAGAAATTGTGACCGCGCGGCTTAGGGATTTTTTCAAAAAAAAGTTGTTCAGACGTCGAGAGCTAACTCTGTTTCCGATGATAAAATCCCACCTGTTTCCACCGAAAAACCTTTCAGGGGATCGTTTGCAACAGTTTGGCACCATTTTTGAGTGAATTGCAGAACGTCAGAAATTTGGAAGAAATTGTGACCGCGCGGCTTAGGGATTTTTTCAAAAAAAAGTTGTTCAGAGGTCGAGGTCTAATTCTGTTTCCGATGATAAAATCCCACCTGTTTCCACTGAAAAAACTTTCAGGGGAGCGTTTGCAACAGTTCTGCACCATTTTTGAGTGATTTGCATAACGTCAGAAATTTTGAAGAAATTGTGACCGCGCGGCTTAGGGATTTTTTCAAAAAAAAGTTGTTCAGACGTCGAGGGCTAATTCTGTTTCTGATGATAAAATCCCACCTGTTTCCACTGAAAAAACTTTCAGGGGAGCGTTTGCAACAGTTCTGCACCATTTTTGAGTGAATTGCATAACGTCAGAAATTTTGAAGAAATTGTGACCGTGCGGGTTAGGGATTTATTCAAAAAAACGTTGTTCAGACGTCGAGGGCTAATTCTGTTTCCGATGATAAAAACCCACCTGTTTCCACCGAATAACCTTTCAGGGGAGCGTTTGCAACAGTTCTGCACCATTTTTGAGTGATTAGCATAACGTCAGAAATTTTGAAGAAATTGTGACCGTGCGGGTTAGGGATTTTTTTTTAAAAAAGTTGTTCAGACGTCGAGGGCTAATTCTGTTTCCGATGATAAAAACCACCTGTTTCCACCGAAAAACCCTTCAGCAGAGCGTTTGCAGCATTTCGGCACCATTTTTGAGTCAATTGCAGAACGTCAGATTTTTGCTGAAATTGTGACCGCGCGGCTTAGGGATTTTTTTTTAAAAAAGTTCAGATGTTGAGGGCTAATTCTGTTTCCGATGATAAAAACGCTTCTGTTTACACCGAAAAACCCTTCACGGGATCGTTTGCAACAGTTCTGCACCATTTTTGAGTGAATTGCAGAACGTCAGAAATTTTGAAGAAATTGTGACCGCGCGGCTTAGGGATTTTTTTAAAAAAAAGTTGTTCAGACGTCGAGGGCTAATTTTGTTTCCGATGATACAATCCCACCTGTTTCCACCGAAAAAACTTTCAGGTGAGCGTTTTCAACAGTTCTGCACCATTTTTGAGTGATTTGCATAACGTCAGAAATTTTGAAGAAATTGTGACCGCGCGGCTTAGGGATTTTTTTTTACAAAAATTGTTCAGACGTCGAGGGCTAATTCTGTTTCCGATGATAAAAACCACCTGTTTCCACCGAAAAACCCTTCAGCGGAGCGTTTGCAATATTTCGGCACCATTTTTGAGTTAATTACAGAACGTCAGATTTTTGCTGAAATTGTGACCGCGCGGCTTAGGGATTTTTTCAAAAAAAAGTTGTTCAGATGTTGAAGGCTAATTCTGTTTCCGATGATAAAAACGCTTCTGTTTCCACCGAAAAACCCTTCACGGGATCGTTTGCAACAGTTTGGCACTATTTTTGAGTGAATTGCAGAACGTCAGAAATTTTGAAGAAATTGTGACCGCGCGGCTTAGGGATTTTTTCAAAAAAAAGTTGTTCAGACGTCGAGGGCTAATTCTGTTTCCGATGATAAAATCCCACCTGTTTCCACCGAAAAAACTTTCAGGGGAGCGTTTGCAACAGTTCTGCACTATTTTTGAGTGAATTGCAGAACGTCAGAAATTTTGAAGAAATTGTGACCGCGCGGCTTAGGGATTTTTTCAAAAAAAAGTTGTTCAGACGTCGAGGGCTAATTCTGTTTCCGATGATAAAATCCCACCTGTTTCCACCGAAAAAACTTTCAGGGGAGCGTTTGCAACAGTTCTGCACCATTTTTGAGTGAATTGCAGAACGTCAGAAATTTTGAAGAAATTGTGACCGCGCGGCTTAGGGATTTTTTCAAAAAAAAGTTGTTCAGACGTCGAGGGCTAATTCTGTTTCCGATGATAAAAACCACCTGTTTCCACCGAAAAACCCTTCAGCGGAGAGTTTGCAGCATTTCGGCACCATTTTTGAGTCAATTGCAGAACGTCAGATTTTTGCTGAAATTGTGACCGCGCGGCTTAGGGATTTTTTTTAAAAAAAGTTCAGATGTTGAGGGCTAATTCTGTTTCCGATGATAAAAACGCTTCTGTTTCCACCGAAAAACCCTTCACGGGATCGTTTGCAACAGTTTGGCACCATTTTTGAGTGAATTGCAGAACGTCAGAAATTTGGAAAAAATTGTGACCGCGCGGCTTAGGGATTTTTTCAAAAAAAAGTTGTTCAGACGTCGAGAGCTAACTCTGTTTCCGATGATAAAATCCCACCTGTTTCCACCGAAAAACCTTTCAGGGGATCGTTTGCAACAGTTTGGCACTATTTTTGAGTGAATTGCAGAACGTCAGAAATTTTGAAGAAATTGTTACCGCGCGGCTTAGGGATTTTTTCAAAAAAAAGTTGTTCAGACGTCGAGGGCTAATTCTGTTTCTGATGATAAAATCCCACCTGTTTCCACCGAAAAACCCTTCACGGGATCGTTTGCAACAGTTTGGCACTATTTTTGAGTGAATTGCAGAACGTCAGAAATTTTGAAGAAATTGTGACCGTGCGGCTTAGGGATTTTTTCAAAAAAAAGTTGTTCAGACGTCGAGGTCTAATTCTGTTTCCGATGATACAATTCCACCTGTTTCCACCGATAAAACTTTCAGGGGAGCGTTTGCAACAGTTCTGCACCATTTTTGAGTGATTTGCATAACGTCAGAAATTTTGAAGAAATTGTGACCGCGCGGCTTAGGGATTTTTTTTAAAAAAGGTTGTTCAGACGTCGAGGGCTAATTCTGTTTCCGATGATAAAATCCCACCTGTTTCCACTGAAAAAACTTTCAGGGGAGCGTTTGCAACAGTTCTGCACCATTTTTGAGTGAATTGCATAACGTCAGAAATTTTGAAGAAATTGTGACCGCGCGGGTTAGGGATTTATTCAAAAAAAAGTTGTTCAGACGTCGAGGGCTAATTCTGTTTCCGATGATAAAAACCCACCTGTTTCCACCGAATAACCTTTCAGGGGAGCGTTTGCAACAGTTCTGCACCATTTTTGAGTGATTTGCATAACGTCAGAAATTTTGAAGAAATTGTGACCGCGCGGCTTAGGGATTTTTTTTAAAAAAAGTTGTTCAGACGTCGAGGGCTAATTCTGTTTCCGATGATAAACACCACCTGTTTCCACCGAAAAACCCTTCAGCGGAGCGTTTGCAATATTTCGGCACCATTTTTGAGTCAATTGCAGAACGTCAGATTTTTACTGAAATTGTGACCGCGCGGCTTAGGGATTTTTTCAAAAAAAAGTTGTTCAGACGTCGAGGGCTAATTCTGTTTCCGATGATAAAATCCCACCTGTTTCCACCGAAAAAACTTTCAGGGGAGCGTTTGCAACAGTTCTGCACCATTTTTGAGTGAATTGCAGAACGTCAGAAATTTTGAAGAAATTGTGACCGCGCGGCTTAGGGATTTTTTCAAAAAAAAGTTGTTCAGACGTCGAGGGCTAATTCTGTTTCCGATGATAAAAACCACCTGTTTCCACCGAAAAACCCTTCAGCGGAGAGTTTGCAGCATTTCGGCACCATTTTTGAGTCAATTGCAGAACGTCAGATTTTTGCTGAAATTGTGACCGCGCGGCTTAGGGATTTTTTTTAAAAAAAGTTCAGATGTTGAGGGCTAATTCTGTTTCCGATGATAAAAACGCTTCTGTTTCCACCGAAAAACCCTTCACGGGATCGTTTGCAACAGTTTGGCACCATTTTTGAGTGAATTGCAGAACGTCAGAAATTTGGAAAAAATTGTGACCGCGCGGCTTAGGGATTTTTTCAAAAAAAAGTTGTTCAGACGTCGAGAGCTAACTCTGTTTCCGATGATAAAATCCCACCTGTTTCCACCGAAAAACCTTTCAGGGGATCGTTTGCAACAGTTTGGCACTATTTTTGAGTGAATTGCAGAACGTCAGAAATTTTGAAGAAATTGTTACCGCGCGGCTTAGGGATTTTTTCAAAAAAAAGTTGTTCAGACGTCGAGGGCTAATTCTGTTTCTGATGATAAAATCCCACCTGTTTCCACCGAAAAACCCTTCACGGGATCGTTTGCAACAGTTTGGCACTATTTTTGAGTGAATTGCAGAACGTCAGAAATTTTGAAGAAATTGTGACCGTGCGGCTTAGGGATTTTTTCAAAAAAAAGTTGTTCAGACGTCGAGGTCTAATTCTGTTTCCGATGATACAATTCCACCTGTTTCCACCGATAAAACTTTCAGGGGAGCGTTTGCAACAGTTCTGCACCATTTTTGAGTGATTTGCATAACGTCAGAAATTTTGAAGAAATTGTGACCGCGCGGCTTAGGGATTTTTTTTAAAAAAGGTTGTTCAGACGTCGAGGGCTAATTCTGTTTCCGATGATAAAATCCCACCTGTTTCCACTGAAAAAACTTTCAGGGGAGCGTTTGCAACAGTTCTGCACCATTTTTGAGTGAATTGCATAACGTCAGAAATTTTGAAGAAATTGTGACCGCGCGGCTTAGGGATTTATTCAAAAAAAAGTTGTTCAGACGTCGAGGGCTAATTCTGTTTCCGATGATAAAAACCACCTGTTTCCACCGAAAAACCCTTCAGCGGAGAGTTTGCAGCATTTCGGCACCATTTTTGAGTCAATTGCAGAACGTCAGATTTTTGCTGAAATTGTGACCGCGCGGCTTAGGGATTTTTTTAAAAAAAAGTTCAGATGTTGAGGGCTAATTCTGTTTCCGATGATAAAAACGCTTCTGTTTCCACCGAAAAACCCTTCACGGGATCGTTTGCAACAGTTTGGCACCATTTTTGAGTGAATTGCAGAACGTCAGAAATTTGGAAAAAATTGTGACCGCGCGGCTTAGGGATTTTTTCAAAAAAAAGTTGTTCAGACGTCGAGAGCTAACTCTGTTTCCGATGATAAAATCCCACCTGTTTCCACCGAAAAACCTTTCAGGGGATCGTTTGCAACAGTTTGGCACTATTTTTGAGTGAATTGCAGAACGTCAGAAATTTTGAAGAAATTGTTACCGCGCGGCTTAGGGATTTTTTCAAAAAAAAGTTGTTCAGACGTCGAGGGCTAATTCTGTTTCTGATGATAAAATCCCACCTGTTTCCACCGAAAAACCCTTCACGGGATCGTTTGCAACAGTTTGGCACTATTTTTGAGTGAATTGCAGAACGTCAGAAATTTTGAAGAAATTGTGACCGTGCGGCTTAGGGATTTTTTCAAAAAAAAGTTGTTCAGACGTCGAGGTCTAATTCTGTTTCCGATGATACAATTCCACCTGTTTCCACCGATAAAACTTTCAGGGGAGCGTTTGCAACAGTTCTGCACCATTTTTGAGTGATTTGCATAACGTCAGAAATTTTGAAGAAATTGTGACCGCGCGGCTTAGGGATTTTTTTTAAAAAAGGTTGTTCAGACGTCGAGGGCTAATTCTGTTTCCGATGATAAAATCCCACCTGTTTCCACTGAAAAAACTTTCAGGGGAGCGTTTGCAACAGTTCTGCACCATTTTTGAGTGAATTGCATAACGTCAGAAATTTTGAAGAAATTGTGACCGCGCGGGTTAGGGATTTATTCAAAAAAAAGTTGTTCAGACGTCGAGGGCTAATTCTGTTTCCGATGATAAAAACCCACCTGTTTCCACCGAATAACCTTTCAGGGGAGCGTTTGCAACAGTTCTGCACCATTTTTGAGTGATTTGCATAACGTCAGAAATTTTGAAGAAATTGTGACCGCGCGGCTTAGGGATTTTTTTAAAAAAAAGTTGTTCAGACGTCGAGGGCTAATTCTGTTTCCGATGATAAACACCACCTGTTTCCACCGAAAAACCCTTCAGCGGAGCGTTTGCAATATTTCGGCACCATTTTTGAGTCAATTGCAGAACGTCAGATTTTTACTGAAATTGTGACCGCGCGGCTTAGGGATTTTTTCAAAAAAAAGTTGTTCAGATGTTGAAGGCTAATTCTGTTTCCGATGATAAAAACGCTTCTGTTTCCACCGAAAAACCCTTCACGGGATCGTTTGCAACAGTTTGGCACTATTTTTGAGTGAATTGCAGAACGTCAGAAATTTGGAAGAAATTGTGACCGCGCGGCTTAGGGATTTTTTCAAAAAAAAGTTGTTCAGACGTCGAGAGCTAACTCTGTTTCCGATGATAAAATCCCACCTGTTTCCACCGAAAAAGCTTTCAGGGGATCGTTTGCAACAGTTTGGCACCATTTTTGAGTGAATTGCAGAACGTCAGAAATTTTGAAGAAATTGTTACCGCGCGGCTTAGGGATTTTTTCAAAAAAAAGTTGTTCAGACGTCGAGGGCTAATTCTGTTTCTGATGATAAAATCCCACCTGTTTCCACCGAAAAACCCTTCACGGGATCGTTTGCAACAGTTTGGCACTATTTTTGAGTGAATTGCAGAACGTCAGAAATTTTGAAGAAATTGTGACCGCGCGGCTTAGGGATTTTTTCAAAAAAAAGTTGTTCAGAGGTTGAGGTCTAATTCTGTTTCCGATGATACAATCCCACCTGTTTCCACCGAAAAAACTTTCAGGGGAGTGTTTGCAACAGTTCTGCACTATTTTTGAGTGATTTGCATAACGTCAGAAATTTTGAAGAAATTGTGACCGCGCGGCTTAGGGATTTTTTCAAAAAAAAGTTGTTCAGACGTCGAGGGCTAATTCTGTTTCCGATGATAAAATCCCACCTGTTTCCACTGAAAAAACTTTCAGGGGAGCGTTTGCAACAGTTCTGCACCATTTTTGAGTGAATTGCATAACGTCAGAAATTTTGAAGAAATTGTGACCGTGCGGGTTAGGGATTTATTCAAAAAAAAGTTGTTCAGACGTCGAGGGCTAATTCTGTTTCCGATGATAAAAACCCACCTGTTTCCACCGAATAACCTTTCAGGGGAGCGTTTGCAACAGTTCTGCACCATTTTTGAGTGATTAGCATAACGTCAGAAATTTTGAAGAAATTGTGACCGCGCGGCTTAGGGATTTTTTTTTTTAAAAGTTGTTCAGACGTCGAGGGCTAATTCTGTTTCCGATGATAAAAACCACCTGTTTCCACCGAAAAACCCTTCAGCAGAGCGTTTGCAGCATTTCGGCAACATTTTTGAGTCAATTGCAGAACGTCAGATTTTTGCTGAAATTGTGACCGCGCGGCTTAGGGATTTTTTTTAAAAAAAGTTCAGATGTTGAGGGCTAATTCTGTTTCCGATGATAAAAACGCTTCTGTTTACACCGAAAAACCCTTCACGGGATCGTTTGCAACAGTTTGGCACCATTTTTGAGTGAATTGCAGAACGTCAGAAATTTTGAAGAAATTGTGACCGCGCGGCTTAGGGATTTTTTCAAAAAAAAGTTGTTCAGAGGTTGAGGTCTAATTCTGTTTCCGATGATACAATCCCACCTGTTTCCACCGAAAAAACTTTCAGGGGAGTGTTTGCAACAGTTCTGCACTATTTTTGAGTGATTTGCATAACGTCAGAAATTTTGAAGAAATTGTGACCGCGCGGCTTAGGGATTTTTTCAAAAAAAAGTTGTTCAGACGTCGAGGGCTAATTCTGTTTCCGATGATAAAATCCCACCTGTTTCCACTGAAAAAACTTTCAGGGGAGCGTTTGCAACAGTTCTGCACCATTTTTGAGTGAATTGCATAACGTCAGAAATTTTGAAGAAATTGTGACCGTGCGGGTTAGGGATTTATTCAAAAAAAAGTTGTTCAGACGTCGAGGGCTAATTCTGTTTCCGATGATAAAAACCCACCTGTTTCCACCGAATAACCTTTCAGGGGAGCGTTTGCAACAGTTCTGCACCATTTTTGAGTGATTAGCATAACGTCAGAAATTTTGAAGAAATTGTGACCGCGCGGCTTAGGGATTTTTTTTTTTAAAAGTTGTTCAGACGTCGAGGGCTAATTCTGTTTCCGATGATAAAAACCACCTGTTTCCACCGAAAAACCCTTCAGCAGAGCGTTTGCAGCATTTCGGCACCATTTTTGAGTCAATTGCAGAACGTCAGATTTTTGCTGAAATTGTGACCGCGCGGCTTAGGGATTTTTTTTAAAAAAAGTTCAGATGTTGAGGGCTAATTCTGTTTCCGATGATAAAAACGCTTCTGTTTACACCGAAAAACCCTTCACGGGATCGTTTGCAACAGTTTGGCACCATTTTTGAGTGAATTGCAGAACGTCAGAAATTTTGAAGAAATTGTGACCGCGCGGCTTAGGGATTTTTTCAAAAAAAAGTTGTTCAGACGTCGAGGGCTAATTTTGTTTCCGATGATACAATCCCACCTGTTTCCACCGAAAAAACTTTCAGGGGAGCGTTTCCAACAGTTCTGCACCATTTTTGAGTGATTTGCATAACGTCAGAAATTTTGAAGAAATTGTGACCGCGCGGCTTAGGGATTTTTTTTTACAAAAATTGTTCAGACGTCGAGGGCTAATTCTGTTTCCGATGATAAAAACCACCTGTTTCCACCGAAAAACCCTTCAGCGGAGCGTTTGCAATATTTCGGCACCATTTTTGAGTTAATTACAGAACGTCAGATTTTTGCTGAAATTGTGACCGCGCGGCTTAGGGATTTTTTCAAAAAAAAGTTGTTCAGATGTTGAGGGCTAATTCGGTTTCCGATGATAAAAACGCTTCTGTTTCCACCGAAAAACCCTTCAGGGGATCGTTTGCAACAGTTTGGCACCATTTTTGAGTGAATTGCAGAACGTCAGAAATTTGGAAAAAATTGTGACCGTGCGGCTTAGGGATTTTTTCAAAAAAAAGTTGTTCAGACGTCGAGGGCTAATTCTGTTTCCGATGATAAAAGCCACCTGTTTCCACTGAAAAACCCTTCAGCGGAGCGTTTGCAACATTTCGGCACCATTTTTGAATCAATTGCAAAACTTCAGAAATTTTGAAGAAATTGTGACCGCGCGGGTTAGGGATTTTTTTTAAAAAAAGTTGTTCAGATGTTGAGGGCTAATTCTGTTTCCGATGATAAAAACGCTTCTGTTTCCACCGAAAAACCTTTCAGGGGATCGTTTGCAACAGTTTGGCACCATTTTTGAGTGAATTGCAGAACGTCAGAAATTTTGAAGAAATTGTGACCGCGCGGCTTAGGGATTTTTTTTTACAAAAATTGTTCAGACGTCGAGGGCTAATTCTGTTTCCGATGATAAAAACCACCTGTTTCCACCGAAAAACCCTTCAGCGGAGCGTTAGCAATATTTCGGCACCATTTTTGAGTTAATTACAGAACGTCAGATTTTTGCTGAAATTGTGACCGCGCGGCTTAGGGATTTTTTCAAAAAAAAGTTGTTCAGATGTTGAAGGCTAATTCTGTTTCCGATGATAAAAACGCTTCTGTTTCCACCGAAAAACCCTTCACGGGATCGTTTGCAACAGTTTGGCACTATTTTTGAGTGAATTGCAGAACGTCATAAATTTTGAAGAAATTGTGACCGCGCGGCTTAGGGATTTTTTCAAAAAAAGTTGTTCAGATGTCGAGGGCTAATTCTGTTTCCGATGATAAAATCCCACCTGTTTCCACCGAAAAAACTTTCAGGGGAGCGTTTGCAACAGTTCTGCACCATTTTTGAGTGAATTGCAGAACGTCAGAAATTTTGAAGAAATTGTGACCGCGCGGCTTAGGGATTTTTTTTAAAAAAAAGTTGTTCAGACGTCGAGGGCTAATTCTGTTTCCGATGATAAAAACCACCTGTTTCCACCGAAAAACCCTTCAGCGGAGAGTTTGCAGCATTTCGGCACCATTTTTGAGTCAATTGCAGAACGTCAGATTTTTGCTGAAATTGTGACCGCGCGGCTTAGGGATTTTTTTTTTAAAAAGTTCAGATGTTGAGGGCTAATTCTGTTTCCGATGATAAAAACGCTTCTGTTTCCACCGAAAAACCCTTCACGGGATCGTTTGCAACAGTTTGGCACCATTTTTGAGTGAATTGCAGAACGTCAGAAATTTGGAAAAAATTGTGACCGCGCGGCTTAGGGATTTTTTCAAAAAAAAGTTGTTCAGACGTCGAGAGCTAACTCTGTTTCCGATGATAAAATCCCACCTGTTTCCACCGAAAAACCTTTCAGGGGATCGTTTGCAACAGTTTGGCACCATTTTTGAGTGAATTGCAGAACGTCAGAAATTTTGAAGAAATTGTTACCGCGCGGCTTAGGGATTTTTTCAAAAAAAAGTTGTTCAGACGTCGAGGGCTAATTCTGTTTCTGATGATAAAATCCCACCTGTTTCCACCGAAAAACCCTTCACGGGATCGTTTGCAACAGTTTGGCACTATTTTTGAGTGAATTGCAGAACGTCAGAAATTTTGAAGAAATTGTGACCGCGCGGCTTAGGGATTTTTTCAAAAAAAAGTTGTTCAGACGTCGAGGTCTAATTCTGTTTCCGATGATACAATTCCACCTGTTTTCACCGAAAAAACTTTCAGGGGAGCGTTTGCAACAGTTCTGCACCATTTTTGAGTGATTTGCATAACGTCAGAAATTTTGAAGAAATTGTGACCGCGCGGCTTAGGGATTTTTTTTAAAAAAAGTTGTTCAGACGTCGAGGGCTAATTCTGTTTCCGATGATAAAATCCCACCTGTTTCCACTGAAAAAACTTTCAGGGGAGCGTTTGCAACAGTTCTGCACCATTTTTGAGTGAATTGCATAACGTCAGAAATTTTGAAGAAATTGTGACCGCGCGGGTTAGGGATTTATTCAAAAAAAAGTTGTTCAGACGTCGAGGGCTAATTCTGTTTCCGATGATAAAAACCCACCTGTTTCCACCGAATAACCTTTCAGGGGAGCGTTTGCAACAGTTCTGCACCATTTTTGAGTGATTTGCATAACGTCAGAAATTTTGAAGAAATTGTGACCGCGCGGCTTAGGGATTTTTTTTAAAAAAAGTTGTTCAGACGTCGAGGGCTAATTCTGTTTCCGATGATAAAAACCACCTGTTTCCACCAAAAAACCCTTCAGCGGAGCGTTTGCAATATTTCGGCACCATTTTTGAGTCAATTGCAGAACGTCAGATTTTTACTGAAATTGTGACCGCGCGGCTTAGGGATTTTTTCAAAAAAAAGTTGTTCAGATGTTGAAGGCTAATTCTGTTTCCGATGATAAAAACGCTTCTGTTTCCACCGAAAAACCCTTCACGGGATCGTTTGCAACAGTTTGGCACTATTTTTGTGTGAATTGCAGAACGTCAGAAATTTTGAAGAAATTGTGACCGCGCGGCTTAGGAATTTTTTCAAAAAAAAGTTGTTCAGACGTCGAGGGCTAATTCTGTTTCCGATGATAAAATCCCACCTGTTTCCACCGAATAACCTTTCAGGGGAGCGTTTGCAACAGTTCTGCACCATTTTTGAGTGAATTGCATAACGTCAGAAATTTTGAAGAAATTGTGACCACGCGGCTTAGGGATTTTTTTTTTTAAAAGTTGGTCAGACGTCGAGGGCTAATTCTGTTTCCGATGATAAAATCCCACCTGTTTCCACCGAAAAAACTTTCAGGGGAGCGTTTGCAACAGTTCTGCACCATTTTTGAGTGAATTGCATAACTTCAGAAATTTTGAAGAAATTGTGACCGCGCGGCTTAGGGATTTTTTCAAAAAAAAGTTGTTCAGACGTCGAGGGCTAATATTGTTTCCGATGATAAAATCCCACCTGTTTCCACCGAAAAACCCTTCAGCGGAGCGTTTGCAACATTTCGGCACCATTTTTGAGTCAATTGCAGAACGTCAGATTTTTGCTGAAATTGTGACCGCGCGGCTTAGGGATTTTTTTTAAAAAAAGTTCAGATGTTGAGGGCTAATTCGGTTTCCGATGATAAAAACGCTTCTGTTTCCACCGAAAAACCCTTCAGGGGATTGTTTGCAACAGTTTGGCACCATTTTTGAGTGAATTGCAGAACGTCAGAAATTTGGAAAAAATTGTGACTGCGCGGCTTAGGGATTTTTTCAAAAAAAAGTTGTTCAGACGTCGAGGGCTAATTCTGTTTCCGATGATAAAAGCCACCTGTTTCCACCGAAAAACCCTTCAGCGGAGCGTTTGCAACATTTCGGCACCATTTTTGAATCAATTGCAAAACGTCAGAAATTTTGAAGAAATTGTGACCGCGCGGGTTAGGGATTTTTTCAAAAAAAAGTTGTTCAGACGTCGAGAGCTAATTCTGTTTCCGATGATAAAATCCCACCTGTTTCCACCGAAAAACCTTTCAGGGGATCGTTTGCAACAGTTTGGCACCATTTTTGAGTGAATTGCAGAACGTCAGAAATTTTGAAGAAATTGTGACCGCGCGGCTTAGGGATTTTTTAAAAAAAATGTTGTTCAGACGTCGAGAGCTAATTCTGTTTCCGATGATACAATCCCAACTGTTTCCACCGAAAAACCTTTCAGGGGATCGTTTGCAACAGTTCTGCACCATTTTTGAGTGATTTGCATAACGTCAGAAATTTTGAAGAAATTGTGACCGCGCGGCTTAGGGATTTTTTCAAAAAAAAGTTGTTCAGACATCGAGGGCTAATTCTGTTTCCGATGATAAAAGCCACCTGTTTCCACCGAAAAACCCTTCAGCGGAGCGTTTGCAACATTTCGGCACCATTTTTGAATCTATTGCAAAACGTCAGAAATTTTGCAGAAATTGTGACCGCGCGGGTTAGGGATTTATTCAAAAAAAAGTTGTTCAGACGTCGAGGGCTAATTCTGTTTCCGATGATAAAAACCCACCTGTTTCCACCGAATAACCTTTCAGGGGAGCGTTTGCAACAGTTCTGCACCATTTTTGAGTGATTTGCATAACGTCAGAAATTTTGAAGAAATTGTGACCGCGCGGCTTAGGGATTTTTTTAAAAAAAAGTTGTTTCAGACGTCGAGGGCTAATTCTGTTTCCGATGATACAATCCCACCTGTTTCCACCGAAAAAACTTTCAGGTGAGCGTTTGCAACAGTTCTGCACCATTTTTGAGTGAATTGCATAACGTCAGTAATTTTGAAGAAATTGTGACCGCGCGGCTTAGGGATTTTTTTTTTAAAAAGTTGTTCAGACGTCGAGGGCTAATTCTGTTTCCGATGATAAAAACCACCTGTTTCCACGGAAAAACCCTTCAGCGGAGCGTTTGCAACATTTCGGCACCATTTTTGAGTCAATTGCAGAACGTCAGATTTTTGCTGAAATTGTGACCGCGCGGCTTAGGGATTTTTTTAAAAAAAAGTTCATATGTTGAGGGCTAATTCTGTTTCCGATGATAAAAACGCTTCTGTTTCCACCGAAAAACCCTTCACGGGATCGTTTGCAACAGTTTGGCACCATTTTTGAGTGAATTGCAGAACGTCAGAAATTTGGAAAAAATTGTGACCGCGCGGCTTAGGGATTTTTTCAAAAAAAAGTTGTTCAGACGTCGAGAGCTAATTCTGTTTCCGATGATAAAATCCCACCTGTTTCCACCGAAAAACCTTTCAGGGGATCGTTTGCAACAGTTTGGCACCATTTTTGAGTGAATTGCAGAACGTCAGAAATTTTGAAGAAATTGTGACCGCGCGGCTTATGGATTTTTTTAAAAAAATGTTGTTCAGACGTCGAGAGCTTATTCTGTTTCCGATGACACAATCCCACCTGTTTCCACCGAAAAACCTTTCAGGGGATCGTTTGCAACAGTTCTGCACCATTTTTGAGTGATTTGCATAACGTCAGAAATTTTGAAGAAATTGTGACCGCGCGCCTTAGGGATTTTTTCAAAAAAAAGTTGTTCAGAAGTCGAGGGCTAATTCTGTTTCCGATGATAAAAACCACCTGTTTCCACCGAAAAACCTTCAGCGGAGCGTTTGCAATATTTCGGCACCATTTTTGAGTCAATTGCAGAACATCAGATTTTTGCTGAAATTGTGACCGCGCGGCTTAGGGATTTTTTCAAAAAAAAGTTCAGATGTTATGATGGGATAGTGAGCTGCTTGTGCGTAAAAGCTTGATCCCTCTGGGGTTTGGCTGGTCATCCAAACCGAGGCACTAACGGAGCCCCCAAAGCATGACTCCGTCAGTCGCTGGTAGAATCTGACAGTGGGCGTCTACGGAATTTACGCCAACATAAAAGCTGTTTGACGGACATGCGCCTTCGTGACTCTCTGCGTGACAGTTTCCGGCGAAGGGTGGGAGTTCCTAATGGGGGTTTTGTTACCTCTTCGCTATTCTCACTAGAAGTATCCCAGAGCCTCCCCTCCGCTGTGACTCCTGCACTCCCCCTGCTGGTTCCTTCTTCTGCTGCAGATTCTCTCCTATTTTCCTGGAGCCTGTCCACCACCTGTCCCTCCGATGGCAGTTCCCTGACATCCACCTCCCCCCCAGGGCCCCCTTCACCCCCTCCCGCCTCCTCTCCCACTGGCGGTGAGGGCGGAAAGCCCCTGAAGGAACTCTCCTCGTCATCCGAGGATTCAAATACTTCTAGCCACGGCGTACCGTCTCTCTCCCCGTCTTCCTCTTTTTCGTCGGAGTCGGCTTCCTCACCCACCCCTGACTCTGGGAACCCTTCAAACTCTCCTTCCTCATCGGTGGTCCCAAAGTTTTCCCTTCTAAATCGTGCTACGGGTTGCGGTTTTCTTGGGAAACGCTGATGAAATGTTTCTATTAAGACCTCGTCATTGACTACCTCTGCTGGTACCCAAGTGTTTTCCGACTCTACTTCCCCCTCCCATTCTACCAGATATTCCACCTGATTCCCCTTCCACCTGGAATCAATGATTCCTGCCACATTCATGTCGCGCTCTCTCTCTTCTATCACGGGCGTTTGGGTGGCCTCTCTCTCACGCTCCCCCCACTCACGTCCCTCTCGGTACGGCGACAGTAATGACCTGTGAAATACTGGGTGTAATTTCATGTGACTGGGCAGCCTGAGTTTGAATGCTACTGGGTTGACCTGCTGTATGACCTCAAAGGGTCCCAATCTTTTGGGTCTCAATTTCTTACTCCCGCCCTTGAACGGTAGTCCTTGGGTGGATAACCACACCCGGTCTCCCACCCTTATAGTTTCACCTTCCCTCCTATTTCTGTCTGCTTGCTTCTTATATTCTTCCTTGGCTTTCTCTAAGTTAAGTTGAAGCTGACGGTGGATCGCTTCCATCTCTTCAAAAAAATATTCCGCCGCCGGCACGCTCCACCTCTCCCCTCCCTCTCCTGGGAATGCCCGGGGGTGACACCCATAATTTGCCAGAAAGGGACTCATCCCTGTGGACACGTTCTCCGCGTTGTTGTAGGCAAATTCTGCTAGAGGTAACTTATCCACCCAATCATTTTCTCTGTCTTTTACATAACACCTCAGGTATTGTTGTAAAATCCCGTTTGCCCTTTCCGCTTGCCCATTTGTTTCTGGGTGCCGGGCAGTTGAGAAATTGAGTTCTACGTGCAGTAAGCTCATAAGTTTCCTCCAGAACCTGGAAGTAAATTGTTTCCCTCTGTCGCTCAAAACCCTCAAGGGGGCGCCATGCAACCTAAAAATATGTTCTACAAACAACTTGGCGGTTTCCTCCGCTGTGACCGCATGTGAACAAGCTATAAAATGACACATCTTGGTTAATAGATCTACCACCACCATGACAGCTGTTTTGCCTTTGGATTTTGGCAGGTCCGTCATAAAATCTATGGATACTGCCTCCCATGGCCTTTCTGGCGTGGGTAAGGGTTGTAATAGCCCCGCTGGCGCCACCCTCTCTCCTTTCGCTCGCTGGCACCTGTCGCAACCCCTGACATATTCCCGTACGTCCTCCCTCACCTTGGGCCACCAAAACTCCCTGGTAACCAACCACATGGTTTTGTGCTGTCCAAAATGTCCCGCTGTGGGGCTGTCATGCAACTGCTTGAGTACTCTGCCCCTCAGTTCCCCATCGGGTATGTACAGTGCCCCTTTGTAATACAATGCCCCGTTCTTTTCTTCAAACCCCCCTGTGTTCTCCTCTGTCCTCCTGAGCTCTCTGAGTTTCTCTTGGGCGTATTCATCGTTCTCAGTACCCTCTATCAGTTCCCTCTGCCCCACCAATGCTGCCCCACACACCCAGCGGTCTTCAGGGATTACATGCCTTGCCTCAGGCGCTCCCTCCCCCTCTAAGTACTCAGGTTTCCTGGAAAGAGCGTCCGCCCTCACGTTCTCGGAGCCGGGCACGTAACGAATCTCAAAGTGGAATTTGGAGAACTCCTGGGCCCATCGCACTTGTCTCTGGTTCAGCACTCGGGCTGTTCTCCAGTATTCCAGATTTTTGTGGTCAGTTCGGACTTGAACCTTGTGCTGCGCCCCAATCAGCAAGTGCCGCCATTTCCGGAATGCTTCATGAATGGCGAGCAGTTCTCGGTCGTATACTGTGTAGTTCCTCTCGGATTTGTTCAACTTCCGCGAGAAGAATGCACACGGTCTCCATTCAGACGTATCTTTTCCCGGCTGGAGAAGAACGGCCCCCACCGCTCGGTCTGACGCGTCAGTCTCTACTCTCATTGGTTGTTGTAGATCCACGTGCAAAAGTTGCTCTTCCGACGCAAACGCCTGCTTTAAACGTTCGAACGCCCGCTGCGCTTCTTCCGTCCAAACAAATTTCTTTTTGCTACTAAGACAATCCGTGATGGGCGCTGTTAAATGGGCAAAGTTTTTGATGAACTTCCTATAGAAGTTTCCGAAGCCCAGGAACCTTTGCACGTCCTTCTTGGTCTTTGGTGTTTTCCATTCCAGTACCGCTTGAACCTTGCTGGGATCCATGGCCAATCCCTTGTCAGACAACCGGTACCCCAGGAATTCCACCTCCCTGGTATGAAACTGACACTTCTCCAGTTTCACCCACAGCCGGTTTTCTCGCAGCTTGCTCAGTACCTCTCTTACATCTCGCACATGCTGCTCCTCATTCTCTGAGTACACCAGGACGTCATCTAAGAACGCTACGCAGTTCTTGTAGAGCAGTGGCCCCAGGACGTGATTCATGAATGATTGAAAGCAGGCGGAGCCCGCTTGTAATCCGAAAGGCATAACCCGGTACTCAAAAGCCCCCAAGGGGGTGAACATAGTGGTCTTCCACTCATCCCCCTTTCTCACACGTATCAAGTTATATGCCCCCCTAAGGTCCAGCTTGGTAAAAATTTTCCCTTTTCTCACCCGTGTTAGAATGTCATCAATTCTAGGCATAGGGAAAGTCACTGGTTCTGACACTGCATTTAGGGCCCTGAAATCACATACAAGCCTGGGCCTGCCCGTGTTTTTTTTGTCCACAAAGAACACTGGGCTGCCCCCCACCGCTCGTGACTCTCTGATGAAACCTCGCTTGAGGTTCTTGTCAATGAACTCCCTTAACTCCTGCATCTCACTGTCTGACATTGCATACAGCTTGCCCACTGGCAATTGTGCTCCTGGGAGTAAGTTAATTTGACAGTCAAAGGGTCTGTGCGGGGGCAGTTTATCTGCTTCTTTTTCGCTGAATACGTCAATCAAGTCAGCGTATTGTGGTGGCACCCTCCCCTTGTCCATCACTTCCATCCCTGCTAGAGTGGCCCTGGCCCCTGCCTGAGCCTCTCCCTCCTTGCAGTGTTCTAGGCAATGTGCTGATCCAAAGGAAACCACTCTCTGATGCCAGCCTACTAGCGGATCGTGTAGTGCCAGCCAGCTCATTCCCAAGATAATAGGAGCTCCTCCCAAGGTGGCTACGTTAAACGCTATCAGTTCTGTGTGTCTTGCCACCCTCATTATCATTGGTACAGTTTGTTGGTTCACTTCTCCTCCCAACAGCTCCCTCCCATCAATCGTGGTAACCTGCAAAGGCTTACTTAATGGGATAGTCTGTATCTGGTGTTCAGCTGCAAACTCCTTACTCATGAAATTACATGAGCTACCTGAATCCAATAGCGCTTTTATCTTCAGTGGGTGTCCGTTTGCCAGTTCCAGCAACACCTCTATCACAAGCGCTGGTCTTGGAGGTTCCGGCGTGGGCACATTCACTACTCCCTGGCCTGGCTGCTGTGCCCTGATGTTGGCAACCAGGCGTTGGCTTTTACTTGCTCCGTGATTTCTTCTTCCTCCTTCCCCCCAACAGTTCCCGCCATCCCTTGCCATTCCTTCCTTTGCGGACAGACTCTGGCAAAGTGACCTGGCTGTTGGCAGAGATAGCATCTCTTGCCGCTCTTTCCCTCCTTCTTCCGCCCTTCACTGGTGTTTGAAACTGCGCGCGCGCGCGCTGTTCCAAGTTCCATCGGCTCTGCTGGCGGGAAAGGCTGCTCCGGAATCTCTGGAATGCGGAAGTCCTTCCAACGTTCCCCCTTTCCTTCCCGCTTTTCCATAGCTCTAGCCTCCTGGCGTGCTCCTATGGACAGCGCTGATTTAGTCAGCTGATCCATAGACTCCGCCCTAGGCGCCCGGGAAAGTTCATCTTTCACTGCCGGAGAGAGACCTTCTTCAAACAGCATTTGAATAGGTTCACTAGCAAGGTCCCACCCTAGTCTATGAATCAGCATGGTGAACTCAGTCCAGTACTCACGTACAGATCGGCTCCCCTG
Organism: Podarcis gaigeae; assembly: GCF_964106915.1. Classification (NCBI taxonomy): domain Eukaryota; kingdom Metazoa; phylum Chordata; class Lepidosauria; order Squamata; family Lacertidae; genus Podarcis; species Podarcis gaigeae. Next base: position 7,757,909 of record NC_139685.1, read on the forward strand.
TTTACACGCCATTAACTGTCTGCGCACCACCCCCTGCTCGATCTCGCTGGAAAACATCAAGTCCATGGCGCGAAAAAACTTCATAGTGTCCTTTAAGATTTCATTATTGGCTGCCATCAGGGGCCGAACCCAGTCCTTCGCCCCTCCCTCTAGATGGCCAATCACGTACGCCACTCTAGAGTTCTCATCGGGGAAGTCATCAAACAGTAGATTGAGAGCATATTGCATCTCTGTCCTAAAGGCTTGATAGTTCCTGGGATCCCCCCCAAATTTCTGCACCAATCCAGGCACCCGTCTGGCAAGTGGGGTGGTTTTCCCTTTATCCGCATCTTGAGCCCTCCTCTCCTCGAGCCTCGCCGTTTGCAGCGCCAGCTGGACCTCCAACGCCCTGTACCTTTCTTCCAGGCTTGGACCTGCTCCAGCTCCTCCGGTTCCGGCTGGTTCGCTCATGATGCCCTCTGCTTTCACAAGCTGCTTTCAAAGACTGTCAGATTGCTATGATGGGATAGTGAGCTGCTTGTGCGTAAAAGCTTGATCCCTCTGGGGTTTGGCTGGTCATCCAAACCGAGGCACTAACGGAGCCCCCAAAGCATGACTCCGTCAGTCGCTGGTAGAATCTGACAGTGGGCGTCTACGGAATTTACGCCAACATAAAAGCTGTTTGACGGACATGCGCCTTCGTGACTCTCTGCGTGACAGTTTCCGGCGAAGGGTGGGAGTTCCTAATGGGGGTTTTGTTACCTCTTCGCTATTCTCACTAGAAGTATCCCAGAGCCTCCCCTCCGCTGTGACTCCTGCACTCCCCCTGCTGGTTCCTTCCTCTGCTGCAGATTCTCTCCTATTCTCCTGGAGCCTGTCCACCACCTGTCCCTCCGATGGCAGTTCCCTGACAGATGTTGAGGGCTAATTCGGTTTCCGATGATAAAAACGCTTCTGTTTCCACCGAAAAACCCTTCAGGGGATCGTTTGCAACAGTTTGGCACCATTTTTGAGTGAATTGCAGAACGTCAGAAATTTGGAAAAAATTGTGACCGCGCGGCTTAGGGATTTTTTCAAAAAAAAGTTGTTCAGACGTCGAGAGCTAATTCTGTTTCCGATGATAAAATCCCACCTGTTTCCACCGAAAAACCTTTCAGGGGATCGTTTGCAACAGTTTGGCACCATTTTTGAGTGAATTGCAGAACGTCAGAAATTTTGAAGAAATTGTGACCGCGCGGCTTATGGATTTTTTTAAAAAAAATGTTGTTCAGACGTCGAGAGCTAATTCTGTTTCCGATGATACAATCCCACCTGTTTCCACCGAAAAACCTTTCAGGGGATCGTTTGCAACAGTTCTGCACCATTTTTGAGTGATTTGCATAACGTCAGAAATTTTGAAGAAATTGTGACTGCGCGCCTTAGGGATTTTTTCAAAAAAAAGTTGTTCAGAAGTCGAGGGCTAATTCTGTTTCCGATGATAAAAACCACCTGTTTCCACCGAAAAACCTTCAGCGGAGCGTTTGCAATATTTCGGCACCATTTTTGAGTCAATTGCAGAACGTCAGATTTTTGCTGAAATTGTGACCGCGCGGCTTAGGGATTTTTTCAAAAAAAAGTTCAGATGTTGAGGGCTAATTCGGTTTCCGATGATAAAAACGCTTCTGTTTCCACCGAAAAACCCTTCAGGGGATCGTTTGCAACAGTTTGGCACCATTTTTGAGTGAATTGCAGAACGTCAGAAATTTGGAAAACATTGTGACCGCGCGGCTTAGGGATTTTTTCAAAAAAAAGTTGTTCAGACGTCGAGGGCTAATTCTGTTTCCGATGATAAAAGCCACCTGTTTCCACCGAAAAACCCTTCAGCGAAGCGTTTGCAACATTTCGGCACCATTTTTGAATCAATTGCAAAACGTCAGAAATTTTGAAGAAATTGTGACCGCGCGGCTTAGGGATTTTTTCAAAAAAAAGTTGTTCAGAATTCGAGGGCTAATTCTGTTTCCGATGATAAAAACCACCTGTTTCCACCGAGAAAACCTTCAGCGGAGCGTTTGCAATATTTCGGCACCATTTTTGAGTCAATTGCTGAACGTCAGATTTTTGCTGAAATTGTGACCGAGCGGCTTAGGGATTTTTTCAAAAAAAAGTTGTTCAGACGTCGAGGGCTAATTCTGTTTCCGATGATAAAATCCCACGTGTTTCCACCGAAAAAACTTTCAGGGGAGCGTTTGCAACAGTTCTGCACCATTTTTGAGTGAATTGCAGAACGTCAGAAATTTTGAAGAAATTGTGACCGCGCGGGTTAGGGATTTATTCAAAAAAAAGTTGTTGAGACGTCGAGGGCTAATTCTGTTTCCGATGATAAAAACCCACCTGTTTCCACCGAAAAACCTTTCAGGGGAGCGTTTGCAACAGTTCTGCACCATTTTTGAGTGAATTGCAGAACGTCAGAAATTTTGAAGAAATTGTGACCACGCGGCTTATGGATTTTTTCAAAAAAAAGTTGTTCAGACGTCGAGGGCTAATTCTGTTTCCGATGATAAAAGCCACCTGTTTCCACCGAAAAACCCTTCAGCGGAGCGTTTGCAACATTTCGGCACCATTTTTGAATCAATTGCAAAACGTCAGAAATTTTGAAGAAATTGTGACCGCGCGGGTTAGGGATTTATTCAAAAAAAAGTTGTTCAGACGTCGAGGGCTAATTCCGTTTCCGATGATAAAAACCCACCTGTTTCCACCGAATAACCTTTCAGGGGAGCGTTTGCAACACTTCTGCACCATTTTTGAGTGATTTGCATAACGTCAGAAATTTTGAAGAAATTGTGACCGCGCGGCTTAGGGATTTTTTTTAAAAAAAGTTATTCAGACGTCGAGGGCTAATTCTGTTTCCGATGATACAATCCCACCTGTTTCCACCGAAAAAACTTTCAGGGGAGCGTTTGCAACAGTTCTGCACCATTTTTGAGTGAATTGCATAACGTCAGAAATTTTGAAGAAATTGTGACCGCGCGGGTTAGGGATTTATTCAAAAAAAAGTTTTTCAGACGTCGAGGGCTAATTCTGTTTCCGATGATAAAAACCCACCGGTTTCCACCGAATAACCTTTCAGGGGAGCGTTTGCAACAGTTCTGCACCATTTTTGAGTGATTTGCATAACGTCAGAAATTTTGAAGAAATTGTGACCGCGCGGCTTAGGGATTTTTTTTTTAAAAAGTTGTTCAGACGTCGAGGGCTAATTCTGTTTCCGATGATAAAAACCACCTGTTTCCACGGAAAAACCCTTCAGCGGAGCGTTTGCAACATTTCGGCACCATTTTTGAGTCAATTGCAGAACGTCAGATTTTTGCTGAAATTGTGACCGCGCGGCTTAGGGATTTTTTTAAAAAAAAGTTCAGATGTTGAGGGCTAATTCTGTTTCCGATGATAAAAACGCTTCTGTTTCCACCGAAAAACCCTTCACGGGATCGTTTGCAACAGTTTGGCACCATTTTTGAGTGAATTGCAGAACGTCAGAAATTTGGAAAAAATTGTGACCGCGCGGCTTAGGGATTTTTTCAAAAAAAAGTTTTTCAGACGTCGAGAGATAATTCTGTTTCCGATGATAAAATCCCACCTGTTTCCACCGAAAAACCTTTCAGGGGATCGTTTGCAACAGTTTGGCACCATTTTTGAGTGAATTGCAGAACGTCAGAAATTTTGAAGAAATTGTGACCGCGCGGCTTATAGATTTTTTTAAAAAAATGTTGTTCAGACGTCGAGAGCTAATTGTGTTTCCGATGATACAATCCCACCTGTTTCCACCGAAAAACCTTTCAGGGGATCGTTTGCAACAGTTCTGCACCATTTTTGAGTGATTTGCATAACGTCAGAAATTTTGAAGAAATTGTGACCGCGCGGCTTAGGGATTTTTTCAAAAAAAAGTTGTTCAGAAGTCGAGGGCTAATTCTGTTTCCGATGATAAAAACCACCTGTTTCCACCGAAAAACCTTCAGCGGAGCGTTTGCAATATTTCGGCACCATTTTTGAGTCAATTGCAGAACGTCAGATTTTTGCTGAAATTGTGACCGCGCGGCTTAGGGATTTTTTCAAAAAAAAGTTGTTCAGATGTTGAAGGCTAATTCTGTTTCCGATCATAAAAACGCTTCTGTTTCCACCGAAAAACCCTTCACGGGATCGTTTGCAACAGTTTGGCACTATTTTTGAGTGAATTGCAGAACGTCAGAAATTTTGAAGAAATTCTGACTGCGCGGCTTAGGGATTTTTTCAAAAAAAAGTTGTTCAGACGTCGAGGGCTAATTCTGTTTCCGATGATAAAATCCCACCTGTTTCCACCGAAAAAACTTTCAGGGGAGCGTTTGCAACAGTTCTGCACCATTTTTGAGTCAATTGCACAACGTCAGAAATTTTGAAGAAATTGTGACCGCGCGGCTTGGGGATTTTTTCAAAAAAATGTTGTTCAGACGTCGAGAGCTAATTCTGTTTCCCATGATAAAATCCCACCTGTTTCCATCGAAAAACCTTTCAGGGGATCGTTTGCAACAGTTTGGCACCATTTTTGAGTGAATTGCAGAACGTCAGAAATTTGGAAAAAATTGTGACGCGCGGCTTAGGGATTTTTTGAAAAAAAAGTTGTTCAGACGTTGAGGGCTAATTCTGTTTCCGATGATAAAATCCCACCTGTTTCCACCGAAAAACCCTTCAGCGGAGCGTTTGCAACAGTTTGGCACTATTTTTGAGTGAATTGCAGAACGTCAGAAATTTTGAAGAAATTGTGACCCCGCGGCTTAGGGATTTTTTCAAAAAAAAGTTGTTCAGACGTCGAGGGCTAATTCTGTTTCCGATGATAAAGTCCCACCTTTTTCCACCGAAAAACCCTTCACGGGATCGTTTGCAACAGTTTGGCACTATTTTTGAGTGAATTGCAAAACGTCAGAAATTTTGAAGAAATTGTGACCGCGCGGCTTAGGGATTTTTTTAAAAAAAAGTTGTTCAGACGTCGAGGTCTAATTCTGTTTCCGATGATACAATCCAACCTGTTTCCACCGAAAAAACTTTCAGGGGAGCGTTTGCAACAGTTCTGCACCATTTTTGAGTGATTTGCATAACGTCAGAAATTTTGAAGAAATTGTGACCGCGCGGCTTAGGGATTTTTTCAAAAAAAAAGTTGTTCAGACGTCGAGGGCTAATTCTGTTTCCGATGATAAAATCCCACCTGTTTCCACCGAAAAAACTTTTAGGGGAGCGTTTGCAACAGTTCTGCACCATTTTTGAGTGAATTGCATAACGTCAGAAATTTTGAAGAAATTGTGACCGCGCGGCTTAGGGATTTTTTCAAAAAAAGTTGTTCAGACGTCGAGGGCTAATTCTGTTTCCGATGATAAAAACCAACTGTTTCCACCGAAAAACCCTTCAGCGGAGCGTTTGCAACAGTTTGGCACTATTTTTGAGTGAATTGCAGAACGTCAGAAATTTTGAAGAAATTGTGACCGCGCGGCTTAGGGATTTTTTCAAAAAAAAGTTGTTCAGACGTCGAGGGCTAATTCTGTTTCCGATGATAAAATCCCACCTGTTTCCACCGAAAAACCCTTCACGGGATCGTTTGCAACAGTTTGGCACTATTTTTGAGTGAATTGCAGAACGTCAGAAATTTTGAAGAAATTGTGACCGCGCGGCTTAGGGATTTTTTCAAAAAAAAGTTGTTCAGACGTCGAGGTCTAATTCTGTTTCCGATGATACAATCCCACCTGTTTCCACCGAAAAAACTTTCAGGGGAGCGTTTGCAATATTTCGGCACCATTTTTGAGTCAATTGCTGAACGTCAGATTTTTGCTGAAATTGTGACCGAGCGGCTTAGGGATTTTTTCAAAAAAAAGTTGTTCAGACGTCGAGGGCTAATTCTGTTTCCGATGATAAAATCCCACCTGTTTCCACCGAAAAAACTTTCAGGGGAGCGTTTGCAACAGTTCTGCACCATTTTTGAGTGAATTGCAGAACGTCAGAAATTTTGAAGAAATTGTGACCGCGCGGGTTAGGGATTTATTCAAAAAAAAGTTGTTCAGACGTCGAGGGCTAATTCTGTTTCCGATGATAAAAACCACCTGTTTCCACCGAAAAACCCTTCAGCGGAGCGTTTGCAACAGTTTGGCACTATTTTTGAGTGAATTGCAGAACGTCAGAAATTTTGAAGAAATTGTGACCGCGCGGCTTAGGGATTTTTTCAAAAAAAAGTTGTTCAGACGTCGAGGGCTAATTCTGTTTCCGATGATAAAATCCCACCTGTTTCCACCGAAAAACCCTTCACGGGATCGTTTGCAACAGTTTGGCACTATTTTTGAGTGAATTGCAGAACGTCAGAAATTTTGAAGAAATTGTGACCGCGCGGCTTAGGGATTTTTTCAAAAAAAAGTTGTTCAGACGTCGAGGTCTAATTCTGTTTCCGATGATACAATCCCACCTGTTTCCACCGAAAAAACTTTCAGGGGAGCGTTTGCAATATTTCGGCACCATTTTTGAGTCAATTGCTGAACGTCAGATTTTTGCTGAAATTGTGACCGAGCGGCTTAGGGATTTTTTCAAAAAAAAGTTGTTCAGACGTCGAGGGCTAATTCTGTTTCCGATGATAAAATCCCACCTGTTTCCACCGAAAAAACTTTCAGGGGAGCGTTTGCAACAGTTCTGCACCATTTTTGAGTCAATTGCACAACGTCAGAAATTTTGAAGAAATTGTGACCGCGCGGCTTGGGGATTTTTTCAAAAAAAAGTTGTTCAGACGTCGAGAGCTAATTCTGTTTCCCATGATAAAATCCCACCTGTTTCCATCGAAAAACCTTTCAGGGGATCGTTTGCAACAGTTTGGCACCATTTTTGAGTGAATTGCAGAACGTCAGAAATTTGGAAAAAATTGTGACGCGCGGCTTAGGGATTTTTTCAAAAAAAAGTTGTTCAGACGTCGAGGGCTAATTCTGTTTCCGATGATAAAATCCCACCTGTTTCCACCGAAAAACCCTTCAGCGGAGCGTTTGCAACAGTTTGGCACTATTTTTGAGTGAATTGCAGAACGTCAGAAATTTTGAAGAAATTGTGACCGCGCGGCTTAGGGATTTTTTCAAAAAAAAGTTGTTCAGACGTCGAGGGCTAATTCTGTTTCCGATGATAAAGTCCCACCTTTTTCCACCGAAAAACCCTTCACGGGATCGTTTGCAACAGTTTGGCACTATTTTTGAGTGAATTGCAAAACGTCAGAAATTTTGAAGAAATTGTGACCGCGCGGCTTAGGGATTTTTTCAAAAAAAAGTTGTTCAGACGTCGAGGTCTAATTCTGTTTCCGATGATACAATCCCACCTGTTTCCACCGAAAAAACTTTCAGGGGAGCGTTTGCAACAGTTCTGCACCATTTTTGAGTGATTTGCATAACGTCAGAAATTTTGAAGAAATTGTGACCGCGCGGCTTAGGGATTTTTTCAAAAAAAAAGTTGTTCAGACGTCGAGGGCTAATTCTGTTTCCGATGATAAAATCCCACCTGTTTCCACCGAAAAAACTTTTAGGGGAGCGTTTGCAACAGTTCTGCACCATTTTTGAGTGAATTGCATAACGTCAGAAATTTTGAAGAAATTGTGACCGCGCGGCTTAGGGATTTTTTCAAAAAAAAGTTGTTCAGACGTCGAGGGCTAATTCTGTTTCCGATGATAAAAACCACCTGTTTCCACCGAAAAACCCTTCAGCGGAGCGTTTGCAACAGTTTGGCACTATTTTTGAGTGAATTGCAGAACGTCAGAAATTTTGAAGAAATTGTGACCGCGCGGCTTAGGGATTTTTTCAAAAAAAAGTTGTTCAGACGTCGAGGGCTAATTCTGTTTCCGATGATAAAATCCCACCTGTTTCCACCGAAAAACCCTTCACGGGATCGTTTGCAACAGTTTGGCACTATTTTTGAGTGAATTGCAGAACGTCAGAAATTTTGAAGAAATTGTGACTGCGCGGCTTAGGGATTTTTTCAAAAAAAAGTTGTTCAGACGTCGAGGGCTAATTCTGTTTCCGATGATAAAATCCCACCTGTTTCCACCGAAAAAACTTTCAGGGGAGCGTTTGCAACAGTTCTGCACCATTTTTGAGTGAATTGCAGAACGTCAGAAATTTTGAAGAAATTGTGACCGCGCGCCTTAGGGATTTTTTCAAAAAAAAGTTGTTCAGACGTCGAGAGCTAATTCTGTTTCCCATGATAAAATCCCACCTGTTTCCATCGAAAAACCTTTCAGGGGATCGTTTGCAACAGTTTGGCACCATTTTTGAGTGAATTGCAGAACGTCAGAAATTTGGAAAAAATTGTGACGCGCGGCTTAGGGATTTTTTCAAAAAAAAGTTGTTCAGACGTCGAGGGCTAATTCTGTTTCCGATGATAAAATCCCACCTGTTTCCACCGAAAAACCCTTCAGCGGAGCGTTTGCAACAGTTTGGCACTATTTTTGAGTGAATTGCAGAACGTCAGAAATTTTGAAGAAATTGTGACCGCGCGGCTTAGGGATTTTTTCAAAAAAAAGTTATTCAGACGTCGAGGGCTATTTCTGTTTCCGATGATAAAGTCCCACCTTTTTCCACCGAAAAACCCTTCACGGGATCGTTTGCAACAGTTTGGCACTATTTTTGAGTGAATTGCAAAACGTCAGAAATTTTGAAGAAATTGTGACCGCGCGGCTTAGGGATTTTTTCAAAAAAAAGTTGTTCAGACGTCGAGGTCTAATTCTGTTTCCGATGATACAATCCCACCTGTTTCCACCGAAAAAACTTTCAGGGGAGCGTTTGCAACAGTTCTGCACCATTTTTGAGTGATTTGCATAACGTCAGAAATTTTGAAGAAATTGTGACCGCGCAGCTTAGGGATTTTTTCAAAAAAAAAGTTGTTCAGACGTCGAGGGCTAATTCTGTTTCCGATGATAAAATCCCACCTGTTTCCACCGAAAAAACTTTTAGGGGAGCGTTTGCAACAGTTCTGCACCATTTTTGAGTGAATTGCATAACGTCAGAAATTTTGAAGAAATTGTGACCGCGCGGCTTAGGGATTTTTTCAAAAAAAAGTTGTTCAGACGTCGAGGGCTAATTCTGTTTCCGATGATAAAAACCACCTGTTTCCACCGAAAAACCCTTCAGCGGAGCGTTTGCAACAGTTTGGCACTATTTTTGAGTGAATTGCAGAACGTCAGAAATTTTGAAGAAATTGTGACCGCGCGGCTTAGGGATTTTTTCAAAAAAAAGTTGTTCAGACGTCGAGGGCTAATTCTGTTTCCGATGATAAAATCCCACCTGTTTCCACCGAAAAACCCTTCACGGGATCGTTTGCAACAGTTTGGCACTATTTTTGAGTGAATTGCAGAACGTCAGAAATTTTGAAGAAATTGTGACCGCGCGGCTTAGGGATTTTTTCAAAAAAAAGTTGTTCAGACGTCGAGGTCTAATTCTGTTTCCGATGATACAATCCCACCTGTTTCCACCGAAAAAACTTTCAGGGGAGCGTTTGCAATATTTCGGCACCATTTTTGAGTCATTTGCTGAACGTCAGATTTTTGCTGAAATTGTGACCGAGCGGCTTAGGGATTTTTTCAAAAAAAAGTTGTTCAGACGTCGAGGGCTAATTCTGTTTCCGATGATAAAATCCCACCTGTTTCCACCGAAAAAACTTTCAGGGGAGCGTTTGCAACAGTTCTGCACCATTTTTGAGTGAATTGCAGAACGTCAGAAATTTTGAAGAAATTGTGACCGCGCGGGTTAGGGATTTATTCAAAAAAAAGTTGTTCAGACGTCGAGGGCTAATTCTGTTTCCGATGATAAAAACCACCTGTTTCCACCGAAAAACCCTTCAGCGGAGCGTTTGCAACAGTTTGGCACTATTTTTGAGTGAATTGCAGAACGTCAGAAATTTTGAAGAAATTGTGACCGCGCGGCTTAGGGATTTTTTCAAAAAAAAGTTGTTCAGACGTCGAGGTCTAATTCTGTTTCCGATGATACAATCCCACCTGTTTCCACCGAAAAAACTTTCAGGGGAGCGTTTGCAATATTTCGGCACCATTTTTGAGTCAATTGCTGAACGTCAGATTTTTGCTGAAATTGTGACCGAGCGGCTTAGGGATTTTTTCAAAAAAAAGTTGTTCAGACGTCGAGGGCTAATTCTGTTTCCGATGATAAAATCCCACCTGTTTCCACCGAAAAAACTTTCAGGGGAGCGTTTGCAACAGTTCTGCACCATTTTTGAGTGAATTGCAGAACGTCAGAAATTTTGAAGAAATTGTGACCGCGCGGGTTAGGGATTTATTCAAAAAAAAGTTGTTCAGACGTCGAGGGCTAATTCTGTTTCCGATGATAAAAACCCACCTGTTTCCACCGAAAAACCTTTCAGGGGAGCGTTTGCAACAGTTCTGCACCATTTTTGAGTGAATTGCAGAACGTCAGAAATTTTGAAGAAATTGTGACCACGCGGCTTATGGATTTTTTCAAAAAAAAGTTGTTCAGACGTCGAGGGCTAATTCTGTTTCCGATGATAAAAGCCACCTGTTTCCACCGAAAAACCCTTCAGCGGAGCGTTTGCAACATTTCGGCACCATTTTTGAATCAATTGCAAAACGTCAGAAATTTTGAAGAAATTGTGACCGCGCGGCTTAGGGATTTATTCAAAAAAAAGTTGTTCAGACGTCGAGGGCTAATTCTGTTTCCGATGATAAAAACCCACCTGTTTCCACCGAATAACCTTTCAGGGGAGCGTTTGCAACACTTCTGCACCATTTTTGAGTGATTTGCATAACGTCAGAAATTTTGAAGAAATTGTGACCGCGCGGCTTAGGGATTTTTTTAAAAAAAAGTTGTTCAGACGTCGAGGGCTAATTCTGATTCCGATGATACAATCCCACCTGTTTCCACCGAAAAAACTTTCAGGGGAGCGTTTGCAACAGTTCTGCACCATTTTTGAGTGATTTGCATAACGTCAGAAATTTTGAAGAAATTGTGACCGCGCGGCTTAGGGATTTTTTCAAAAAAAAAGTTGTTCAGACGTCGAGGGCTAATTCTGTTTCCGATGATAAAATCCCACCTGTTTCCACCGAAAAAACTTTTAGGGGAGCGTTTGCAACAGTTCTGCACCATTTTTGAGTGAATTGCAGAACGTCAGAAATTTGGAAAAAATTGTGACCGCGCGGCTTAGGGATTTTTTCAAAAAAAAGTTGTTCAGACGTCGAGGGCTAATTCTGTTTCCGATGATAAAAACCACCTGTTTCCACCGAAAAACCCTTCAGCGGAGCGTTTGCAACAGTTTGGCACTATTTTTGAGTGAATTGCAGAACGTCAGAAATTTTGAAGAAATTGTGACCGCGCGGCTTAGGGATTTTTTCAAAAAAAAGTTGTTCAGACGTCGAGGGCTAATTCTGTTTCCGATGATAAAATCCCACCTGTTTCCACCGAAAAACCCTTCACGGGATCGTTTGCAACAGTTTGGCACTATTTTTGAGTGAATTGCAGAACGTCAGAAATTTTGAAGAAATTGTGACTGCGCGGCTTAGGGATTTTTTCAAAAAAAAGTTGTTCAGACGTCGAGGGCTAATTCTGTTTCCGATGATAAAATCCCACCTGTTTCCACCGAAAAAACTTTCAGGGGAGCGTTTGCAACAGTTCTGCACCATTTTTGAGTCAATTGCACAACGTCAGAAATTTTGAAGAAATTGTGACCGCGCGGCTTGGGGATTTTTTCAAAAAAAAGTTGTTCAGACGTCGAGAGCTAATTCTGTTTCCCATGATAAAATCCCACCTGTTTCCATCGAAAAACCTTTCAGGGGATCGTTTGCAACAGTTTGGCACCATTTTTGAGTGAATTGCAGAACGTCAGAAATTTGGAAAAAATTGTGACGCGCGGCTTAGGGATTTTTTCAAAAAAAAGTTGTTCAGACGTTGAGGGCTAATTCTGTTTCCGATGATAAAATCCCACCTGTTTCCACCGAAAAACCCTTCAGCGGAGCGTTTGCAACAGTTTGGCACTATTTTTGAGTGAATTGCAGAACGTCAGAAATTTTGAAGAAATTGTGACCGCGCGGCTTAGGGATTTTTTCAAAAAAAAGTTATTCAGACGTCGAGGGCTATTTCTGTTTCCGATGATAAAGTCCCACCTTTTTCCACCGAAAAACCCTTCACGGGATCGTTTGCAACAGTTTGGCACTATTTTTGAGTGAATTGCAAAACGTCAGAAATTTTGAAGAAATTGTGACCGCGCGGCTTAGGGATTTTTTCAAAAAAAAGTTGTTCAGACGTCGAGGTCTAATTCTGTTTCCGATGATACAATCCCACCTGTTTCCACCGAAAAAACTTTCAGGGGAGCGTTTGCAACAGTTCTGCACCATTTTTGAGTGATTTGCATAACGTCAGAAATTTTGAAGAAATTGTGACCGCGCAGCTTAGGGATTTTTTCAAAAAAAAAGTTGTTCAGACGTCGAGGGCTAATTCTGTTTCCGATGATAAAATCCCACCTGTTTCCACCGAAAAAAACTTTTAGGGGAGCGTTTGCAACAGTTCTGCACCATTTTTGAGTGAATTGCATAACGTCAGAAATTTTGAAGAAATTGTGACCGCGCGGCTTAGGGATTTTTTCAAAAAAAAGTTGTTCAGACGTCGAGGGCTAATTCTGTTTCCGATGATAAAAACCACCTGTTTCCACCGAAAAACCCTTCAGCGGAGCGTTTGCAACAGTTTGGCACTATTTTTGAATGAATTGCAGAACGTCAGAAATTTTGAAGAAATTGTGACCGCGCGGCTTAGGGATTTTTTCAAAAAAAAGTTGTTCAGACGTCGAGGGCTAATTCTGTTTCCGATGATAAAATCCCACCTGTTTCCACCGAAAAACCCTTCACGGGATCGTTTGCAACAGTTTGGCACTATTTTTGAGTGAATTGCAGAACGTCAGAAATTTTGAAGAAATTGTGACCGCGCGGCTTAGGGATTTTTTCAAAAAAAAGTTGTTCAGACGTCGAGGTCTAATTCTGTTTCCGATGATACAATCCCACCTGTTTCCACCGAAAAAACTTTCAGGGGAGCGTTTGCAATATTTCGGCACCATTTTTGAGTCATTTGCTGAACGTCAGATTTTTGCTGAAATTGTGACCGAGCGGCTTAGGGATTTTTTCAAAAAAAAGTTGTTCAGACGTCGAGGGCTAATTCTGTTTCCGATGATAAAATCCCACCTGTTTCCACCGAAAAAACTTTCAGGGGAGCGTTTGCAACAGTTCTGCACCATTTTTGAGTGAATTGCAGAACGTCAGAAATTTTGAAGAAATTGTGACCGCGCGGGTTAGGGATTTATTCAAAAAAAAGTTGTTCAGACGTCGAGGGCTAATTCTGTTTCCGATGATAAAAACCACCTGTTTCCACCGAAAAACCCTTCAGCGGAGCGTTTGCAACAGTTTGGCACTATTTTTGAGTGAATTGCAGAACGTCAGAAATTTTGAAGAAATTGTGACCGCGCGGCTTAGGGATTTTTTCAAAAAAAAGTTGTTCAGACGTCGAGGGCTAATTCTGTTTCCGATGATAAAATCCCACCTGTTTCCACCGAAAAACCCTTCACGGGATCGTTTGCAACAGTTTGGCACTATTTTTGAGTGAATTGCAGAACGTCAGAAATTTTGAAGAAATTGTGACCGCGCGGCTTAGGGATTTTTTCAAAAAAAAGTTGTTCAGACGTCGAGGTCTAATTCTGTTTCCGATGATACAATCCCACCTGTTTCCACCGAAAAAACTTTCAGGGGAGCGTTTGCAATATTTCGGCACCATTTTTGAGTCAATTGCTGAACGTCAGATTTTTGCTGAAATTGTGACCGAGCGGCTTAGGGATTTTTTCAAAAAAAAGTTGTTCAGACGTCGAGGGCTAATTCTGTTTCCGATGATAAAATCCCACCTGTTTCCACCGAAAAAACTTTCAGGGGAGCGTTTGCAACAGTTCTGCACCATTTTTGAGTGAATTGCAGAACGTCAGAAATTTTGAAGAAATTGTGACCGCGCGGCTTAGGGATTTTTTCAAAAAAAAGTTGTTCAGACGTCGAGGTCTAATTCTGTTTCCGATGATACAATCCCACCTGTTTCCACCGAAAAAACTTTCAGGGGAGCGTTTGCAATATTTCGGCACCATTTTTGAGTCATTTGCTGAACGTCAGATTTTTGCTGAAATTGTGACCGAGCGGCTTAGGGATTTTTTCAAAAAAAAGTTGTTCAGACGTCGAGGGCTAATTCTGTTTCCGATGATAAAATCCCACCTGTTTCCACCGAAAAAACTTTCAGGGGAGCGTTTGCAACAGTTCTGCACCATTTTTGAGTGAATTGCAGAACGTCAGAAATTTTGAAGAAATTGTGACCGCGCGGGTTAGGGATTTATTCAAAAAAAAGTTGTTCAGACGTCGAGGGCTAATTCTGTTTCCGATGATAAAAACCACCTGTTTCCACCGAAAAACCCTTCAGCGGAGCGTTTGCAACAGTTTGGCACTATTTTTGAGTGAATTGCAGAACGTCAGAAATTTTGAAGAAATTGTGACCGCGCGGCTTAGGGATTTTTTTAAAAAAAAGTTGTTCAGACGTCGAGGGCTAATTCTGTTTCCGATGATAAAATCCCACCTGTTTCCACCGAAAAACCCTTCACGGGATCGTTTGCAACAGTTTGGCACTATTTTTGAGTGAATTGCAGAACGTCAGAAATTTTGAAGAAATTGTGACCGCGCGGCTTAGGGATTTTTTCAAAAAAAAGTTGTTCAGACGTCGAGGTCTAATTCTGTTTCCGGTGATACAATCCCACCTGTTTCCACCGAAAAAACTTTCAGGGGAGCGTTTGCAATATTTCGGCACCATTTTTGAGTCAATTGCTGAACGTCAGATTTTTGCTGAAATTGTGACCGAGCGGCTTAGGGATTTTTTCAAAAAAAAGTTATTCAGACGTCGAGGGCTAATTCTGTTTCCGATGATAAAATCCCACCTGTTTCCACCGAAAAAACTTTCAGGGGAGCGTTTGCAACAGTTCTGCACCATTTTTGAGTGAATTGCAGAACGTCAGAAATTTTGAAGAAATTGTGACCGCGCGGGTTAGGGATTTATTCAAAAAAAAGTTGTTCGGACGTCGAGGGCTAATTCTGTTTCCGATGATAAAAACCCACCTGTTTCCACCGAAAAACCTTTCAGGGGAGCGTTTGCAACAGTTCTGCACCATTTTTGAGTGAATTGCAGAACGTCAGAAATTTTGAAGAAATTGTGACCACGCGGCTTATGGATTTTTTCAAAAAAAAGTTGTTCAGACGTCGAGGGCTAATTCTGTTTCCGATGATAAAAGCCACCTGTTTCCACCGAAAAACCCTTCAGCGGAGCGTTTGCAACATTTCGGCACCATTTTTGAATCAATTGCAAAACGTCAGAAATTTTGAAGAAATTGTGACCGCGCGGCTTAGGGATTTATTCAAAAAAAAGTTGTTCAGACGTCGAGGGCTAATTCTGTTTCCGATGATAAAAACCCACCTGTTTCCACCGAATAACCTTTCAGGGGAGCGTTTGCAACACTTCTGCACCATTTTTGAGTGATTTGCATAACGTCAGAAATTTTGAAGAAATTGTGACCGCGCGGCTTAGGGATTTTTTTAAAAAAAAGTTGTTCAGACGTCGAGGGCTAATTCTGATTCCGATGATACAATCCCACCTGTTTCCACCGAAAAAACTTTCAGGGGAGCGTTTGCAACAGTTCTGCACCATTTTTGAGTGATTTGCATAACGTCAGAAATTTTGAAGAAATTGTGACCGCGCGGCTTAGGGATTTTTTCAAAAAAAAAGTTGTTCAGACGTCGAGGGCTAATTCTGTTTCCGATGATAAAATCCCACCTGTTTCCACCGAAAAAACTTTTAGGGGAGCGTTTGCAACAGTTCTGCACCATTTTTGAGTGAATTGCATAACGTCAGAAATTTTGAAGAAATTGTGACCGCGCGGCTTAGGGATTTTTTCAAAAAAAAGTTGTTCATACGTCGAGGGCTAATTCTGTTTCCGATGATAAAATCCCACCTGTTTCCACTGAAAAACCCTTCACGGGATCGTTTGCAACAGTTTGGCACTATTTTTGAGTGAATTGCAGAACTTCAGAAATTTTGAAGAAATTGTGACTGCGCGGCTTAGGGATTTTTTCAAAAAAAAGTTGTTCAGACGTCGAGGGCTAATTCTGTTTCCGATGATAAAATCCCACCTGTTTCCACCGAAAAAACTTTCAGGGGAGCGTTTGCAACAGTTCTGCACCATTTTTGAGTCAATTGCACAACGTCAGAAATTTTGAAGAAATTGTGACCGCGCGGCTTGGGGATTTTTTCAAAAAAAAGTTGTTCAGACGTCGAGAGCTAATTCTGTTTCCCATGATAAAATCCCACCTGTTTCCATCGAAAAACCTTTCAGGGGATCGTTTGCAACAGTTTGGCACCATTTTTGAGTGAATTGCAGAACGTCAGAAATTTGGAAAAAATTGTGACGCGCGGCTTAGGGAATTTTTCAAAAAAAAGTTGTTCAGACGTCGAGGGCTAATTCTGTTTCCGATGATAAAATCCCACCTGATTCCACCGAAAAACCCTTCAGCGGAGCGTTTGCAACAGTTTGGCACTATTTTTGAGTGAATTGCAGAACGTCAGAAATTTTGAAGAAATTGTGACCGCGCGGCTTAGGGATTTTTTCAAAAAAAAGTTATTCAGACGTCGAGGGCTATTTCTGTTTCCGATGATAAAGTCCCACCTTTTTCCACCGAAAAACCCTTCACGGGATCGTTTGCAACAGTTTGGCACTATTTTTGAGTGAATTGCAAAACGTCAGAAATTTTGAAGAAATTGTGACCGCGCGGCTTAGGGATTTTTTCAAAAAAAAGTTGTTCAGACGTCGAGGTCTAATTCTGTTTCCGATGATACAATCCCACCTGTTTCCACCGAAAAAACTTTCAGGGGAGCGTTTGCAACAGTTCTGCACCATTTTTGAGTGATTTGCATAACGTCAGAAATTTTGAAGAAATTGTGACCGCGCAGCTTAGGGATTTTTTCAAAAAAAAAGTTGTTCAGACGTCGAGGGCTAATTCTGTTTCCGATGATAAAATCCCACCTGTTTCCACCGAAAAAACTTTTAGGGGAGCGTTTGCAACAGTTCTGCACCATTTTTGAGTGAATTGCATAACGTCAGAAATTTTGAAGAAATTGTGACCGCGCGGCTTAGGGATTTTTTCAAAAAAAAGTTGTTCAGACGTCGAGGGCTAATTCTGTTAACGATGATAAAAACCACCTGTTTCCACCGAAAAACCCTTCAGCGGAGCGTTTGCAACAGTTTGGCACTATTTTTGAGTGAATTGCAGAACGTCAGAAATTTTGAAGAAATTGTGACCGCGCGGCTTAGGGATTTTTTCAAAAAAAAGTTGTTCAGACGTCGAGGGCTAATTCTGTTTCCGATGATAAAATCCCACCTGTTTCCACCGAAAAACCCTTCACGGGATCGTTTGCAACAGTTTGGCACTATTTTTGAGTGAATTGCAGAACGTCAGAAATTTTGAAGAAATTGTGACCGCGCGGCTTAGGGATTTTTTCAAAAAAAAGTTGTTCAGACGTCGAGGTCTAATTCTGTTTCCGATGATACAATCCCACCTGTTTCCACCGAAAAAACTTTCAGGGGAGCGTTTGCAATATTTCGGCACCATTTTTGAGTCATTTGCTGAACGTCAGATTTTTGCTGAAATTGTGACCGAGCGGCTTAGGGATTTTTTCAAAAAAAAGTTGTTCAGACGTCGAGGGCTAATGCTGTTTCCGATGATAAAATCCCACCTGTTTCCACCGAAAAAACTTTCAGGGGAGCGTTTGCAACAGTTCTGCACCATTTTTGAGTGAATTGCAGAACGTCAGAAATTTTGAAGAAATTGTGACCGCGCGGGTTAGGGATTTATACAAAAAAAAGTTGTTCAGACGTCGAGGGCTAATTCTGTTTCCGATGATAAAAACCCACCTGTTTCCACCGAAAAACCTTTCAGGGGAGCGTTTGCAACAGTTCTGCACCATTTTTGAGTGAATTGCAGAACGTCAGAAATTTTGAAGAAATTGTGACCACGCGGCTTATGGATTTTTTCAAAAAAAAGTTGTTCAGACGTCGAGGGCTAATTCTGTTTCCGATGATAAAAACCCACCTGTTTCCACCGAATAACCTTTCAGGGGAGCGTTTGCAACACTTCTGCACCATTTTTGAGTGATTTGCATAACGTCAGAAATTTTGAAGAAATTGTGACCGCGCGGCTTAGGGATTTTTTTTAAAAAAAGTTGTTCAGACGTCGAGGGCTAATTCTGATTCCGATGATACAATCCCACCTGTTTCCACCGAAAAAACTTTCAGGGGAGCGTTTGCAACAGTTCTGCACCATTTTTGAGTGAATTGCATAACGTCAGAAATTTTGTAGAAATTTTGACCGCGCGGGTTAGGGATTTATTCAAAAAAAAGTTTTTCAGACGTCGAGGGCTAATTCTGTTTCCGATGATAAAAACCCACCGGTTTCCACCGAGTAACCTTTCAGGGGAGCGTTTGCAACAGTTCTGCACCATTTTTGAGTGATTTGCATAACGTCAGAAATTTTGAAGAAATTGTGACCGCGCGGCTTAGGGATTTTTTTTTTAAAAAGTTGTTCAGACGTCGAGGGCTAATTCTGTTTCCGATGATAAAAACCACCTGTTTCCACGGAAAAACCCTTCAGCGGAGCGTTTGCAACATTTCGGCACCATTTTTGAGTCAATTGCAGAACGTCAGATTTTTGCTGAAATTGTGACCGCGCGGCTTAGGGATTTTTTTAAAAAAAAGTTCAGATGTTGAGGGCTAATTCTGTTTCCGATGATAAAAACGCTTCTGTTTCCACCGAAAAACCCTTCACGGGATCGTTTGCAACAGTTTGGCACCATTTTTGAGTGAATTGCAGAACGTCAGAAATTTGGAAAAAATTGTGACCGCGCGGCTTAGGGATTTTTTTAAAAAAAAGTTGTTCAGACGTCGAGAGCTAATTCTGTTTCCGATGATAAAATCCCACCTGTTTCCACCGAAAAAACTTTTAGGGGAGCGTTTGCAACAGTTCTGCACCATTTTTGAGTGAATTGCATAACGTCAGAAATTTTGAAGAAATTGTGACCGCGCGGCTTAGGGATTTTTTCAAAAAAAAGTTGTTCAGACGTCGAGGGCTAATTCTGTTTCCGATGATAAAAACCACCTGTTTCCACCGAAAAACCCTTCAGCGGAGCGTTTGCAACAGTTTGGCACTATTTTTGAGTGAATTGCAGAACGTCAGAAATTTTGAAGAAATTGTGACCGCGCGGCTTAGGGATTTTTTCAAAAAAAAGTTGTTCAGACGTCGAGGGCTAATTCTGTTTCCGATGATAAAATCCCACCTGTTTCCACCGAAAAACCCTTCACGGGATCGTTTGCAACAGTTTGGCACTATTTTTGAGTGAATTGCAGAACGTCAGAAATTTTGAAGAAATTGTGACCGCGCGGCTTAGGGATTTTTTCAAAAAAAAGTTGTTCAGACGTCGAGGTCTAATTCTGTTTCCGATGATACAATCCCACCTGTTTCCACCGAAAAAACTTTCAGGGGAGCGTTTGCAATATTTCGGCACCATTTTTGAGTCATTTGCTGAACGTCAGATTTTTGCTGAAATTGTGACCGAGCGGCTTAGGGATTTTTTCAAAAAAAAGTTGTTCAGACGTCGAGGGCTAATTCTGTTTCCGATGATAAAATCCCACCTGTTTCCACCGAAAAAACTTTCAGGGGAGCGTTTGCAACAGTTCTGCACCATTTTTGAGTGAATTGCAGAACGTCAGAAATTTTGAAGAAATTGTGACCGCGCGGGTTAGGGATTTATTCAAAAAAAAGTTGTTCAGACGTCGAGGGCTAATTCTGTTTCCGATGATAAAAACCACCTGTTTCCACCGAAAAACCCTTCAGCGGAGCGTTTGCAACAGTTTGGCACTATTTTTGAGTGAATTGCAGAACGTCAGAAATTTTGAAGAAATTGTGACCGCGCGGCTTAGGGATTTTTTCAAAAAAAAGTTGTTCAGACGTCGAGGGCTAATTCTGTTTCCGATGATAAAATCCCACCTGTTTCCACCGAAAAACCCTTCACGGGATCGTTTGCAACAGTTTGGCACTATTTTTGAGTAAATTGCAGAACGTCAGAAATTTTGAAGAAATTGTGACCGCGCGGCTTACGGATTTTTTCAAAAAAAAGTTGTTCAGACGTCGAGGTCTAATTCTGTTTCCGATGATACAATCCCACCTGTTTCCACCGAAAAAACTTTCAGGGGAGCGTTTGCAATATTTCGGCACAATTTTTGAGTCAATTGCTGAACGTCAGATTTTTGCTGAAATTGTGACCGAGCGGCTTAGGGATTTTTTCAAAAAAAAGTTGTTCAGACGTCGAGGGCTAATGCTGTTTCCGATGATAAAATCCCACCTGTTTCCACCGAAAAAACTTTCAGGGGAGCGTTTGCAACAGTTCTGCACCATTTTTGAGTGAATTGCAGAACGTCAGAAATTTTGAAGAAATTGTGACCGCGCGGGTTAGGGATTTATACAAAAAAAAGTTGTTCAGACGTCGAGGGCTAATTCTGTTTCCGATGATAAAAACCCACCTGTTTCCACCGAAAAACCTTTCAGGGGAGCGTTTGCAACAGTTCTGCACCATTTTTGAGTGAATTGCAGAACGTCAGAAATTTTGAAGAAATTGTGACCACGCGGCTTATGGATTTTTTCAAAAAAAAGTTGTTCAGACGTCGAGGGCTAATTCTGTTTCCGATGATAAAAACCCACCTGTTTCCACCGAATAACCTTTCAGGGGAGCGTTTGCAACACTTCTGCACCATTTTTGAGTGATTTGCATAACGTCAGAAATTTTGAAGAAATTGTGACCGCGCGGCTTAGGGATTTTTTTTAAAAAAAGTTGTTCAGACGTCGAGGGCTAATTCTGATTCCGATGATACAATCCCACCTGTTTCCACCGAAAAAACTTTCAGGGGAGCGTTTGCAACAGTTCTGCACCATTTTTGAGTGAATTGCATAACGTCAGAAATTTTGTAGAAATTTTGACCGCGCGGGTTAGGGATTTATTCAAAAAAAAGTTTTTCAGACGTCGAGGGCTAATTCTGTTTCCGATGATAAAAACCCACCGGTTTCCACCGAGTAACCTTTCAGGGGAGCGTTTGCAACAGTTCTGCACCATTTTTGAGTGATTTGCATAACGTCAGAAATTTTGAAGAAATTGTGACCGCGCGGCTTAGGGATTTTTTTTTAAAAAAGTTGTTCAGACGTCGAGGGCTAATTCTGTTTCCGATGATAAAAACCACCTGTTTCCACGGAAAAACCCTTCAGCGGAGCGTTTGCAACATTTCGGCACCATTTTTGAGTCAATTGCAGAACGTCAGATTTTTGCTGAAATTGTGACCGCGCGGCTTAGGGATTTTTTTAAAAAAAAGTTCAGATGTTGAGGGCTAATTCTGTTTCCGATGATAAAAACGCTTCTGTTTCCACCGAAAAACCCTTCACGGGATCGTTTGCAACAGTTTGGCACCATTTTTGAGTGAATTGCAGAACGTCAGAAATTTGGAAAAAATTGTGACCGCGCGGCTTAGGGATTTTTTTAAAAAAAAGTTGTTCAGACGTCGAGAGCTAATTCTGTTTCCGATGATAAAATCCCACCTGTTTCCACCGAAAAACCTTTCAGGGGATCGTTTGCAACAGTTTGGCACCACTTTTGAGTGAATTGCAGAACGTCAGAAA
Source organism: Podarcis gaigeae (assembly GCF_964106915.1). Taxonomy (NCBI): domain Eukaryota; kingdom Metazoa; phylum Chordata; class Lepidosauria; order Squamata; family Lacertidae; genus Podarcis; species Podarcis gaigeae. The sequence continues at coordinate 7,779,699 of NC_139685.1, forward strand.
TTTTGAAGAAATTGTGACCGCGCGGCTTATGGATTTTTTTAAAAAAATGTTGTTCAGACGTCGAGAGCTAATTCTGTTTCCGATGATACAATCCCACCTGTTTCCACCGAAAAACCTTTCAGGGGATCGTTTGCAACAGTTCTGCACCATTTTTGAGTGATTTGCATAACGTCAGAAATTTTGAAGAAATTGTGACCGCGCGGCTTAGGGATTTTTTTAAAAAAAAGTTGTTCAGAAGTCGAGGGCTAATTCTGTTTCCGATGATAAAAACCACCTGTTTCCACCGAAAAACCTTCAGCGGAGCGTTTGCAATATTTCGGCACCATTTTTGAGTCAATTGCAGAACGTCAGATTTTTGCTGAAATTGTGACCGCGCGGCTTAGGGATTTTTTTTTTAAAAAGTTCAGATGTTGAGGGCTAATTCTGTTTCCGATGATAAAAACGCTTCTGTTTCCACCGAAAAACCCTTCACGGGATCGTTTGCAACAGTTTGGCACTATTTTTGAGTGAATTGCAGAACGTCAGAAATTTTGAAGAAATTGTGACCGCGCGGCTTATGGATTTTTTTAAAAAAATGTTGTTCAGACGTCGAGAGCTAATTCTGTTTCCGATGATACAATCCCACCTGTTTCCACCGAAAAACCTTTCAGGGGATCGTTTGCAACAGTTCTGCACCATTTTTGAGTGATTTGCATAACGTCAGAAATTTTGAAGAAATTGTGACCGCGCGGCTTAGGGATTTTTTAAAAAAAAAGTTGTTCAGAAGTCGAGGGCTAATTCTGTTTCCGATGATAAAAACCACCTGTTTCCACCGAAAAACCTTCAGCGGAGCGTTTGCAATATTTCGGCACCATTTTTGAGTCAATTGCAGAACGTCAGATTTTTGCTGAAATTGTGACCGCGCGGCTTAGGGATTTTTTCAAAAAAAAGTTGTTCAGATGTTGAAGGCTAATTCTGTTTCCGATGATAAAAACGCTTCTGTTTCCACCGAAAAACCCTTCACGGGATCGTTTGCAACAGTTTGGCACTATTTTTGAGTGAATTGCAGAACGTCAGAAATTTTGAAGAAATTGTGACTGCGCGGCTTAGGGATTTTTTCAAAAAAAAGTTGTTCAGACGTCGAGGGCTAATTCTGTTTCCGATGATAAAATCCCACCTGTTTCCACCGAAAAAACTTTCAGGGGAGCGTTTGCAACACTTCTGCACCATTTTTGAGTGATTTGCATAACGTCAGAAATTTTGAAGAAATTGTGACCGCGCGGCTTAGGGATTTTTTTTAAAAAAAGTTGTTCAGACGTCGAGGGCTAATTCTGATTCCGATGATACAATCCCACCTGTTTCCACCGAAAAAACTTTCAGGGGAGCGTTTGCAACAGTTCTGCACCATTTTTGAGTGAATTGCATAACGTCAGAAATTTTGTAGAAATTTTGACCGCGCGGGTTAGGGATTTATTCAAAAAAAAGTTTTTCAGACGTCGAGGGCTAATTCTGTTTCCGATGATAAAAACCCACCGGTTTCCACCGAGTAACCTTTCAGGGGAGCGTTTGCAACAGTTCTGCACCATTTTTGAGTGATTTGCATAACGTCAGAAATTTTGAAGAAATTGTGACCGCGCGGCTTAGGGATTTTTTTTTAAAAAAGTTGTTCAGACGTCGAGGGCTAATTCTGTTTCCGATGATAAAAACCACCTGTTTCCACGGAAAAACCCTTCAGCGGAGCGTTTGCAACATTTCGGCACCATTTTTGAGTCAATTGCAGAACGTCAGATTTTTGCTGAAATTGTGACCGCGCGGCTTAGGGATTTTTTTAAAAAAAAGTTCAGATGTTGAGGGCTAATTCTGTTTCCGATGATAAAAACGCTTCTGTTTCCACCGAAAAACCCTTCACGGGATCGTTTGCAACAGTTTGGCACCATTTTTGAGTGAATTGCAGAACGTCAGAAATTTGGAAAAAATTGTGACCGCGCGGCTTAGGGATTTTTTTAAAAAAAAGTTGTTCAGACGTCGAGAGCTAATTCTGTTTCCGATGATAAAATCCCACCTGTTTCCACCGAAAAACCTTTCAGGGGATCGTTTGCAACAGTTTGGCACCACTTTTGAGTGAATTGCAGAACGTCAGAAATTTTGAAGAAATTGTGACCGCGCGGCTTATGGATTTTTTTTAAAAAATGTTGTTCAGACGTCGAGAGCTAATTCTGTTTCCGATGATACAATCCCACCTGTTTCCACCGAAAAACCTTTCAGGGGATCGTTTGCAACAGTTCTGCACCATTTTTGAGTGATTTGCATAACGTCAGAAATTTTGAAGAAATTGTGACCGCGCGGCTTAGGGATTTTTTTAAAAAAAAGTTGTTCAGAAGTCGAGGGCTAATTCTGTTTCCGATGATAAAAACCACCTGTTTCCACCGAAAAACCTTCAGCGGAGCGTTTGCAATATTTCGGCACCATTTTTGAGTCAATTGCAGAACGTCAGATTTTTGCTGAAATTGTGACCGCGCGGCTTAGGGATTTTTTTTTTAAAAAGTTCAGATGTTGAGGGCTAATTCTGTTTCCGATGATAAAAACGCTTCTGTTTCCACCGAAAAACCCTTCACGGGATCGTTTGCAACAGTTTGGCACTATTTTTGAGTGAATTGCAGAACGTCAGAAATTTTGAAGAAATTGTGACCGCGCGGCTTATGGATTTTTTTAAAAAAATGTTGTTCAGACGTCGAGAGCTAATTCTGTTTCCGATGATACAATCCCACCTGTTTCCACCGAAAAACCTTTCAGGGGATCGTTTGCAACAGTTCTGCACCATTTTTGAGTGATTTGCATAACGTCAGAAATTTTGAAGAAATTGTGACCGCGCGGCTTAGGGATTTTTTAAAAAAAAAGTTGTTCAGAAGTCGAGGGCTAATTCTGTTTCCGATGATAAAAACCACCTGTTTCCACCGAAAAACCTTCAGCGGAGCGTTTGCAATATTTCGGCACCATTTTTGAGTCAATTGCAGAACGTCAGATTTTTGCTGAAATTGTGACCGCGCGGCTTAGGGATTTTTTCAAAAAAAAGTTGTTCAGATGTTGAAGGCTAATTCTGTTTCCGATGATAAAAACGCTTCTGTTTCCACCGAAAAACCCTTCACGGGATCGTTTGCAACAGTTTGGCACTATTTTTGAGTGAATTGCAGAACGTCAGAAATTTTGAAGAAATTGTGACTGCGCGGCTTAGGGATTTTTTCAAAAAAAAGTTGTTCAGACGTCGAGGGCTAATTCTGTTTCCGATGATAAAATCCCACCTGTTTCCACCGAAAAAACTTTCAGGGGAGCGTTTGCAACAGTTCTGCACCATTTTTGAGTGAATTGCACAACGTCAGAAATTTTGAAGAAATTGTGACCGCGCGGCTTGGGGATTTTTTCAAAAAAAAGTTGTTCAGACGTCGAGAGCTAATTCGGTTTCCCATGATAAAATCCCACCTGTTTCCATCGAAAAACCTTTCAGGGGATCGTTTGCAACAGTTTGGCACCATTTTTGAGTGAATTGCAGAACGTCAGAAATTTGGAAAAAATTGTGAACGCGCGGCTTAGGGATTTTTTCAAAAAAAAGTTGTTCAGACGTCGAGGGCTAATTCTGTTTCCGATGATAAAATCCCACCTGTTTCCACCGAAAAAACTTTCAGGGGAGCGTTTGCAACAGTTCTGCACCATTTTTGAGTGAATTGAATAACGTCAGAAATTTTGAAGAAATTGTGACCGCGCGGCTTAGGGATTTTTTCAAAAAAAAGTTGTTCAGACGTCGAGGGCTAATTCTGTTTCCGATGAAAAAAAACCACCTGTTTCCACCGAAAAACCCTTCAGCGGAGCGTTTGCAACAGTTTGGCACTATTTTTGAGTGAATTGCAGAACGTCAGAAATTTTGAAGAAATTGTGACCGCGCGGCTTAGGGATTTTTTTTTTAAAAAAGTTGTTCAGACGTCGAGGGCTAATTCTGTTTCCGATGATAAAGTCCCACCTTTTTCCACCGAAAAACCCTTCACGGGATCGTTTGCAACAGTTTGGCACTATTTTTGAGTGAATTGCAGAACGTCAGAAATTTTGAAGAAATTGTGACCGCGCGGCTTAGGGATTTTTTCAAAAAAAAGTTGTTCAGACGTCGAGAGCTAATTCTGTTTCCGATGATACAATCCCACCTGTTTCCACCGAAAAACCTTTCAGGGGATCGTTTGCAACAGTTCTGCACCATTTTTGAGTGATTTGCATAACGTCAGAAATTTTGAAGAAATTGTGACCGCGCGGCTTAGGGATTTTTTTAAAAAAAAGTTGTTCAGAAGTCGAGGGCTAATTCTGTTTCCGATGATAAAAACCACCTGTTTCCACCGAAAAACCTTCAGCGGAGCGTTTGCAATATTTCGGCACCATTTTTGAGTCAATTGCAGAACGTCAGATTTTTGCTGAAATTGTGACCGCGCGGCTTAGGGATTTTTTCAAAAAAAAGTTGTTCAGATGTTGAAGGCTAATTCTGTTTCCGATGATAAAAACGCTTCTGTTTCCACCGAAAAACCCTTCACGGGATCGTTTGCAACAGTTTGGCACTATTTTTGAGTGAATTGCAGAACGTCAGAAATTTTGAAGAAATTGTGACTGCGCGGCTTAGGGATTTTTTCAAAAAAAAGTTGTTCAGACGTCGAGGGCTAATTCTGTTTCCGATGATAAAATCCCACCTGTTTCCACCGAAAAAACTTTCAGGGGAGCGTTTGCAACAGTTCTGCACCATTTTTGAGTCAATTGCACAACGTCAGAAATTTTGAAGAAATTGTGACCGCGCGGCTTGGGGATTTTTTCAAAAAAAAGTTGTTCAGACGTCGAGAGCTAATTCGGTTTCCCATGATAAAATCCCACCTGTTTCCATCGAAAAACCTTTCAGGGGATCGTTTGCAACAGTTTGGCACCATTTTTGAGTGAATTGCAGAACGTCAGAAATTTGGAAAAAATTGTGAACGCGCGGCTTAGGGATTTTTTCAAAAAAAAGTTGTTCAGACGTCGAGGGCTAATTCTGTTTCCGATGATAAAATCCCACCTGTTTCCACCGAAAAAACTTTCAGGGGAGCGTTTGCAACAGTTCTGCACCATTTTTGAGTGAATTGAATAACGTCAGAAATTTTGAAGAAATTGTGACCGCGCGGCTTAGGGATTTTTTCAAAAAAAAGTTGTTCAGACGTCGAGGGCTAATTCTGTTTCCGATGAAAAAAAACCACCTGTTTCCACCGAAAAACCCTTCAGCGGAGCGTTTGCAACAGTTTGGCACTATTTTTGAGTGAATTGCAGAACGTCAGAAATTTTGAAGAAATTGTGACCGCGCGGCTTAGGGATTTTTTTTTTAAAAAAGTTGTTCAGACGTCGAGGGCTAATTCTGTTTCCGATGATAAAGTCCCACCTTTTTCCACCGAAAAACCCTTCACGGGATCGTTTGCAACAGTTTGGCACTATTTTTGAGTGAATTGCAGAACGTCAGAAATTTTGAAGAAATTGTGACCGCGCGGCTTAGGGATTTTTTCAAAAAAAAGTTGTTCAGACGTCGAGAGCTAATTCTGTTTCCGATGATACAATCCCACCTGTTTCCACCGAAAAACCTTTCAGGGGATCGTTTGCAACAGTTCTGCACCATTTTTGAGTGATTTGCATAACGTCAGAAATTTTGAAGAAATTGTGACCGCGCGGCTTAGGGATTTTTTTAAAAAAAAGTTGTTCAGAAGTCGAGGGCTAATTCTGTTTCCGATGATAAAAACCACCTGTTTCCACCGAAAAACCTTCAGCGGAGCGTTTGCAATATTTCGGCACCATTTTTGAGTCAATTGCAGAACGTCAGATTTTTGCTGAAATTGTGACCGCGCGGCTTAGGGATTTTTTCAAAAAAAAGTTGTTCAGATGTTGAAGGCTAATTCTGTTTCCGATGATAAAAACGCTTCTGTTTCCACCGAAAAACCCTTCACGGGATCGTTTGCAACAGTTTGGCACTATTTTTGAGTGAATTGCAGAACGTCAGAAATTTTGAAGAAATTGTGACTGCGCGGCTTAGGGATTTTTTCAAAAAAAAGTTGTTCAGACGTCGAGGGCTAATTCTGTTTCCGATGATAAAATCCCACCTGTTTACACCGAAAAAACTTTCAGGGGAGCGTTTGCAACAGTTCTGCACCATTTTTGAGTCAATTGCACAACGTCAGAAATTTTGAAGAAATTGTGACCGCGCGGCTTGGGGATTTTTTCAAAAAAAAGTTGTTCAGACGTCGAGAGCTAATTCGGTTTCCCATGATAAAATCCCACCTGTTTCCATCGAAAAACCTTTCAGGGGATCGTTTGCAACAGTTTGGCACCATTTTTGAGTGAATTGCAGAACGTCAGAAATTTGGAAAAAATTGTGAACGCGCGGCTTAGGGATTTTTTCAAAAAAAAGTTGTTCAGACGTCGAGGGCTAATTCTGTTTCCGATGATAAAATCCCACCTGTTTCCACCGAAAAAACTTTCAGGGGAGCGTTTGCAACAGTTCTGCACCATTTTTGAGTGAATTGAATAACGTCAGAAATTTTGAAGAAATTGTGACCGCGCGGCTTAGGGATTTTTTCAAAAAAAAGTTGTTCAGACGTCGAGGGCTAATTCTGTTTCCGATGAAAAAAAACCACCTGTTTCCACCGAAAAACCCTTCAGCGGAGCGTTTGCAACAGTTTGGCACTATTTTTGAGTGAATTGCAGAACGTCAGAAATTTTGAAGAAATTGTGACCGCGCGGCTTAGGGATTTTTTTTTTAAAAAAGTTGTTCAGACGTCGAGGGCTAATTCTGTTTCCGATGATAAAGTCCCACCTTTTTCCACCGAAAAACCCTTCACGGGATCGTTTGCAACAGTTTGGCACTATTTTTGAGTGAATTGCAGAACGTCAGAAATTTTGAAGAAATTGTGACCGCGCGGCTTAGGGATTTTTTCAAAAAAAAGTTGTTCAGACGTCGAGGTCTAATTCTGTTTCCGATGATACAATCCCACCTGTTTCCACCGAAAAAACTTTCAGGGGAGCGTTTGCAACAGTTCTGCACCATTTTTGAGTGATTTGCATAACGTCAGAAATTTTGAAGAAATTGTGACCGCGCGGCTTAGGGATTTTTTCAAAAAAAAAGTTGTTCAGACGTCGAGGGCTAATTCTGTTTCCGATGATAAAATCCAACCTGTTTCCACCGAAAAAACTTTTAGGGGAGCGTTTGCAACAGTTCTGCACCATTTTTGAGTGAATTGCATAACGTCAGAAATTTTGAAGAAATTGTGACCGCGCGGCTTAGGGATTTTTTCAAAAAAAAAGTTGTTCAGACGTCGAGGGCTAATTCTGTTTCCGATGATAAAAACCACCTGTTTCCACCGAAAAACCCTTCAGCGGAGCGTTTGCAGCATTTCGGGACCATTTTTGAGTCAATTGCAGAACGTCAGATTTTTGCTGAAATTGTGACCGGGCGGCTTAGGGATTTTTTTTAAAAAAAGTTGTTCAGACGTCGAGAGCTAATTCTGTTTCCGATGATAAAATCCCACCTGTTTCCATCGAAAAACCTTTCAGGGGATCGTTTGCAACAGTTCTGCACCATTTTTGAGTGAATTGCAGAACGTCAGAAATTTTGAAGAAATTGTGACCGCGCGGCTTAGGGATTTTTTCAAAAAAAAGTTGTTCAGACGTCGAGGGCTAATTCTGTTTCCGATGATAAAAACCACCTGTTTCCACCGAAAAACCCTTCAGCGGAGCGTTTGCAACAGTTTGGCACTATTTTTGAGTGAATTGCAGAACGTCAGAAATTTTGAAGAAATTGTGACCGCGCGGCTTAGGGATTTTTTCAAAAAAAAGTTGTTCAGACGTCGAGGGCTAATTCTGTTTCCGATGATAAAATCCCACCTGTTTCCACCGAAAAACCCTTCACGGGATCGTTTGCAACAGTTTGGCACTATTTTTGAGTGAATTGCAGAACGTCAGAAATTTTGAAGAAATTGTGACCGCGCGGCTTAGGGATTTTTTCAAAAAAAAGTTGTTCAGACGTCGAGGTCTAATTCTGTTTCCGATGATACAATCCCACCTGTTTCCACCGAAAAAACTCTCAGGGGAGCGTTTGCAACAGTTCTGAGCCATTTTTGAGTGATTTGCATAACGTCAGAAATTTTGAAGAAATTGTGACCGCGCGGCTTAGCGATTTTTTCAAAAAAAAGTTGTTCAGACGTCGAGGGCTAATTCTGTTTCCGATGATAAAAACCACCTGTTTCCACGGAAAAACCCTTCAGCGGAGCGTTTGCAACATTTCGGCACCATTTTTGAGTCAATTGCAGAACGTCAGATTTTTGCTGAAATTGTGACCGCGCGGCTTAGGGATTTTTTCAAAAAATGTTGTTCAGATGTTGAGGGCAAATTCTGTTTCCGATGATAAAAACGGTTCTGTTTCCACCGAAAAACCCTTCAGGGGATCGTTTGCAAGAGTTTAGCACCATTTTTGAGTGAATTGCAGAACGTCAGAAATTTGGAAAAAATTGTGACCGCGCGGCTTAGGGATTTTTTCAAAAAAAAGTTGTTCAGACGTCGAGGGCTAATTCTGTTTCCAATGATAAAAACCACCTGTTTCCACCGAAAAAGCCTTCAGCGGAGCGTTTGCAACATTTCGGCACCATTTTTGAGTGAATTGCAGAACGTCAGATTTTTGCTGAAATTGTGACCGCGCGGCTTAGGGATTTTTTCAAAAAAAGTTGTTCAGATGTTGAGGGCTAATTCTGTTTCCGATGATAAAAACGCTTCTGTTTCCACCGAAAAACCCTTTAGGGGATCGTTGGCAACAGTTTGGCACCATTTTTGAGTGAATTGCAGAACGTCAGAAATTTGGAAAAAATTGTGACCGCGCGGCTTAGGGATTTTTTCAAAAAAAAGTTGTTCAGACGTCGACAGCTAATTCTGTTTCCGATGATAAAATCCCACCTGTTTCCACCGAAAAACTTTCAGGGGAGCGTTTGCAACAGTTCTGCACCATTTTTGAGTGAATTGCATAACGTCAGAAATTTTGAAGAAATTGTGACCGCGCGGCTTAGGGATTTTTTCAAAAAAAAGTTGTTCAGACGTCGAGGGCTAATTCTGTTTCCGATGATAAAATCCCACCTGTTTCCACTGAAAAAACTTTCAGGGGAGCGTTTGCAACAGTTCTGCACCATTTTTGAGTGAATTGCATAACGTCAGAAATTTTGAAGAAATTGTGACCGCGCGCCTTAGGGATTTTTTCAAAAAAAAGTTGTTCAGACGTCGAGGGCTAATTCTGTTTCCGATGATAAAAACCACCTGTTTCCACCGAAAAACCCTTCAGCGGAGCATTTGCAACATTTCGGCACCATTTTTGAGTCAATTGCAGAACGTCAGATTTTTGCTGAAATTGTGACCACGCGGCTTAGGGATTTTTTCAAAAAAAGTTGTTCAGATGTTGAGGGCTAATTCTGTTTCCGATGATAAAAACGCTTCTGTTTCCACAGAAAAACCCTTCAAGGGATCGTTTGCAACAGTTTGGCACTATTTTTGAGTGAATTGCAGAACGTCAGAAATTTTGAAGAAATTGTGACCGCGCGGCTTAGGGATTTTTTCAAAAAAAAGTTGTTCAGACGTCGAGGTCTAATTCTGTTTCCGATGATACAATCCCACCTGTTTCCACCGAAAAAACTTTCAGGGGAGCGTTTGCAACAGTTCTGCACCATTTTTGAGTGATTTGCATAACGTCAGAAATTTTGAAGAAATTGTGACTGCGCGGCTTAGGGATTTTTTTAAAAAAAAGTTGTTCAGACGTCGAGGGCTAATTCTGTTTCCGATGATAAAATCCCACCTGTTTCCACCGAAAAAACTTTCAGGGGAGCGTTTGCAACAGTTCTGCACCATTTTTGAGTGAATTGCAGAACGTCAGAAATTTTGAAGAAATTGTGACCGCGCGGGTTAGGGATTTATTCAAAAAAAAGTTGTTCAGACGTCGAGGGCTAATTCTGTTTCCGATGATAAAAACCACCTGTTTCCACCGAAAAACCCTTCAGCGGAGCGTTTGCAACAGTTTGGCACTATTTTTGAGTGAATTGCAGAACGTCAGAAATTTTGAAGAAATTGTGACCGCGCGGCTTAGGGATTTTTTCAAAAAAAAGTTGTTCAGACGTCGAGGGCTAATTCTGTTTCCGATGATAAAATCCCACCTGTTTCCACCGAAAAACCCTTCACGGGATCGTTTGCAACAGTTTGGCACTATTTTTGAGTGAATTGCAGAACGTCAGAAATTTTGAAGAAATTGTGACCGCGCGGCTTAGGGATTTTTTCAAAAAAAAGTTGTTCAGACGTCGAGGTCTAATTCTGTTTCCGATGATACAATCCCACCTGTTTCCACCGAAAAAACTTTCAGGGGAGCGTTTGCAATATTTCGGCACCATTTTTGAGTCAATTGCTGAACGTCAGATTTTTGCTGAAATTGTGACCGAGCGGCTTAGGGATTTTTTCAAAAAAAAGTTGTTCAGACGTCGAGGGCTAATTCTGTTTCCGATGATAAAATCCCACCTGTTTCCACCGAAAAAACTTTCAGGGGAGCGTTTGCAACAGTTCTGCACCATTTTTGAGTGAATTGCAGAACGTCAGAAATTTTGAAGAAATTGTGACCGCGCGGGTTAGGGATTTATTCAAAAAAAAGTTGTTCAGACGTCGAGGGCTAATTCTGTTTCCGATGATAAAAACCCACCTGTTTCCACCGAAAAACCTTTCAGGGGAGCGTTTGCAACAGTTCTGCACCATTTTTGAGTGAATTGCAGAACGTCAGAAATTTTGAAGAAATTGTGACCACGCGGCTTATGGATTTTTTCAAAAAAAAGTTGTTCAGACGTCGAGGGCTAATTCTGTTTCCGATGATAAAAGCCACCTGTTTCCACCGAAAAACCCTTCAGCGGAGCGTTTGCAACATTTCGGCACCATTTTTGAATCAATTGCAAAACGTCAGAAATTTTGAAGAAATTGTGACCGCGCGGCTTAGGGATTTATTCAAAAAAAAGTTGTTCAGACGTCGAGGGCTAATTCTGTTTCCGATGATAAAAACCCACCTGTTTCCACCGAATAACCTTTCAGGGGAGCGTCTGCAACACTTCTGCACCATTTTTGAGTGATTTGCATAACGTCAGAAATTTTGAAGAAATTGTGACCGCGCGGCTTAGGGATTTTTTTTAAAAAAAGTTGTTCAGAAGTCGAGGGCTAATTCTGTTTCCGATGATAAAAACCACCTGTTTCCACCGAAAAACCTTCAGCGGAGCGTTTGCAATATTTCGGCACCATTTTTGAGTCAATTGCAGAACGTCAGATTTTTGCTGAAATTGTGACCGCGCGGCTTAGGGATTTTTTTTTTAAAAAGTTCAGATGTTGAGGGCTAATTCTGTTTCCGATGATAAAAACGCTTCTGTTTCCACCGAAAAACCCTTCACGGGATCGTTTGCAACAGTTTGGCACTATTTTTGAGTGAATTGCAGAACGTCAGAAATTTTGAAGAAATTGTGACCGCGCGGCTTATGGATTTTTTTAAAAAAATGTTGTTCAGACGTCGAGAGCTAATTCTGTTTCCGATGATACAATCCCACCTGTTTCCACCGAAAAACCTTTCAGGGGATCGTTTGCAACAGTTCTGCACCATTTTTGAGTGATTTGCATAACGTCAGAAATTTTGAAGAAATTGTGACCGCGCGGCTTAGGGATTTTTTTAAAAAAAAGTTGTTCAGAAGTCGAGGGCTAATTCTGTTTCCGATGATAAAAACCACCTGTTTCCACCGAAAAACCTTCAGCGGAGCGTTTGCAATATTTCGGCACCATTTTTGAGTCAATTGCAGAACGTCAGATTTTTGCTGAAATTGTGACCGCGCGGCTTAGGGATTTTTTCAAAAAAAAGTTGTTCAGATGTTGAAGGCTAATTCTGTTTCCGATGATAAAAACGCTTCTGTTTCCACCGAAAAACCCTTCACGGGATCGTTTGCAACAGTTTGGCACTATTTTTGAGTGAATTGCAGAACGTCAGAAATTTTGAAGAAATTGTGACCGCGCGGCTTAGGGATTTTTTCAAAAAAAAGTTGTTCAGACGTCGAGGGCTAATTCTGTTTCCGATGATAAAATCCCACCTGTTTCCACCGAAAAAACTTTCAGGGGAGCGTTTGCAACAGTTCTGCACCATTTTTGAGTCAATTGCACAACGTCAGAAATTTTGAAGAAATTGTGACCGCGCGGCTTGGGGATTTTTTCAAAAAAAAGTTGTTCAGACGTCGAGAGCTAATTCGGTTTCCCATGATAAAATCCCACCTGTTTCCATCGAAAAACCTTTCAGGGGATCGTTTGCAACAGTTTGGCACCATTTTTGAGTGAATTGCAGAACGTCAGAAATTTGGAAAAAATTGTGAACGCGCGGCTTAGGGATTTTTTCAAAAAAAAGTTGTTCAGACGTCGAGGGCTAATTCTGTTTCCGATGATAAAATCCCACCTGTTTCCACCGAAAAAACTTTCAGGGGAGCGTTTGCAACAGTTCTGCACCATTTTTGAGTGAATTGAATAACGTCAGAAATTTTGAAGAAATTGTGACCGCGCGGCTTAGGGATTTTTTCAAAAAAAAGTTGTTCAGACGTCGAGGGCTAATTCTGTTTCCGATGAAAAAAAACCACCTGTTTCCACCGAAAAACCCTTCAGCGGAGCGTTTGCAACAGTTTGGCACTATTTTTGAGTGAATTGCAGAACGTCAGAAATTTTGAAGAAATTGTGACCGCGCGGCTTAGGGATTTTTTTTTTAAAAAAGTTGTTCAGACGTCGAGGGCTAATTCTGTTTCCGATGATAAAGTCCCACCTTTTTCCACCGAAAAACCCTTCACGGGATCGTTTGCAACAGTTTGGCACTATTTTTGAGTGAATTGCAGAACGTCAGAAATTTTGAAGAAATTGTGACCGCGCGGCTTAGGGATTTTTTCAAAAAAAAAGTTGTTCAGACGTCGAGGGCTAATTCTGTTTCCGATGATAAAATCCAACCTGTTTCCACCGAAAAAACTTTTAGGGGAGCGTTTGCAACAGTTCTGCACCATTTTTGAGTGAATTGCATAACGTCAGAAATTTTGAAGAAATTGTGACCGCGCGGCTTAGGGATTTTTTCAAAAAAAAAGTTGTTCAGACGTCGAGGGCTAATTCTGTTTCCGATGATAAAAACCACCTGTTTCCACCGAAAAACCCTTCAGCGGAGCGTTTGCAGCATTTCGGCACCATTTTTGAGTCAATTGCAGAACGTCAGATTTTTGCTGAAATTGTGACCGGGCGGCTTAGGGATTTTTTCAAAAAAAAGTTGTTCAGACGTCGAGAGCTAATTCTGTTTCCGATGATAAAATCCCACCTGTTTCCATCGAAAAACCTTTCAGGGGATCGTTTGCAACAGTTCTGCACCATTTTTGAGTGAATTGCAGAACGTCAGAAATTTTGAAGAAATTGTGACCGCGCGGCTTAGGGATTTTTTCAAAAAAAAGTTGTTCAGACGTCGAGGGCTAATTCTGTTTCCGATGAAAAAAAACCACCTGTTTCCACCGAAAAACCCTTCAGCGGAGCGTTTGCAACAGTTTGGCACTATTTTTGAGTGAATTGCAGAACGTCAGAAATTTTGAAGAAATTGTGACCGCGCGGCTTAGGGATTTTTTTTTTAAAAAAGTTGTTCAGACGTCGAGAGCTAATTCTGTTTCCGATGATAAAGTCCCACCTTTTTCCACCGAAAAACCCTTCACGGGATCGTTTGCAACAGTTTGGCACTATTTTTGAGTGAATTGCAGAACGTCAGAAATTTTGAAGAAATTGTGACCGCGCGGCTTAGGGATTTTTTCAAAAAAAAAGTTGTTCAGACGTCGAGGGCTAATTCTGTTTCCGATGATAAAATCCAACCTGTTTCCACCGAAAAACTTTTAGGGGAGCGTTTGCAACAGTTCTGCACCATTTTTGAGTGAATTGCATAACGTCAGAAATTTTGAAGAAATTGTGACCGCGCGGCTTAGGGATTTTTTCAAAAAAAAAGTTGTTCAGACGTCGAGGGCTAATTCTGTTTCCGATGATAAAAACCACCTGTTTCCACCGAAAAACCCTTCAGCGGAGCGTTTGCAGCATTTCGGCACCATTTTTGAGTCAATTGCAGAACGTCAGATTTTTGCTGAAATTGTGACCGGGCGGCTTAGGGATTTTTTCAAAAAAAAGTTGTTCAGACGTCGAGAGCTAATTCTGTTTCCGATGATAAAATCCCACCTGTTTCCATCGAAAAACCTTTCAGGGGATCGTTTGCAACAGTTCTGCACCATTTTTGAGTGAATTGCAGAACGTCAGAAATTTTGAAGAAATTGTGACCGCGCGGCTTAGGGATTTTTTCAAAAAAAAGTTGTTCAGACGTCGAGGGCTAATTCTGTTTCCGATGATAAAAACCACCTGTTTCCACCGAAAAACCCTTCAGCGGAGCGTTTGCAACAGTTTGGCACTATTTTTGAGTGAATTGCAGAACGTCAGAAATTTTGAAGAAATTGTGACCGCGCGGCTTAGGGATTTTTTCAAAAAAAAGTTGTTCAGACGTCGAGGGCTAATTCTGTTTCCGATGATAAAATCCCACCTGTTTCCACCGAAAAACCCTTCACGGGATCGTTTGCAACAGTTTGGCACTATTTTTGAGTGAATTGCAGAACGTCAGAAATTTTGAAGAAATTGTGACCGCGCGGCTTAGGGATTTTTTCAAAAAAAAGTTGTTCAGACGTCGAGGTCTAATTCTGTTTCCGATGATACAATCCCACCTGTTTCCACCGAAAAAACTCTCAGGGGAGCGTTTGCAACAGTTCTGAGCCATTTTTGAGTGATTTGCATAACGTCAGAAATTTTGAAGAAATTGTGACCGCGCGGCTTAGCGATTTTTTCAAAAAAAAGTTGTTCAGACGTCGAGGGCTAATTCTGTTTCCGATGATAAAAACCACCTGTTTCCACGGAAAAACCCTTCAGCGGAGCGTTTGCAACATTTCGGCACCATTTTTGAGTCAATTGCAGAACGTCAGATTTTTGCTGAAATTGTGACCGCGCGGCTTAGGGATTTTTTCAAAAAATGTTGTTCAGATGTTGAGGGCAAATTCTGTTTCCGATGATAAAAACGGTTCTGTTTCCACCGAAAAACCCTTCAGGGGATCGTTTGCAAGAGTTTAGTACCATTTTTGAGTGAATTGCAGAACGTCAGAAATTTGGAAAAAATTGTGACCGCGCGGCTTAGGGATTTTTTCAAAAAAAAGTTGTTCAGACGTCGAGGGCTAATTCTGTTTCCAATGATAAAAACCACCTGTTTCCACCGAAAAAGCCTTCAGCGGAGCGTTTGCAACATTTCGGCACCATTTTTGAGTGAATTGCAGAACGTCAGATTTTTGCTGAAATTGTGACCGCGCGGCTTAGGGATTTTTTCAAAAAAAGTTGTTCAGATGTTGAGGGCTAATTCTGTTTCCGATGATAAAAACGCTTCTGTTTCCACCGAAAAACCCTTTAGGGGATCGTTGGCAACAGTTTGGCACCATTTTTGAGTGAATTGCAGAACGTCAGAAATTTGGAAAAAATTGTGACCGCGCGGCTTAGGGATTTTTTCAAAAAAAAGTTGTTCAGACGTCGACAGCTAATTCTGTTTCCGATGATAAAATCCCACCTGTTTCCACCGAAAAACTTTCAGGGGAGCGTTTGCAACAGTTCTGCACCATTTTTGAGTGAATTGCATAACGTCAGAAATTTTGAAGAAATTGTGACCGCGCGGCTTAGGGATTTTTTCAAAAAAAAGTTGTTCAGACGTCGAGGGCTAATTCTGTTTCCGATGATAAAATCCCACCTGTTTCCACTGAAAAAACTTTCAGGGGAGCGTTTGCAACAGTTCTGCACCATTTTTGAGTGAATTGCATAACGTCAGAAATTTTGAAGAAATTGTGACCGCGCGGCTTAGGGATTTTTTTTAAAAAAAGTTGTTCAGACGTCGAGGGCTAATTCTGTTTCCGATGATAAAAACCACCTGTTTCCACCGAAAAACCCTTCAGCGGAGCATTTGCAACATTTCGGCACCATTTTTGAGTCAATTGCAGAACGTCAGATTTTTGCTGAAATTGTGACCACGCGGCTTAGGGATTTTTTCAAAAAAAGTTGTTCAGATGTTGAGGGCTAATTCTGTTTCCGATGATAAAAACGCTTCTGTTTCCACAGAAAAACCCTTCAAGGGATCGTTTGCAACAGTTTGGCACTATTTTTGAGTGAATTGCAGAACGTCAGAAATTTTGAAGAAATTGTGACCGCGCGGCTTAGGGATTTTTTCAAAAAAAAGTTGTTCAGACGTCGAGGTCTAATTCTGTTTCCGATGATACAATCCCACCTGTTTCCACCGAAAAAACTTTCAGGGGAGCGTTTGCAACAGTTCTGCACCATTTTTGAGTGATTTGCATAACGTCAGAAATTTTGAAGAAATTGTGACTGCGCGGCTTAGGGATTTTTTTAAAAAAAAGTTGTTCAGACGTCGAGGGCTAATTCTGTTTCCGATGATAAAATCCCACCTGTTTCCACCGAAAAAACTTTCAGGGGAGCGTTTGCAACAGTTCTGCACCATTTTTGAGTGAATTGCAGAACGTCAGAAATTTTGAAGAAATTGTGACCGCGCGCCTTAGGGATTTTTTCAAAAAAAAGTTGTTCAGACATCGAGGGCTAATTCTGTTTCCGATGATAAAAACCACCTGTTTCCACGGAAAAACCCTTCAGCGGAGCGTTTGCAACATTTCGGCACCATTTTTGAGTCAATTGCAGAACGTCAGATTTTTGCTGAAATTGTGACCGCGCGGCTTAGGGATTTTTTCAAAAAAAGTTGTTCAGATGTTGAGGGCTAATTCTGTTTCCGATGATAAAAAGGTTCTGTTTCCACTGAAAAACCCTTCAGGGGATCGTTTGCAAGAGTTTAGCACCATTTTTGAGTGAATTGCAGAACGTCAGAAATTTAAAAAAAATTGTGACCGTGCGGCTTAGGGATTTTTTCAAAAAAAAGTTGTTCAGACGTCGAGAGCTAATTCTGTTTCCGATGATAAAATCCCACCTGTTTCCACCGAAAAAGCCTTCACGGGATCGTTTGCAGCAGTTTGGCACTATTTTTGAGTGAATTGCAGAACGTCAGAAATTTTGAAGAAATTGTGTCCGCGCGGCTTAGGGATTTTTTCAAAAAAAAGTTGTTCAGACGTCGAGGTCTAATTCTGTTTCCGATGATACAATCCCACTTGTTTCCACCGAAAAAACTTTCAGGGGAGCGTTTGCAACAGTTCTGCACCATTTTTGAGTGATTTGCATAACGTCAGAAATTTTGAAGAAATTGTGACCGCGCGGCTTAGGGATTTTTTCAAAAAAAAGTTGTTCAGACGTCGAGGGCTAATTCTGTTTCCGATGATAAAATCCCACCTGTTTCCACCGAAAAAACTTTCAGGGGAGCGTTTGCAACAGTTTGGCACCATTTTTGAGTGAATTGCATAACGTCAGAAATTTTGAAGAAATTGTGACCGCGCGGCTTAGGGATTTTTTTTAAAAAAAGTTGTTCAGACGTCGAGGGCTAATTCTTTTTCCGATGATAAAAACCACCTGTTTCCACCGAAAAAACTTTCAGGGGAGCGTTTGCAACAGTTCTGCACCATTTTGAGTGATTTGCATAACGTCAGAAATTTTGAAGAAATTGTGACCGCGCGGCTTAGGGATTTTTTCAAAAAAAAGTTGTTCAGACGTCGAGGGCTAATTCTGTTTCCGATGATAAAATCCCACCTGTTTCCACCGAAAAAACTTTCAGGGGAGCGTTTGCAACAGTTCTGCACCATTTTTGAGTGAATTGCGTAACGTCAGAAATTTTGAAGAAATTGTGACCGTGCGGCTTAGGGATTTTTTCAAAAAAAAGTTGTTCAGACGTCGAGGGCTAATTCTGTTTCCGATGATAAAAACCACCTGTTTCCACGGAAAAACCCTTCAGCGGAGCGTTTGCAACATTTCGGCACCATTTTTGAGTCAATTGCAGAACGTCAGATTTTTGCTGAAATTGTGACCGCGCGGCTTAGGGATTTTTTCAAAAAAGTTGTTCAGATGTTGAGGGCTAATTCTGTTTCCGATGACAAAAACGCTTCTGTTTCCACCGAAAAACCCTTCAGGGGATCGTTTGCAACAGTTTGGCACCATTTTTGAGTGAATTGCAGAACGTCAGAAATTTTGAAGAAATTGTGACCGCGCGGCTTAGGGATTTTTTCAAAAAAAGTTGTTCAGACGTCGAGGGCTAATTCTGTTTCCGATGATAAAATCCCACATGTTTCCACCGAAAAAACTTTCAGGGGAGCGTTTGCAACAGTTTGGCACCATTTTTGAGTGATTTGCAGAACGTCAGAAATTTTGAAGAAATTGTGACCGTGCGGCTTAGGGATTTTTTCAAAAAAAGTTGTTCAGACGTCGAGGTCTAATTCTGTTTCCGATGATACAATCCCACCTGTTTCCACCGAAAAAACTTTCAGGGGAGCGTTTGCAACAGTTCTGCACCATTTTTGAGTGATTTGCATAACGTCAGAAATTTTGAAGAAATTGTGACCGCGCGGCTTAGGGATTTTTTAAAAAAAAAGTTGTTCAGACGTCGAGGGCTAATTCTGTTTCCGATGATAAAATCCCACCTGTTTCCACCGAAAAAACTTTCAGGGGAGCGTTTGCAACAGTTCTGCACCATTTTTGAGTGAATTGCATAACGTCAGAAATTTTGAAGAAATTGTGACCGCGCGGCTTAGGGATTTTTTCAAAAAAAAGTTGTTCAGACGTCGAGGGCTAATTCTGTTTCCGATGATAAAAACCACCTGTTTCCACCGAAAAACCTTCAGCGGAGCGTTTGCAGCATTTCGGCACCATTTTGAGTCAATTGCAGAACGTCAGATTTTTGCTGAAATTGTGACCGCGCGGCTTAGGGATTTTTTCAAAAAAAGTTGTTCAGACGTCGAGAGCTAATTCTGTTTCCGATGATAAAATCCCACCTGTTTCCACCGAAAAAACTTTCAGGGGAGCGTTTGCAACAGTTCTGCACCATTTTTGAGTCAATTGCACAACGTCAGAAATTTTGAAGAAATTGTGACCGCGCGGCTTGGGGATTTTTTCAAAAAAAAGTTGTTCAGACGTCGAGAGCTAATTCGGTTTCCCATGATAAAATCCCACCTGTTTCCATCGAAAAACCTTTCAGGGATCGTTTGCAACAGTTTGGCACCATTTTTGAGTGAATTGCAGAACGTCAGAAATTTGGAAAAAATTGTGAACGCGCGGCTTAGGGATTTTTTCAAAAAAAAGTTGTTCAGACGTCGAGGGCTAATTCTGTTTCCGATGATAAAATCCCACCTGTTTCCACCGAAAAAACTTTCAGGGGAGCGTTTGCAACAGTTCTGCACCATTTTTGAGTGAATTGCAGAACGTCAGAAATTTTGAAGAAATTGTGACCGCGCGGCTTAGGGATTTTTTTTTTTAAAAAAGTTGTTCAGACGTCGAGGGCTAATTCTGTTTCCGATGATAAAGTCCCACCTTTTTCCACCGAAAAACCCTTCACGGGATCGTTTGCAACAGTTTGGGCACTATTTTTGAGTGAGTGAATTGCAGAACGTCAGAAATTTTGAAGAAATTGTGACCGCGCGGCTTAGGGATTTTTTCAAAAAAAAGTTGTTCAGACGTCGAGGGCTAATTCTGTTTCCGATGATAAAATCCCACCTGTTTCCACCGAAAAAACTTTTAGGGGAGCGTTTGCAACAGTTCTGCACCATTTTTGAGTGAATTGCATAACGTCAGAAATTTTGAAGAAATTGTGACCGCGCGGCTTAGGGATTTTTTCAAAAAAAAAGTTGTTCAGACGTCGAGGGCTAATTCTGTTTCCGATGATAAAAACCACCTGTTTCCACCGAAAAACCCTTCAGCGGAGCGTTTGCAGCATTTCGGCACCATTTTTGAGTCAATTGCAGAACGTCAGATTTTTGCTGAAATTGTGACCGGGCGGCTTAGGGATTTTTTCAAAAAAAAGTTGTTCAGACGTCGAGGGCTAATTCTGTTTCCAATGATAAAAACCACCTGTTTCCACCGAAAAAGCCTTCAGCGGAGCGTTTGCAACATTTCGGCACCATTTTTGAGTGAATTGCAGAACGTCAGATTTTTGCTGAAATTGTGACCGCGCGGCTTAGGGATTTTTTCAAAAAAAGTTGTTCAGATGTTGAGGGCTAATTCTGTTTCCGATGATAAAATCCCACCTGTTTCCACCGAAAAACTTTCAGGGGAGCGTTTGCAACAGTTTGGCACCATTTTTGAGTGAATTGCATAACGTCAGAAATTTGGAAAAAATTGTGACCGCGCGGCTTAGGGATTTTTTCAAAAAAAAGTTGTTCAGACGTCGACAGCTAATTCTGTTTCCGATGATAAAATCCCACCTGTTTTCCACCGAAAAACTTTCAGG